>NC_031768.1:92407935-92769002 GCF_001522545.3 Parus major
ATATTGTGGCTCTGTCATTCAGCAGGGTTTTGCATAGTACAGATTGTTTCTATTAAACACTGCATGATTAATACAAAGCTAAAACTAAATTTTAAAATCTAACTCTTAAATTAAGACAAACTCATCTGAACCTATCCATTTACTTTTCAGAGAAGGCTGTTTCATAAAGTGAAAAATCTGTGAGAATTGAAATAAATTTGTCAAACCATCTAAGATAGTGAAATATCACAAAAGATTGTCATTGCCCTTGACACAACAGATGTTTGGTCTGGAGGTACTTACAGAATGCAGAGTCATATAGGTGAGCTGTCCAGAAAACAGCAGTGTCCCACAATGAAAATGTTTGCAATTTTGGACTATGAGAATGAAACTTTATGAAACCTTTTCATAAAGAAACCAGGTTTTAAGAGACTAGGACCAGGACCCCTCCAGTGGGTGAGGAAGCGTGGGGGGGTTCTTCATTTTGAGCTAGAGTTTCTATTCTCAACCCAAGAAACTTCCCTGATAATATTTTCCTTGAAAATTATGTTTACCATAATTTGCTTCATGTTCAGTGACAGAGCTCTGACATGGAAAATTGTGGATTCACAGAATCCTGGAGTATTAAAAATCAGAAAGAACCTCCTTAAGTCAACTGGGTCCAACTGTCACCCTGCCCAAAGTAGAGCCAGTGAAGACGAGGTTACTTTTTTAACCCGCTTGTTCATCTACACATGTATGTATGTGTCTTTCTCTATACCAATTTTAGAAGTTCTTCTGTCCTAATGTACATTTTTTTCAATAACTCTTTCTGAAACTTGAGATTTTCACAATGATTTAGGTACTCTTACTGATAAGCAGAAACTCCTGATCAGAAACTGTCCTGCATAGGAATGGATGTGCAGCCATGGTGCCTGAATCTTGCTGAGCCTGGTTCCTTCCTTTCATTGCAAGACCACTTTGTTTAGTGACATTGAATTGTAGGGGCTTAAATATCTCACCTAAGTAATAAAATAATGCTGTTACCAAGGACTAGCATTGACTATTCTTATACTGAACTCTGTTCCTGCACAGAGAGGGGACCCCAGTTCTGCTACCCTGCATTAATTGCTGCTGTTTGTTGCACATGGGATGTTCTACTAGATGGAGCAGTGGTCTAATCTGATGTGGCAGCTCCTACATTTTTATCTTGTAAGTGCTTTACTTACATGAATTAATTCTGAAAACACTCTTGTGACGTTACTCATTGTTATGATTCCCATTTTAGAGACCCTGTGTCTAATTCTTAATTATACTAATTCTTCCTTATGCTGGTGAGGTTCAGGATCTGTGAAAGGGTCTCCCAACTGAGGGAGATGGATTGCAGAAATGTCAATGGCAAAATGAGAGTTCATTGCCCTCTAGCAATTCTCTGTTTCTCTGAGCTTGGAGAGAAATATTGGAAGACAAGTATAAAGGTGGTTCTGTTGATTTGTACTTAGGGCTACGCAGGAGTTGCATAGCTCAAGCCTGAAAGAGGTGTTATATTAACCAAAATTAAGTTATTGAGATTGCTGACACTTCTTTCAGTGTGGCCATAGTCTCATCAAAAGAAAGGGAAAGCCACCTCTGCTGGCCCTTCTTTTCCTTAAATCACAATACATTATCAGAGAATTGCCATCCTACCTCCCCCAAAAAAACCTCAAAAACAAAACAATAACCCTAGGAGAGGCAGTGAGCTTGAGAGGGGGAGAAAGAGACAGGCTTTCCCAGGAATTAATAGCAAGCCATTTTAAAAGTAGTCATTATGTGCTGTAACCAGAAGGACCTTCTGTCTTTCTGTATGATAAAACTACCAGTGAGATGTATTGCAAGATAATTAGGAGCAAACAGGCAGGAAAAAT
Organism: Parus major; assembly: GCF_001522545.3. Taxonomy (NCBI): domain Eukaryota; kingdom Metazoa; phylum Chordata; class Aves; order Passeriformes; family Paridae; genus Parus; species Parus major. The sequence continues at coordinate 92,409,798 of NC_031768.1, forward strand.
GAGTGATGTGCTACTGTTCATTTCCCGAGCCAGTCGTGTTCCAGTCACTGTGCAAGCTGCAGCTCTGTCTGTGGAGAGAGTGGAGATAGAAATCAGCCCTATCTGTGTCTTCCTCCCTCATGGCTTCACCCAGTGGAAGAACATGATGGACAATTATATCTGCTGCAGGAAAGAGTCAGAACTCTACACCCTCCTCTGGATTTTTGGCTTCCCACTCTATTTATATCCAAGTCTAAGAGATGAAGTGGTATGTGCAGATAGAGACCCTTTTGCAGCTGTCCCTGAAACAAAACTAATGGTTGGACAGAGAAAACAAAAAGCCTCAGTGGGGTTATTTTGGTGGCAATCTCATGTTTTTGGCATGCTGTGGCTGTACAGCTCCCCAGACTGCAAGCAATGTTGTTGTTCTTACAAAGGTTTTGTCTAGAATGAGGAATATGACAATAATTACAATTTTTCCTCACCGTTGAGCCTATGGAAAAGCCTCCTGAAACAAGGCATCTTTAGATAAGAAAGGCTGGAAGCAGAGGCACAATACCTGTCACCTCCAAATGCAGGAAATAAGATTTGTGACTGTGTGACAGCACCAAAGTTAGCAAGAGGGATATGTAGCATGTTTCCCGTCAGCGTTTAGAACAGAAGTGGGGCAGGCGTCCGCTTTAAAGTTCTTCAAATCAGAATTATAATTGTCTACCCATGAAGGTATGAGAGAAAATTAAACCTCCTGACATCCTGAGATACTTATGCTTCTTTCAAAAATCATAGAATAAAATATAATAGAATAGAGCAGAATAGGCTGGATATAAAACACAGTGGTGTTTAAAATAATTTTATTTTGAAGCGGAGCTGCAATTTGTAACAGTAGCATGGATCATGATAGAAGGTAGAGAGTTAATGTTTTCAAGTGTTTAAAAATCTTTGGGAGCCTTCATGATAAACTTCCTTGTAAATGTACAGAAAATATGTTACCTGCAAAAATCATGTCCTCATTGATCTGCTTTTTTAACCAGTCATCAGATTTCCTTAACTTTTTTGTAAAATTACACTTTCAAAATGTTACTTTTTGACCCGATGCAGGTGAGGAGGGAAGAAAACAAGAGTCCTTCTCTTGTCTTCTCAACCAGATGTTTTATGGAGTTCCCCTAGGTTGCACTGTTGCTTTTCCAGTGAAGGCAAGGGGATTGAACTAGTGCCCAGGAGGGTATGGCTCACTTTTCAGCACATCATCCTGTGGTGGTAGTGCACTAAAACAAAAGAACAAATGTTTCTCATAGACCAGTTTGCGTATTTTCTTTTTTTTTTAAAAAAAAGAGAGACTCTTCCACAAAATAAGCCATAATATTTAGATTGTCTAGAAGAGTAAAAATATGGAGACCCACTGATTTTTCCCTTTACATTTCACTATTGTCAACAAATTTCTGAAAGGAATTGCCTTGGGAACTGAGAACTGCCCACTGTAGGTAAAAGGTGCTTTAGGAACCAATCCTGGGCGTTTGATATAGTTGGGGCAGGAGGAGGGAGGGGGGAAGTGAGGGGTGGGGAGGGCTGATTCTGGTAATCAGTGCAGTAAGGAACAAGCTTGCTTGTTTTGCCCCAGAAAATCAAATGTCATATATGACAGAAATGACCTAGATGCAAGGCATGATACCTTTTTCCCTTTAGCATGCAAAGCTACCTACTGAGCACAGTGATGCAAGTTAGGAAGGATGCTTTCCCAAAAGATAAGCAAGGAGTTGATTTCTGTAACAAGTGGACTTCCCAGTCTCTTTCTCTAATTTCTTACATACTGAATAATAACTGTGTATTCACCCTCTCCAACCTGCTGTGCTGGTTTACATCTCTAAACAAAAAGCACAGGCTCACAGCTGTTTATGAAGACAAGCCAATAAATCTAGAGGAATATATTTATACAATTCATCCTGAGATTACATAGTTAAATACCATTTTTTCAAATAGACAGAGCTCCTTCTTTGAAAAGGAACCAAGTTCCTCTCTGTGCCACCCAGATCTGTTGATTTTCCATTAATGTCAGCTCTTGTCAACTGTACTGAGTGCTACAAGTTGCATTGCAGAATACTTTATATACATTAAAGGAGTAAGTACTCTGCCATTTCCATGTCCTGCTTTTGGCTGGCATTAAGTGATGCATGTAGAAGTCAGAAAGTGAGGAGCAGTTCTGGTGGCTTTTCCTTTCATAAGTCCTGCCTTCTGCCGATGGCAAATCCAGGTACAGTTTTCATAAAGACCTCTTCCAATTCTGTAGCAATATATGGAGAGAGTGTCACACACATGAGTCTGAAAGCTTGTTACAGCACTGATTGCCTTTTCCATAGAAAACAGAAAACTTTATTCAACTGATCAGACAGACTGAGCTTTGCTATCACTTCCTTGGCTAAATCTCCCTGATACACACAATAATTTTTATGAAGGAAGAGCAAGCAAGAGGGTACTATGCAAAGATAGAGATCATCATCATATGTTAAAATCTGTGATATAAATCCCAGGAGGGAAAGGTGATGTACATATTCTAGAGCTCCTCCTGGCCTTTTGCATTTATTTAGACTACAAGTCAGCTCTTGGATGATATTCAGGTAGAAAGCAGGAGGTCCTTGACTTCTTTAGCTTTCTGTAGAAGGGGACCAGCTGAGAGCAGGACTTAACAGTAGTGATTTCTGCATTAGGCGCTATAGGAGATTTGGGGATCTCCATATCAGGAACACATGCTAATAAAATATGTGCCACATAGTAAAAACTCACCTGGGTGAAATGCTGCTCCTTCTGATATCAATGGAAATTTCCTTTTGACCAGGGGTTGCTATGGCAGCAAGCAGTGGAAATGAGAACAAGGACATTTTGATATGTCTACACTGTGGATTGCAAATTATGATACCCGAGTTAGTTTTAAGCAGTCTTGCAAGGAGTGGTCTAGTTAAGGCAGTCTGAAACACCACGTGGCCTGATTTTCCATGCTAAGCAGTTTGCTTTCCTCTGTGCTCAGGGTATATTCATGGCTGGGATAGAGCAGAGGGGAAGAGGTATTTGAGGAAATGCCTCTTCTGGGGCAATGGGATGAGGAACAGACTGTGACAAGTAGTAGTGCAGGGAGGGAGAAATAACATGAGAGGAAGTAAGCTACAAAACAAGAGAAGCAGTAGTCCGTGGAGTCAACTGAATGGAAGCAAATCCAACAGCAACAGAAGATGTGCAGGTTTGAGGAGCCAGGGTCCAAAGAGTCTCTTCCCATGGCAGTGTGCTTTGCTCTCCTCCTTGAAGATCAGCTTAGGGCTCCTGTCTCTCAGCAATTTCTTTGTCAGGAAGGCAGTGTCAAACCACTGAATGAAGTGTCCTCCCAGTCTTCCAGCGGTTGATCCCCTTGTCCGCGCCGTTTTAGCCGAGCTGCTGCTGGCGCTGCCGGCTGAAGTGGTGGAGTCCTGTATTACAGCTCCACAGGTGCTAACCCACCCCAGCCTCAACAGCAACGTGCAACAGCTTCTAAGTTGACTTTCAAAGAAAACCCTGAGAAATGATACTGAAAATGCATTACTGTAATGTTAATGTTACTAAGTCAAACACTTAAAAGTTAGGAAATGCCACAGCTAATGTCTGTGCAACCTTAGGGAGGCCCCATGTACCATTACCATAGCTTGTAATTACATGACTGCTCACTGTTTCTTCACTGAATCCCTGCATAAGGTGGTCAGGTCCTCTGCATATTTTATTAGAAATGTAGCCCAGAGCTGTTTTGCACACTGTTGGATTGTTACTTTGGTACTGACCCAGGGAAGAGACTTGTCTGTGTCACTGCGCTCTACAAAATCTCATCTGAAAAGAAGTTGAGGCTTTTGATGGTACTGTATTTCTCTGAAATCTCCTTTTCTGGTTTTCATGACATCTTACCTTCCATAATATTCCAAATGTGAAAAATTCATATTTTGGAGAGGCTGAGGAGAGAACTCCTAAATGACCTCATTAGGCCCAATGTCCCAATTGCTTCTGCAATGTACCCCTCTCCTATTGACTGTTTAGGTCTTCTGTAAACTGTGCTGAGTCAATGAGCCCCAGTGGGGCTGGTAGGCAGATGGGACACATGTAATATTTTACAAGGTGGAAAAGCGTGGGAACCCTCCTTTTCCCATAGCAGAAGTTGATAGAAAGAATGAATAATATTGACATCTCCCATCAGCTCTCCATTAAAGCAAAACACATAAAAGTTGGTGCCAGATTTTTCTGGAGACCTATGTTTAAAAAATTATAAAATTAATAGAGAGACATTGATAGAACTTCTGTCTTTTGTTTCCACCTTCCTTAAGCGTTTGTACCCAAAATACAGAGTAAGGGGAGAATCCCAGCACCCTCTCTGCATTGAGAGTCCTTTCTCTACTTTCTTCCCATGCTTCAGAGTGGCACTGGCAGGTTAGTCATGCCCATTTAAAAGTTTATATACAGCAGATGTTCATGGAGCTGATGAGGAATTATGGATTTGCTGTTGTAGCTGCAGCCCTGTACAAAATACAGAAAATGTATTAAAACACAGAGACTGTACCTGCTTTGTGCAATAAATTCAGACACCTCCCTTGGTGCTGTTTGCTCAGGAGGGAACATCTGAGCCCCTGATGAGGAGACATTCAGTGTCCTGAAACCCAAAGCAGGTCCCTTGTACCTGACAAGGGAAACTTCTGGCAGGGCAGGGGTGCGATGTCCAGGGGCTGAACATGCTGACAGCTCCCTCTCAGAGCAGGGTGTTATCTGCTGCTTCCTTCTCAGGGGGAGAGGCAGGCTGGCCCACACCTTTTTAGAAGCAGACTTTGCACAAGTGTCATAAATCTCTGCCTTGCCTGCTACGGAGCGCTGCCACTGCACTGGGTATCACCAGGAACCATCCATTTGAACGGTACTTCATTTTGCAGCCCAGGGTAGAAGAAATACATTACTTTGCCACCTATTCAGGGGGATAATTTCTCCACCTCCTTGGTGCCTGAGACTTGTCTTACCCCACTAGCCAGCACTGCCTTTTCGCAACATCTCCGTCTGTACCCTGTCGGTGCTCGATTTGTCTGTGTTTGTGCAGACATGCATGGCAAGGATGTGCTCCCGGAGCTTGTGTAGTTCCAGAATCATAACATTCCATGATCCATCAGGAAAATTCGACTGAAGGGCAGCATGGTCTTGCTTTAAGAGAGCCAAGGTAACAGGGAAACCTGCACTCCCTTCCCCACCCCTCAGGACAGGTAGTCTTTGAAGACTGTGGGAAGGTGCAGGTGTTTATTTCGGCAAAAATTGCAGTGATGTGTAAAAAGGAGAGGGAAGGGATCTCCCAGCTTTTTGGAGATGGCCTCTGTATTATGCCATTTGAATCTTACTTTTTGTTTGGTGGTAAGTTTTAATAGTTATCCTTTGAGGATTTTCCCTGCGAGCTTATCTGAATACACCAACAGTCTTTTTTGTAATATTCGCATTTCCCCTTTGGTTCAGCCGAGCCCACTGACAGATCATTCAAATTCAATTGTTTTATGTCTAAGCCGAACAGCTAATTAAAGTAGGGATGATTAACCTGACTGGCAGTGTCGCTCTCTCTCCCTCGCTCTCTCGCTCCCTCCCTCCCTCCCTCCCTCCTGTTCCAATCAGTCTTTTTCTCACACTCTCCCTCTCTCTCCCTCTCTCTCTCTCTCTCTCTCTCTCTCTCTCTGTCTTTTGCTCTACTGTGTGTGTGTGTGTGTGTGTTTTTTTTCCTCTCTCCTAAACGTGGTCTGCTTGCTGATGGCAGAATGGCACTCGGAGATTTGTGCATTGTGTCTGGTTTCCTACGGGCAGGCTGACCCAGTGCCTCTAGGGACTTATCAATAGACCACTCAGAAGAGACAGAGACAGGAGAAAGGAGGAGGGGTGGGGGGGGAGAGAAAGAGAGAGGGAGAAAGAGAGAGAGAGAGAGAGAGAATCAATATCAAGAATAGAAGGAGCTCCGAAGCCATTTTTTTTTTTTTTTAAAGAAGTATCAGGACTTGGGAAGAGGGTGACAAAGAAGGTTTTTCAAAGAGGCAGTGGAGGAGGTTCTAATAAATTTGGAAGGAAACAGTTCCCTGTCTTGGGAAAAAAGGAGAACTCCTGGCTGATTAGCATTCACACCAGGTATGAGATGTTCCCTACCCCTTATCACTGTCGCAACCGAGATGGAAAAGAGCGCTTTCCACCCCCCCCCTTTTTTTTTGGTTGTTTGTTTTTTGGTTTTTTTTCTTCCCTTCTTCCCCCCCTCCCCTTCCAGCCGTCTCTGCTCTTTAAGTAGATGGAGCGAGCGTTTATTTTGGTTCGTTGCTCGGTGGTGGCAGGGGGAGTGCGAGCTGTGGGCATTTGTGTGCTGGGAGCAGGGAGAATGGAAGCAGGGCAGCGGGGAGGGGGCGATGGGAGAAGAGCCGGGAGTGTGTTACTGTGTCTCCTCTTTGTGCACCCCTGGGGGGGGTTACCCAAGTTCATTTCCAGCAGGTGGATTTAGACAGGGAGTTACTTAACGCTTGACCGCCAGTTTTGAAAAAAAGGGAAAAACGGGGGAAAAAAAAAAAAAAAAGGACCTGCTTCCTATGTCTATTAAAGGAAGCTCCAATTTTTTCCCTCTCTCTCCTCTCTCTCTCTCTTTCCTCTCTTCCTAACCAGACAGCGGGAGGGTTTCTGGCTTCTCGCCAGCCCAAAAGCCTCTAAGTGTTTTGCACTTGTTTCAGGGAGCCCGGGGATTTTTTTCAGCATTTTCACTAGAGAACAAAGAGTTCTTTACAAAGGAAGGGGGAGAGCGAGCTTAACGCCTGAGATATGTTTTTCTATTTTTATTAGGGATTTTTTTTCCCCCTCCTAAAAAGAAAGAGAGAGAAGCAAAGCACAGAATGTGTGGCAGCAACAAAATAGATTGAAAGGAAATGCAGTTCCCTTACCTCCAAATTATAATTTGGAATTAATAAGAACAGGAATGGAAGGGGGACAAGAAGAAGTGAGTTTGGTATGTCGTTCTTTTCCTCCCTTTTTTTTTTAACTCTGTCTTTAAATTCCAATTGCTGTTTTGCCAACTTACCTAGCTTCTTTTTTTCTTTTTTTTTTTTTTTTTTTTGGCATAAAAGTTATGCTGCAAACAGTTTCTGTTTATTTAAAAAAACAACCAACAAATTTTTACCGGGGGGAAAAAAAAAAAAGAGGGAAGTGGGGTGGTTTCGGTAAGAAAGAAGCAAATTAGTGGGAACAGAAATCTTTCACTTTCTGTCACTTAGAAAAAAAGTTGGTAATGGCTTGTTGAAGCTAGGATCCTAAAATACAGATGGGGCACTAACGTCTGTGTCCACGGACCCAGCTTTTCCCTGACCATCTGTCTAAAAGTCACCTCTCATTGGCAGCTCAAATGATTAGTCGGAGCTCAGGGATTTTTTTTGTTTGTTTATTTGTTTGTTTGCTTGTTTCTCCTGTTCGGTGGGACCTTCTTTTAAATGGCTCCATTTCACCTTCTGAGTTTAGCTCTTCAGTCAAGCCCCAGACTGAGGGTTTCAGGATAGACTTTCTTGCAGTGTAGATTTTTTGTTCTTCTGAATGTGTTTCTTATAGATACACTCTTTGTCTATTTGTACGTGAAAAAGGCACATGTAATATAGAAGGGAATAGTGCATCACATTTAAAGAGATGTTTGATTTGAATTTTATTGCATATAATGTATAACACCACAGGGTATCTTCTCTACAGCATCTCCTGTGCAGGGGTTAGGATGTTTGAGAATATATACTGTTGCAAATTTAGTAGCTTAAGGAAGTGCATTCTTTATCCAAATTCTGCCTTCCTTCCTATATTGATCTGTATTTTCCTGGCTTTGACAAATTGCCAATCTAAGAACAGCATCATATAGCAGAGGTACAGAAAACAAGAGAGGAAACTGTATGTTATATCCCCCCTAAAAATCAGCAGCAGACAATACAGAAAACTAGATCAAATTATTGCAGAGTTACGATGACTGTTTCTGGCTGCACCACTACTACAATACCTTGATTTTTATTTTCATGCTGCAGGCTTTGCTCAGAAGAGGCTGTCTCTTACAGCTTCGTAGCTATCGCATATGTGTTCTAACAGTTTTTAAGCAACACCTATGCATTGTGTAAATGTACATGGGGAATTAGTCCATCTACATCTCCTCATATGATGAGGGGGAGAAAAAAATCCATCCTTGGGCTCTGCTTGCACCGCTTTAGAAATCCCAGTACCCTACAGTGGCAAAACATCCTGCAGCACACAGCCTGTCCCTTGCAGAAGTGCAGGGAAACTGCCCGTGACAAGTGAAACCACCAGGTAAAACACAGTTTTGTTTTCATACCAGAATCTAGACTGGGGGCTTTCACTTCCACAGCTTCATTAGCTGGGACTCTTCCCTCTCCAAAGTTGTGGTGGGCACAGCTCTCCCAGCAGAAGTTGGGGAATCATCACAGGCTGAAGTCTCCCGCTCTGAGTACAGGTTCTTTTGCTGCAGGTAACCCAGGTGTTCTGTCTTTCCATGGGTAACAGCAAGAGTAGTGCCAAGCTAAAAGTACTTAGCAGGCTCCCCAGTTTAATGTGGAATCCTTGACTGAGAGGGATGGACCACCATAACAAATAGAAAAACTTTTGGCAAATTTGCAAAAAAAAAAGTCTTTCTTTCACTTAAAATCCTTGCTTTCCTCATTCCTCCAGAGAGTTTTCCCAATTCCTGATGTTTTTCATGGTCTCAGTATTTTCTGTGACTTTCTTCTCTTGCTCTCTCTGAAAAAGAAGAAAAAAAAAATATCACAGGAAAAGTAAGCAAAAAAGAGCAGAAAGGGGAGTTGGCCTTTGAAGTTTTAGGATAAGCAGTCTCATTTTTTTTCTGCCTGAATATTTTGTCTTCTGCCCCAGTCTGACCTCTCTGTCCCTTCTTTATGTTTTTTAAATCTAAGATGTTTTTTGTGAGAATTTTGTACTGCAACCGTGGAGATGGTGATATAAGAGAGACATCAGAATAGAGATGAAACCTAGATTTAGCCCCCTCAATCTCAAGTAGAAGGCATCTTCCAGGGGCTGTCAATGCATCCAGAAGTAGGGAGAAAGACGATAGCTGTCTTTTGGGGACTCTGTGGACCTGACCTGAGAGTAACACATTCACAGTACAGGAGAAAAGAGAGAGAGGGGAAAAAAAAATTTAAAAAGGGGGAAAGAAAAGCTCTTTGAGCAGTAACACACTGGCTCTTTCTTCCTGCAGGCAATCCGCTCCAGCTCCTGGCGACGTGTCCTGCACTATCAGATATCATATGACTCTTTATTTGGACTCCCGTTAGCAGTATGGGCCTGTTAGGAGGCTGTTTGTTTTCTTTTCCTTTCATTTCCTTCTCCTTAGTTCCCCCCTATTTTGTGTGTGCCCGTGTGAGCGTATCCCCTTTATAATCTCTTTTTTTGTGCTGAAGCTTTATAGAAAAGAAAAAAGAAAAAAAAAACTTAATCATTTCCCGGGGCTGTTTTTAATCCTCTGCCAAAATTGAAGTTCATTGTCGAGTTGTAAAAATAAATAACACCTTTCGGCTTTATTTCTCTCTTCTGCTTCTTCCTGTGCCCTTCCTGGCACTTCTCGGTGTGTCCATACATACCGGTACGTGTCTCCCTGTCTCTCCTGCCTGAGTAGGTGAAGTTGGGATACACCTGTGTCAGTCTGAGGAGGAGTACAGAGCTGCCTGCTGCCGCTCCTGCCGCTCCGCGCCGTTCCTTTCACTTTCATAAACTTCCCTCTGTTTATATGTTTATTTCATTTGGGCACCTTCTCCACACCGAGTTTGAAAAGCTGTCAGGCAGCAATCCCTATGCTGGGCTTTTCTGCATTTAGGTGAGCAAATGGGGGCAGTTAAGGCTGTAAGAAAATGAAACGTTGTGCTGAAGGAAGAGAGGATGAAGTGCGAGTTAGAAATTAGACACGCTTTGTGTACGCCGCCCATAAAAGTTTCCTGCACCAGAACTCCGGTGCCTAATAATAGGATGGGGGGAGCCAGACAGCAGCTAACAATTGGAGGTGTGTAGCAAAGTAGCCTTATGGCAGCAGCATTTCTGATACTGAGTCACATTTTAGTTAAGGGAGATGATATTTTTTCCCTGTTTGTGCTGTCTTTAGTATTACATTATTTAGACAAACGCCGCTGCAAAACTTTTCTCTCTGAAAATGCTAAGTCACATCAACAGAAACACTGAATTGAAATCAAATTTACTAAATCGTTGCAACGACAAAGGTCTGTCTTTCCAAAAGAGGTAATGTTTTGTTTTGATACTTTCCTATGCAATGTTTTAATTTCTCTTTGTGAACTAAGGATTTCTGTTGAGAATTGTTAAGAATTGATTTTTAAAGGTGGGGAGGAAGGAAAATCCTTCAAACCTTCCAAAATGAGAGGTTTTGAAGGGAGGAGATTTAAGTTTTATCAGAGGGATTTCAAGTGTTCAGGTTTTTGTTCATTTGCTTCAGTTTTTTGCAACCTGAATCGCAATATACTTTATTAAGCAAACCAGTAAATGAGCTTTTTACACAACTTTGCTCCCTCTGTAATTATTACAGCATTTTTTATGGAACTCGGTGCTTTATTTGTCCGAATTCGGTAAGATCAGCAAAGCCAAAATCCTGTTTGCACTGTAGAGACACAAAGGAGTTACTGATACTTTCAGAGGTAGGTGCTTTGGCCAGCCAGTCCTTCTACCAAGTTGTGCTGTTCAGCAGTGACTGTGTGCGGGCCGATGGCCACGCTCCGGGGGAAAGTATGGATGGATTTTGGTGTGTGATTTATACACATTTTGGGCTGATATTCCTATTAACACAGCTGAAGAACTGTAAGTTTTAACCTTTCCTCTCCAGTGTATACTTAGGCCAGTGTACAAAAGCAATCTTGTAAGTGAGGCAAATACGGACCAGAGGTTTTTTTGTTAAGAATCCAGAAACAACTGCATTTCAGCTGTACTGTAGGTGTGTAAATTGAGGTTGTCCTGCTAGTTTGGTGATGTTTCTTACTTCTCATCTAAGACACCTTCCCACTGAAATCAGTGCAGGTTTTCCTGAGAAAAGGTAATGAAAAACAGAGCTAGAAGATCAGGATTTAGGGTGGTCATGAATCAGTGTCGGAAACCAGAAACCCCAGAGTGTATGCTTGCGCAGCACAGCCATCCCTCTGGAGCCTGCAGGGTGCTCTTGCTTTGGTGGAGGTGCTAGAGCTGAGTTGAGATGACTCCTGCAATCTGAAACTTCATTTGGATATGCCTCCAGTTCCTCCAGATAAATACCAGTGTCTACCTTGCTCTCAACAGCACACCATTTCTTTTTATTTAGTTTTTGCCAGTTGTCGCAATGAGGAGTAAGAGACTCTTTGACCAGAGACTTTTTCAGGCTTCTTTCCTTTTCTCTCTTCCTTGACCAACTTAAAACCAGCTTTACTTTAACGTTTCATGCTTAGGCATGTTCATGCTCCTGAGGAAGCAATTACAGACTTTGTTGGAAGAAATCTGGTTTTGGAGTAAGCGTTGCGAATGTTTAAGAACTGTGTGCTCTGCGTGCACGGTACGTGATGTTCCCTGGTACTCTACACGTGTTCCAGTGCTCTGAGCAGTCCTAGCTGTGGGTATTGTATTTATTTGTCAGCTCATTCTGGTAGCCGCCCATGAATTTAGTTGACTTGACAATCAGGAAACAGCTCCACGATAAAGCTGAAGTTTGAGAGCAATGTAAGTGGGAATTAAAAGGCTCCTTTCAAGTTTTTGGCCATTTCAGTGGATTGTTGCTCGGCATCTTTATTTATAGGAAAAAACAAAACAACATGCTCTTCAGACTTCTTCAACATCATCTCCGCAGAGTAGATTCTTTCATTTCGAAGATGTTATAAGCTCAAATAATTATAAAAGACGTATTTAGCTGCCTCACAAAATAAATATAGCAAAGAGGTGCAGAGAGCTGAAAGCCAAGTGCTGCAGCTAATGCCTGAGAGTAGTGCTCTGGGCTGGGCAGAGAAGGACAGGCTCACCGCTGCTGAAGTTTTGTTAGCATAACTTGGATTTGGTGGAATTGCACCAAAGTTGTGTTTTGACTTGGCTTAACTTCACTGCTTTCATCTGACTTTTTTTCTAAGCCAGCCCAATCCAGATCTGTTCAGTGCTCGGGAGGGTGATAGCCAAGGGACAAAACAGCTTGTCTAACACATGTCTCTTTAGTGCACCAGTGTGTGGCTTGTGAGGCCTCAGACTGGATCACCACTATCAAGAGAAATGTGTTTTCCTACAGCGTAAGAAGTTGTCCTGCTGCTTTCAGATGTCAGAGATCCCCAGTTCACCACTTGGTGAAAAGGTCTGCTCTCAGAAGAGGTTTCCCTTCCATTTAACATTTCATTAGTGCATGTAAGTCATGTAAATGTGATGTGGCCAGTAGGAGCAACAAACTCTGGTTTATTTTTGCCAGGATGTATGTATTTATTCTATGTCTGTACTAATGTTATGGTGAGATGGTATTTCAACCTAAACACCAATTTCAGTGGCTTACCGCTAAAAAATGAGCTGAGTTGAAATGTCAAGTAGTTGTTCCAAGCTCAGAGGTGAAGCTTATATTGTTTTGGAAAGTATGAGGAAAGTCATGGTTACTCTTTTTCTTTTTTCTTTTTTAATGTGTTGGGCAGCCACACTAAGACAGGAGCATTTTCTGATTAACTAATTACTGAAACCCATTAATTTTTCCATTCTCATTCTATTTTTAATTTTTCTTACTTCTTCAATACAAAATGAAAATTATAAAGAGCTAATTTCCTTAAACTAATTAGACTTACAATTTTAATCTCGCAAAACCCAGGAAATTCCAAGCGATGTTTTTTTGTAACTCTGCCATGTTGCACATGCCTCTCTCCTCTTTGAAACCCTTGTCTTGGCCTTCAAAAAATCCTGGGAAAACACTCAACACTTGCCTGAGCCAGCCTTCTTGGTCCAAACTCTCCTGAACTTCTGGCACTGTTAGGCATCCAGATCCAGATTTTGTGATTTGAGCTCATCACTTTTGAAAATAACAACATGGAATTTCCAGACATTTCTTTGTAAGAAATTAAGGGTTTAAAACAAACAAAAAAAAATTAATATTTAGAGTGAGTCTGTTTCCACTGAAGCCAGCACTAGCAGAATCCACATCCTCTGGCTAAAATTTCTCATGGCACTTTCCAAAACTTGATTTTTGCTCAGATGGCCTTTTCAGTTTTGACCATCTGGAGAGCAGTTAAGTTAGTTACATAGAATATTCTTTAGTCAGTCTTCAGAATAGGGCTCCTAAAACTCTTTGACCTGTTAATCTCAACTACATATCCTATCAAGCCAGCGTGAGAAATAATTTTTGTTCCATCCTCCCAGAGAAAAGGCTTTAGTGATAATTTATTTGGCTGGAGAATCAGGAAATACCAGTGAAATCTCTTTGTAACGAAGATGCCAGAGTCTTCTTCGGTGAGATCAAGTGTTCTAGATAGATAGATAGATAGGTAGATAATCTTTTTTTTTTTCTTGTTGAAACATATCTCCAAATTTTCAGAAGCCACAGAAAGTTATCAGTGCCACAATAACCTTGTACAGCTGGAGACTGCTAAGCAGAGTGGATGAGGGAGACATCCCAGCAAATGAAAAAAGCCATCAAGTTGGGTTCAAGCTTTATTTTGTGCTGTTGCATGCACACTGCTGAAGCACCAAGGGTGTACCCTACAAGGAGCCTTCCTCTCTGTAATCATTTTTAACATCCTGATCCAATTCTTTAACTTCTATTTTCATTAAATTCACAGCAAAATTATCTGTGTCTGACAAGAATGGCAATAATGGACCCTAAGTAGTCTCTACTGCTCATACAGTTAAAACTTCCATCCCTCATAAACAACAAAAATAACAACAACAACATCAAAAGAACATATATTGTAGAAAGTTAAGGGGAACATTGATTTTTCAGCCTATTCATTTTGTACTATGCTCAGGTCAGACACCGTAGGAGCTTTCTCGTGCTTGCTTTGGAGAACCTTTGTGAAATTCTGTATAAGTGCACCAAACAAAGTCAGAGAGTGAGAAGCAATCTTCTTTCTGATCAAAATGAAGTAATGTACCAACTAATGATGACAGAAGCCTGGAGAGCTCTAGGTGCTCCTTTTTATCAGAGATGTAAAAATAGAGATTCAGACTGCTGCTAAAGATTGCATAATGTCCTGGCTAAATTTCAATGAAGGCAATAGTATTTGGCCTCCTTGAATTCCCTCTGAAGTGTCTGTCAGTTGTGCAGGGCAGTATTCATTTCCAGACCTGAACCACACCATAAGGGTTTGGAGCACTGTTAAGCAGCTGCCACCTCCCACTCTTAGGATGGCTCTATTCGCTCAGCTCAAAGTAACAACTTTGCAATTTGATCAATGACTGACTCAGCAATGACAACAAACAACAGCTCTCTTCCATACCTTCATTTGTCTAAAATGCTTATTATAAAATTTGACAGCTTGGGTCTCTTCCCCTCAGTGGTCTGGTGATATTTGTAAGAACTATCTCTATTTTGCAGATGAGGAAACTGAGGCACAGAAATGTTTGAACGACTTTTCTAAATGCACACAGCAAATCAATAGCAGAGCCAAGAGAACAACTTGAGAATCCTGGTTCTCAGTCTCATGCTCTAAGCACTAGGAAACACTACCCCTCTGAATGTAAGTTATTGTTATTAAGATGTGGTTTATCTTTCATGTGAGTCGCCATCTGTTATATTGCCTACTTGCTATTAGTTACGAAAGCTATTCAAATTTTAAACTGTTTTGCATTCTCACAGCTACTTAAGCCCACAGTAGACTTTTTGACAACAGTAACAGTGCTTCTCATGTGAAAGAACTGGACAAATATTAACTCGTGTTTTTTCAGTAAATTTTTGCAATGCCATAAACCCACAGTTTAGACTGAATTTAAACAGACCTTGAAAAATCCATGTATTCGATGCTGATTGGTTCCATATCCGTCAGTTGTACTTCAGTTTTGACACAACTGTATATTCTCATATATATGATTAAGAATATAAATATCCAAATGGTAATGTAATGTAAATTGAGTCATTGATAACTTTATGTGTCTTGGGCCTAACAGCTCTGTGGCTGCTACAGTCCTTTGAACATGTGGTTGGAGAAATGTGTTAATCTTGGTCTCTTAGTGATGCTTCTGGGGACCTCAGTGAGCCAAGGAGAATTAGGCAGGTGTACAGAGGCAGTCTGGAAAAGTCCTGAGCAGGAGCTGGGGCAGGGAGTGGAGCTGTAAAATGAGAAAAGGCTTTTGAAAAGTAGAAGTGGCTCAGTTTTTCTGTCAGTGTACAGGTGGGTGCTCAGGGAATTACATCCATTTAGATCCTCATAGTCACCATTTTTAAAGGAGCTGTGAAGCCCAGGCTTGAGAAAGGGTAACCCCTGCAAACAGGGAGCTATAGTCTTGTAGATGAAGAGTGAAAGAATCATCCCAAACTCTCCAGTGTCTGCTGGCAGGTGGAACAACAGGGACACTGCCAGGAAAAGTCTGAGACAGACTGAACACTGATGCCTTTTGAGCTCTGAAGATGGTCAAGCAGAAAAGGCACTTCCAATAGTCCTAACTACTTACTTTTACGAGATAAAGCCTACTGAATTTCTGAAAGCACTTTTGTTCTGCTGAACTAGAATATATCTTTCAGGAAAAGAGATAATCCTAAAGTCTTTAAGTCATCAGAATATGTGGTTATCAGGAAAGACCACATATTTAAGACAATCATTCTGAAGATTTTAAAGTTTGTTCTACTTGTTTTGAGTCTAAATTTGACTTAACCTCAGCTATGCCTTTGTCTGATGTATTAAGGAGCCCTCTACTGTCAGAAATCTTCTCCCCATGCTTGGTATTAATAAACTTTGCTGGTCTGGTTAACTGGTGGTAAATTTTTGACACCCAGAATAAAGTTAGAGGGAATGAGGAGGTGAATAATGGAATTTGAAGTGAGAGGTGAGGAGTTACTGGTGGCAGAAGAGATGGTTGAATAGAGAAGAGAAACAGTATGCAAAGAGAGTGGGTTCCTTTTTCTACTTGAATTTATAAGGCAGAAATGAAAGAAATATGTGGCTGAAGTCAAAGATCTAGTTATAAAGAGGGAAAGAGATGGGAACAAAAGAGAAAAGGTCTTGAGAATAGACACAAAAATTAATATGAAAAGAGAAACATTGTAAAGCTATTAAAGAAAGGAAAAAGAAACAAATTTAGTCTACAGTGGTCAATAAAGTAAAAAAAAAGTGGTGAAATATCAGAGTATGTTAAGAATGTAACAAAAAGTAGCAATAATTCACCTTGGATTAGGGCTTCTCAAGCAGCGGGTACTTTCCCATCTCACCAGAGGCCAGCGGGCTTAGCTCATTATGGCATTGAAAATGCACTACTTAATCTGAAGGTTAGAGAGGGGTTGGTACAGTTTTGAAAGGTCTGAACACATTCAGACTTTGAGAAAAAGACTGGCCAAATTTTCTGCCCAAGGCCTCTCTGTGCTCAGGATTAAAACTCCAGTGTTCAGGGCATAACGAAAGGGGGGCCTAATTAGGCGAGAGAAAGCTCTTCTGACACACATAGCTTTTGCTTTTTTTTGCTTTTTTTTTTCCCAACCAACAAAGGAACAAAGAATAGGGTAAAACTTTATTAGGGTAAGTGTACTGTTAGCTTTCTCCAGTTGTTTCTCTTCCAGCCCTCTCTGGAGCAACACCTCTCTTTGCTCTGGTGGCTGAGACATCAGGACATGGACTCGTTCCTCACCCACTGCCCACTCATGGTGCAGCCTGGAACAGGTCACTTAGCCCCTGGCTTCAAATTACTCCAACCAACTCTAAAACCAGCTGCTGGTTTCCTGTCTCAGGGGCAGCTGAGAAGATGGCATCAGCATGGCCTGTGAAATGCTTACAAAAGAATTAAGTGCAATTGGAAGGGTTGCCTCTGGATTTCACACAGTTCAGTATGAAGAATTCTTGCATCTTCAAATATTGTAGCATTTCTCTAGTTTCCTGCTTTACCTGTGAAATATCTCTGGTAATGCTCATTATTGAGTAATGAGGATTTCATGCTTGGAAGATATTATTGTTTTCCTCTTAAAATTTTATAAAATCCTCTGGCCAGGATAAAAGTCTGGTTAGTTTTTGTTAAGAAAGAAAAAATATTTTTCTGAAGGTCATTGGTTTGCTTGTAAAAATACAAAACTGGTCTTAACCAATCTGGCAAAATAGAGTAAGAGAAATAATAATTTCAAAGTTGCCATTGCAGGCGAAACACTGAAAGGAGGCCAGTCTATATCATTCAGACTCACTTTTAGGACAATAACATGCTTTTAAAAGGATTAAAAAAAAATAAAAGCCAAACTGGTGTTGTGTAGCTGACTAGTTTCCGATGTGAATAAAGTGCATGGAAGGAAACACCATGACACTCACTGCTTGCAAGGAACACATATCTGGATATTCTTGTTGGTGGATGGATTACTGAGTGTCGTATTCCAAATTCTTTTTTAAAAAGGGTATCCTGTTGCATCTATGCAAGCAAAGAAAAAATATTCAAAAGGACAAAAAACCAAAAACTGTTAGAAACATGAAAGTCCTTTCTAAAGCCATTTCTCCCTGTCACTGGTATGAGAAGAATTTTCATTCTCTTTAAGGCTATTTAAAATATACTTTGGGGCTGAAATAACAGAGAAGACAATCCAGTGCATTCTCAGCTCTGAAACCACAATCGGTTACAGATCTGTGTTGCCACATCACATCCAGTGAGATAGCTTACTGGAAGAATTGGTCAAAAAAACCTCGATATTGATTGGGAAAAAAAAAAAAAAATAAAAGAAATTAAAATGTTCTCTTTTTCCTTCTTCTCATTATTTTCTCAAAGGAGAAAAAAAAGCAAAACACTGTTTTTTATCGTTTAATTAAATTAAATCCCCATTTTTCAGTGATTTTGCTTTCAGTGAATTTTAATTCTTGTTTTTTATATGAGATGAAATACCAGGAAACTGGGCATGCAGTTAAATTTTTCATTAATTTTTTTAGTTTGTTTTTAATCTGGCATGAAAGATTATTCTCTCAGTTTCTGCTGCCCTCCTGTCTCTCCTTTCCATATTCATGCACACTCCTGGCTGACTCTGAATGGCACTTTAACTGTTCACTCATTAGAGAGAGCAAGTGGTGGTTCCATGACTTCACTGATTTAAGTTGAGATCATGGTAGGGACAACTCTGGATTCTGGAAATGATACAAATTCTTGAAGCTACTCCTTGTAAAGCAAATAAGGAATATGATAGCATCCCTTCTAACCAGGATGAATATCACTGCAGTCAGGAGTAGGTGTCACAAGCTGTATGGGTACATCAAGCATCTGACACGAGAACATTTGTGTTCATAAGGTTTCTGTCATTTACCCAATGCACAATTTCTGACTTAGCTGTTTTGGCTTCTTTTCCACATCAGGACAATTTGGCACAGGCGATAAACCTGAATTTCTGACATTTTTCTGACAGACAACTTGAGGAGTTATCTGTATGTATGGCACCAGTATTTGAGGTTGTTCCTGTTGGAAAGCAAACATCACCAATTTGGTCAGTGCTAACGTTTATCTCCATGTTGAAAGCATGGGTTTTTTTCCAAAACATTAAGTAATGCTGAAATTAGGATGCTCTGCAATGATGGAATTAAACCCCATAATTTTAGAATAGATGTTGATACAGCATTGTTGTCCACCTGTAGCATCTCTCCTATTAAGCCGAGTGAAATGGCAGTCGTATTAAGGAGGAAAGCTTAAGCGGGTGTTATTGACCAGATGGATGCAGCTGTTCTGTTACATTCCCACCATTTTGCATTTGGGCTGTTTGTTTTCAGTCTCTGGCTGTCAGTCATAACATGAATTACCACTGAAAGACTCCTTCCCTACTGCAGGATCTATAGTCATGGGTCCACAAGTCTGCAGGAGTGACTGTGCTGTTTAGATTTGTCTTCTCTAGTGTTTTGACTCTCCAGGTAGGGTTTTGCAGATTGGCATCGCAGTTTTCTCTGCTTCCAAGAAGAGTTAGACAAAAGTGAGGCAGAAATTTGTCCCAGTAGGATTAGAGGAAGCCTTGAGTGATTTGACCCAGTCAACAACTGTCAGGAAGCATTGCCGCTTGAGGAAAAGTAAATGCCTCATTATTGCTGCTAGACAGATGCACCTCCATAAAACACCTGGAAGTGGTCCACAGACCACAGACAGAACGTCACTGAGGTTGTTTTTTTTTTTTTTAAAATGGGGAGAGATAGCAGACCTTGTATTTTTAGACATAAATTGTTCATCAGCTGGAGTGAGGAAGTAATCTGTCGCAGTTGAGTCTCATGCAGAAACCAAACATGTTATAAGGTGATGTCCCTGTCATCAGAGGGTGACCGCGGTAGGGGGAAGGACATCAGACTGCCTGGGCCATCATCACTCTGAGCTCGCAGGGCATATGTTACTTGTGGTGAGGCTGAAAGTGAGTGAGGTAACCACAGAGTAAGCTGCTAATGATGTGGATTGTGGGAAGCACTACTGATAGGAAGCAGACAGTTGGATTGATTAGGGCAGCCCCAGGGACCAGTTGTTTTTCTTTCACCATCCTGGAGTGAAGTTAAACCTGCTACTGGTAGTAATGAAGAATAGCTAATACAGATCAGACTCTGCCAAAGTAACAACGGTGGCATCAGGAGCAGAAAGTTTTGCAGATTTGTCTGTGTGTGCACTTGCTACTGGTGTTCCTGGTGGGTGGCTGAATCATCCTGATGGCATTCAACAGGAACCAGCTGCTGAGAATATTAAAATGCAAGCATTTATTCCTCTAGAGAGACAGTAGCATCTGCAAAGTTTTCCTGTCTTGATAGTACAGATAATCCCATGGAGTATTCTCTAGTAGTTTTTAACTCTCAATTCATTTATACATGTATTTTAAAGCTGTAAGTGCTTTGTGTCTGCACAGAAAGTAGAACCTAGTCTTAGATCTGAGGCCACAACTGTCCTAGGTGGGTAGTTTGCAGCCCTATGCTCAGGCTGAGGCACCTTACATGGGCAAAAAGAAGCCAGGCTTTGCCTCCTTCTCCCCCTCCCACCTTTTTTCTTCACCCTCCTCTTGTCAGGAAGAACTGCCTTGGAGGCTGGTATTTCAAAGAGAAAGAATCCTTGGCTACAATTCTGTAACTTCCATATCTGGGTAAGCTCTTGAAATTTATATTAGCAACAATTGTAAGAAATAATGAAAAATGTGAAAAAGCAATTAAATGTTCTGATAGAGTAGGATGTTCAACACACCCCTTATTGTTTGTATTTATTGTTCCCAGAGAGGAACATGTCAGTTCTCAAGCTAGTAAGCAACACTCCCCAGGCCTAAACTGCTTAGGGATACCTGTGGAAAGGAAACTGGGCCCCAGCAGCTTTATGTAACCCATCAAAACCAGGGAGCACTCAGCACCTATCAGAGGCTGGCCTTTAGTCCAATGTGGTCCTAATAACAAAGGTCATAATCATAACAAAATAAGATAGTAGCAACAGTGGGGAAAAATATGCTAATTTCTTTTTTAAGTCTTTGCTTAGCTCTGCATATCTCTTCTGCTTTCCTTAGAATATGCTCTCATGCAAATAGTGTGTGATTTCACATACTAACAGTGGTTACAGTATGGGAAAGGCAGAGATTCTGCCCATGGCATATGATGTGAGTAAAGGTTCAGGATTGTTTTATGGGGAAAGAGAAACAGAGTTCTTTTTCAGTGTGGCTGCTCTGTTGGCACAGAGAGAAGAATCAAGCTGTAGGCAGCCAGAGCTGTGTAGCAAAAGAAAGGGTAAGGTTTATGATTTTATTTTAAAAGAAGCATAATTTGGTGCACTCATCACAGTAGCATTTTATTAAGGTATTTTATCCATATCTAAATAGCCTTGTGTAAAATGCCTGCCTAATACCTCATGGCTGTGAATAGTTTGGCTGTTCTTCTAAGCCGGAATTATTAGTACATGGTGTTAAAAGAACAAACTTGCCCAAGGCAGGCAAACCTCCATTCCTGCTTCCACCTTTTGTCATTTCTAGTCATCCTCAGAGCCTGTCAGGGAGCGTCAACAAGTCAGGGTTTTGACAGGAACTTACAGACACAAGAGGGACCACAAACACCACTCTACAAAGTTTATTGATAGCCTCTCTCATGATGTGACAGGCCAAGGAAAGCTGTTGCAGGAGAGGTGACAGCAACAGCAGCACTTTATAGCCCTTCCTGATTTCAGCTTCTCCTTGGAAAGAGCTGTTGAAACCTCTTAACGGTGTTAGACATATAGTTTAATCTCAGTAAGACATCTCAGTGATGATGCATACATCAAAGACTCTGTTGTGTTTTCCCCTTTTTATGTGAGTTATGTTTGCTCATTTGTTTAAAAAAAAAATAGCATAATGATTTCAATTTTAAGAGGCTTAAGCCCAGAGCTTTGGAAAGTCTTAACAAAGAATGATTTAATGAACTGGCTATTGTGTTTATTGTTGTGCTCAGCTACTTAAGTATGTCATAGGCTCTGCAATACAAACAATTAATGGTCAAGCTTCGGAGCTCAAGTGCTACGGTCTTCTGCCTTCAGAAAAGGAGTAGCAGCATTTGTTTGAGGTCTGTTCCCACTTAAGCAGTAGTGCAATAAAAATCCAGTGGATTTAGACTAAATGCCTTGGGGTTGGATTTGTTGTTTGTTTGTTGGTACAACACAATAAAGTAGAACTTAATCCTGAATAAGAGCAGCACTGGAAAATTTCAGGAACGTACTGAATAATACTTAAATATTTTCATCCCAGCATTTCCTCTAAGGACACATCTCTCTTTAAAAAGTTATAGGGAAGAAAATACTCTTGAGCTTTGTCTTGGGTAATGCTGTGGGTGTTTGTGAGGTTTGCACTGAGAAGATCATGCCCACCAAATTTAGGAATGGTTGGTCTGCATTGCATATCCTGCTGTTAGACCACAGGGCATCATACGGCTCGTAATGCAGCTCAGCTGACAGTAAGATGTTGGTACCCATCCTGAAAGCCACACAGGATGTATCCCAACAAATCCTGGGGACTTTGGTTCTCCAGTGAAATACAGGCTATAAATAATCTTTTTAAGTGGTCAAATCACTTTTTTTTTTTTCTGAAAATACTTTTGCTCTTCAGTTTTATAATTTCTATCATGTCAGCTAAGTATGGTTCTAAGGAAGATGAAGTATCATTTTAATGCTGCTGTATTTTGTCATGGGTATTTCACATCTTCTATTTTCACTGCTTATCTTCACTTTGTATTTATCATTGCAAAATGATAATGAGAAGGTGGGGGTTAAAGAAAGTAATGAATTTTTAGAGCTGTTTATTTTCCTCAAACAGCATGATCCTCTAGGGCAATACCCCTCCCCACCTAGTCTAAGAAGGCAGCAAAGAGGCATTTGGACACAAATTCAGCCACTAAGAATGAAGTCAAAGCTCAGAGCTGTCATAAAAAATTCCATCCGGAGAAGAAAGGAAAGGCTGAGGCCGCCAGTGGAGCAACTGAGTATTTACTGAGTCTAGAGCTATGACTTGGTTTTCCCTTTGCCATCCCACGGCTGAAATCAAGCTATATCTCTGAGTTATTTACCTCTCTGGCCACTGGAAAATGGCAAACCTGAAAGTCCCATCAGTGCTGTCCATGTAGCAAGAACTTCCCCTTTTTCATCTCTTAATACTGGCACATCTGAGTAGCAAACTACACTAACTCTATCATAAATATTATAACAATGGTTACTGCTGCATTATATTTTACTAGGAATGCTTTTCCTAGTAAATTTGGATCAGGCCCTCAACCATTCTCCAGCCCAGTCCCATCAATGAATGCTTCCCCTGACAGCTGCCTGTACAGTCAGCCCTGTACTGTGGTAAATAAACATGCTATCAGCATAAGGTGTCCATACCAACTCCCCTCTCCATCTCCCGTCAATTTACATTCAATCCAATTCTTTGACTCAAACTACCTCGCTCACAAAACTCCGTCTCTTAGCTTTTTATTCTTCATCTCTCTCTCTGGGTGAAAGGAATAAACAGCAGCTGCTGGAACCCAGTGGCTGAAAAAATTGAGAGTTCATATTTCTTCAGAGAGAGAATCTGTGAGGATTTTTGCTCCAAATTTTTTGTTTGTTTGTTTTTTTTCCCTCTTGAAGATTTTGAAAGAGTGCCACACGTGTGTGCTCTGACGTGGTAACTTTTCTTTGCAACCTGAAACAGTAGTTGTTCATACTGACGTTTCTAAGAGAAAACATGAATTCAGCAAGTATACCAGGGCCAACAAAGAAGGGCTGCTGTAGCCTGTAGACTTTCTTGCAGCTTGTTACCATTATCAGGATTTTCTTAAACTTCCTGGATAGTTTAAGCCCAGAGACAACTACTCACATCGGGTTTTATAGCATCTTTTCAAATAACATTAATAAAATATCCTATCCTTCCATTGTGTTTTGTGGGAGAAAAAGACAAAGATGTGGCTGGAAGAAGGGTACTTCTCTTTAGTTTATGGAACTACATTGTCTTTATACCTTAGAAAAATAGAACATTTTCTTGCATTTTAAGAGGGGTGAAAATAAAGGGTGAAAATAAACACTTCATACCCTTAAGCTCATATTTCAAAAGTGACTTCTAAAATTCTGGGTAGTATATTTAGAAATGTGGAACTCTGGAGCAAGTGTAATTTTATGCTAGGCCCATGGGGAGCTTTATTTCAAATCCATCTCTTTATCCAAAACCTGGTTGCAGTAAGTATCTGAAAATTAGCATATGAGATTGTGAAAGTCTGGCAAGACTCTACACAAGGCAAATGGGGGTGGATACCAGAGACCAGAACACAATACTGTGTTCTTCATTAGAGATTTTGGGGAAATCTGAGTGAGCCTTCCCAAGGTTTAGCAGAGAGCTAAAGATTCTAGGGGACACGCAGAATAGCTTTTGGCTTCTTGAGGGCTGTGATGTTGAAATACACACAACACTACGAAGAATGAAGAACAAGTAAAAGATAACAAATTTCTCCTCCCAAAATTTATCTGAAAAAGCCACCTTTGTACAGTAATTTCTCCATTAGCTTTCAGTTCCAGCTACAAGCTACAGGGATAGACAATTCACTCAAAGATGATGAAGCCTTCATTATTTTTAGAAAGCTCATCACAGCACATTTACTTGTACACTGTAAAGTATTTTCACAATTTAAACCTAAGGAGTTGTCAAAATAAATGAACAAAGTATGCTCTGTGACGCTTTATCCGTTATTTATTTATATTTTGTATTGTCTGTTGAACTGTTTGTTAATTTGAAAAATTCAGTTGTTTGTGATAGGTCAGCATCCTCGCTCTTCCCCTTGAATCAGCGAGATCATATTCTCTTCCTGACTAGCAATGCTCCTAACAGCAAACACATTAGCTGAGACAGTTCTGCTTGGGCTGGAAGAACCGTGGCTGCCTCAGTTAATCCAAAGGATTATTCCATGACAGATTATCCTAAATGAAAGTTTTCCCAAACCGCTTCCTTTCCGAAAGGTCCCATCACTTCTGTGTGACTCGGAGTCGAGCCGCGTTTCAGTGCTTGCAGGAGGAGGAATTCCAGAGGGAAGGGACGGAGGTGGCAGAACTGGGTGCCATGTGGTAGGCATGTCAGCAGAGGGAACGGCATGCCACACACCTGCTTGGGGCTCTGCCGTGCCACAAGTTAACATTTTGATGAGCAATTTCCATTCTGTTGTTTTCTCTCAACACATGGGGTTCAAAAAACAGTTAAAAGAAAACTGTACCCATTTGCTCATCTCAGAAGCCTGTGATTTCAGAAGAGTCTGCCAGATTAATTTTCAAATATAGAGTATTTCAGAGTTGAAACACACAGAGGAATGCAGTTTATCTTTTGAAATTGCAGTGCAATGGCCAAAGAAGAATAGGTATGTGCTGCTGAAACTTCATAGAATAACACCAACTGATGGTTTATAATTGTTAAAAAACCAAAAATCTATTGCTGTAATTCACGACCTTCAGAGATTTCCCAAGTCCATGTAATAATCATGAATACTTGTCTCTCTAGGATGAGGTTTTTCAGCAGCTACATAAAAAAAAAATTAAAGGAATGCAACAATCATTTTGCTGTCTCCACATCTGTAAAGAACCTGCTTTCTATAATAACTGTACTTGAACTAGTTTTCCTTTAAACTTGCACTTGGATGATAGAATAAAATCTATTGGTTTACTATGCTAAAATATCTCATTTTTGTCTGTACTATCTCCATAAAATCCTGTTGGGTTGGGGCAGACAGAAAGGCAGGGAGGAAAATTGTCTGCAGGATTTCATTGGCATTTCTACAGAAAGGATGCAGGTTTCAGAGAGCACTCTTACCCAGACTTTTTAGTTTAGTCAGAAATAGGCTAGACCTTTGCTAATTTACCCTGAGCAGTAGTTTTCATGCAGTTGAGGAAAGAATTAGACATGTATTTCCTGGTTAAACCTCTAATCTGATATTCATATAGCCAGTTTGGTTGTAAATTTTGACTACTGAAAATTTTCTGGCTTGCGGTAGGCCTGTATCTGTGTATTGGAAGACAGAAGAGATTCTCTCACTTTAATCTGATGCTTATCTCCATCCTCCTTAAGGCAGGAGAAAAGCCAAGGGATTTAGCATCTTCCTTGTTTTCTTACAACCTACTGAGATTAACTATGGTTAGAAGCTCCTCTTGATGCATTTTGTAGCAGGAATGTCCATGCTGCTAGATACCTTTTGTTGCTGAAGTCTGAAGCATTCAATTATTCAATAACCCCTTGTTGTCTTCTGGGAGAGTATCAGCTTGTAAAAAGTGACATGATCAACACAAAAGTCATCCTCTGACATGCCCTTGCACCCACAGGTCTTGTTTATGCACTCAAAGATAGAGCTGTTTTGTAGGTTTCTCAGAAACCTTTTATAACTTCACTGGTTCCTTTCAAGGGGTCCATTTGATTATATACCAGCAAAAAGAGATGGTATTTGAGAATGGTTGATATGCTCACAATTTTTGTAAGCAGAGACCTTGATGAGTTCCTCCACAGTCAGTCTCCTTGGGCTAAAATTTCAACCTATTACATGGGGATTTAGCCACTCATTTCCCATAAACATCAATGAGAGTCATGTGGCTAAATCCCTGTGCAACACATTGAGAATATATTCCCTTATGGTTAAACTCATTTTGATGCAGATGCTTTCTTCTGCAGGAAACAAGCGAAACGTAGAAGACATTTATTTCTTTCATTTGTCTGCCCCAGATCTCCAAACTCCCAAATTACCTTCTCTTCTGTGTAGGTACCAAAATGTCTCACAGGATTTGCTGAATCTGTGTGTGACACCAAGTTAGAGGCCAGGCTTCAAGACATTAGGACAATGGATGCTAATTGGTATTTATTACCTACTCATGTGCCGGGAGAATTGGACAGATGACAGGCTGTCCCTTCACCCATGAGAATGAGATTTTTCATTTCTCTCAGTCCTCCATCACCTCCTGTATCACATATTAAAGGAGAGCCCACATGCTGTTTTTAACTAGTGGTCTTTGACAACGAGCTGCAGTGTAGGATCATTGCTTGGATCTTGGTTGATGTGTGCTTTGTGACATTCTCCCACAAGGATCAGGGATCTGCCATGAACACTATACAGGGACTCTACTAACTTCCTTAGTCAGGAAGAGGGTCTTTTAGACTAATTATTGGAGAGAGGGGAAATGAAAGGCTATCAGGATGTAGGCACAAATGTGAATATAGCATTTCAAAATCACTGGGCATGATTTCCAGTAATGGCATATGTGTGTTAAGATGCAATTTTGTGCCTGGAAAGAATTGTGTTCGTTATAAATGGCAGGTGCTTTTAAAGCATTTAAATATTGCATTTTCTATTTCCACCTGCACACCAGGTAACTGGGTATTAATATGCTACTAGTTGAGCCCATGATTCATTGCAGGTGCAGTGCTTGGGAAATCAAGGATTGCATTGAGGTCCTGATGAAAATCATGCCCTCAGGCACATCTGAGCTCCATTTTGATCAACAAGCCAAAAATAAGACTTTTATTTCAATTACAGTTCGTCTGATTTTGAACTTAATGATGCAACTTGAAGTCTATTGGCTTAGCTCCTGAGACCCAGGAAGGAGGATGTCTGGGACCTTGCCTATTCAGTGGAATAGAGGTTCCCATTAAATTCACTCTGATCTCATTACATGTCTTTTATTTGGTCAGAAGCTCTATTTTTGCTCTTCCTGGCCTTATTGAATCTGTTGTTGATTCATTGTGCAGACTTGGTATTAATGAAAAAGACTGCCTCACTCAGGTCTCTCTGGAGGGTGAGATTTTCCATAGCCCTGTGTCTGTAGCACGCGTTGGAAGCACAGACTCTGATGGGTTGCCTTGTGAAACTAGATTCGAGCAGAGCTTTATTAATAGGCTGATGAGATGTATCAGCCTGGCGAGGCTGCCTGCCTCCATAATGAGCGAGGGCTGTATTTTACTTCACTTAACGAAGAGAAAAATCCTCAGCAATGCTTTTTCTGTACCCCTGCTATCCCGGCTCCACATTCCACTTTCAAAGACCACTTTAAAGGTCTCTATTATTCCAGCTGCCTTTAGGTGTCACTCGAAGCTTTGGGTTCCTCCTGTTCATCCGTCCCTTTGTGTGCTGAGCCCTGCCCTGCCATTCAGCTGCCCCAGCAGCTTGGGGGTCCCCTGGTCACCCCTCAGCGACTGCTTCCCTCGCTTTGTGGTTGCATTGCTTGTCCACATGAGTTGCACAACATTAGGTTGAATGAAAATGAAAGTAATTCATTTTGGTAGCTTTTCTCATTTCCAGCAAAGCTGGATGTCAGAGGCTGTACCTGCATTATTGAATTGGAAACCCTGCCACAGGAGAGGATGGTTGTCCAGCAGTATGTTGTAGGCTGAGGAGCTGCTTTCTTAGCTTGTGTAAGTGTGGAGGGGCTGACTTCTGTCCTGCTTTGTCAGACATTGTCAAGGTGTCCTAGCTTCTTTTGCTACTAAATTTCGGGAAATGTTCATCTGGTCTTTTCTGTTTCGAGATGGATCTGAACATTTTTGAGTGGGCCAAATTCTTCCTTGGCCTTCTGACGAAGCTTAGGTCGCTCATATGGTAAATCATTAATTTGGAGACTATATTCCGCCTTTGCTGGGAGTTAAGAGTGGTGTTCTAATAGCTTCCTTCCATCTGGAACAGTCATAAACCAGATGGATAAGGGATTGGCACCACTTATTTTGAGTCTTTACCCAATTCACCCTGTATGAAGGGACCTTGCAATATTTCCCAGACAATTGTTGCATGTATCCAGAATCACAAGTGAAAAATATCAGGATCATATGTGTAGGCTGTCTCTTGGGGAAAGGTTTGAAGGGGTGAGCAATGAAAAATATACCTTTCTTTAGCAGTGTTATACTGGAGTCCATGATTAGGAACCATATGCAAGATTTTTTGTATCTAGGTATTATTTGAAAACTTAGTAATCTAGTTTGAATTCCAAAATTTATAGCATCTTGGGTTAAGCCATTTCAATGCAGAATTTGTATCTGATATAGAATGAGAAGAGATAGGTTTTCAAGGATATTGTGTACAAAGATGCTGGAATCTTCTCTTACCAGATACATTGTCCTCATCTGTGTTTTCATGCAAATGAATTCATCACACTTCATTTCAGTACATTCTTTTAATACGATTTAGTAAGAATGAAAATATTGCCAGAAACTAGAAGTTGTACCTATATTTATTTATTTATTTTGTTAAATTAGAAATATTATTGTTTTCATTAGCAAATGGCTGGAAGGAAGAAGTCAAGTGGTTGTGCAAATAGCATTTATTATGGAGAGTGTTTTCATTTATGATATGCCTTTAAAGAACTGCTCTTTGGCCCAGGCCACACTGCAGTGTTTAAGAATTGCTTTAAGAACACTTCTGGTGCTACTGAATACCAGGACAGATTCATAAGGGTAGCCTATTTTGTTTTGGCTCAAAGAAAAGAAAGGAAGGAAAGAAAGAGAATACAAGAAAGACCATAAAATTCAGGTTACAAAATTGAAAGGTTCACAAAGACTTCTTAGCAGAAACATGGTACTGCAAAGTGCAAGAAGGAAAGCAGGAAGGTGAGTGTGCCTAAATGCATAAATGTGAAAGAGGCTGTTCAAGTCAAAAAAGCACTTTTCACTAAGCACAAGTCCAGGACAAGGAGAACCATAAGAAAGGTTTATAAAGTTACAGAGAAAAGGGTGCAACAGTGGTTGGAAAAGCAAAGAGCAAACCTGTAAAAAGAAAAGGTTCTGTACTTTAACTGGAGTTTAAGAGGGACTAAATGGGGACATTATCAAAGAAAAGAAGAAGGATATAAGGACAGAAATACTGAGTCATTGCAAAGAATTTATTTTTGTTTGTCATCAGTGTTTGTATTGAAGACCTTTATGATTTTCAGCCAATTAAGAGCATTCGTAGATACCTTCCACAGAGGGTGTAGTAGCATATTGTCTAGGATCATGTTGTGAATCCTAGAGCATGCAGGGAACTGGGATGAGTGGTGCTGGTGCTCCTAACAAAAAAACAAACAAACAAACAAAAAGAATCCAAGCAAACCAAATAACACAATCTATTCTGAAAGCTGAAGAAACAAGGAGTTTCAAAAATTGCTCGATTACTTTGAAAGACAAAGCGGTTGTCTTATTAATTAATTTGGCAAACCTTGTTTCAGTAGTTTATAAATTGTTTACCATTAGAGTTAAAGGCATAAACAATTTTTTGTAGGCTGGTTAGTCTTTAATGACTCTTTCCACTTGGCTGGAAGAATCTGTCCATGCCTGAGTGCCTCAATGCCTAACGCCTCCTGTGCTGAGCAGCCCATCCCTCTGGTCCCAGGTGCCATCTCTGTGGATGGGCACCTTTTGAAGCAGTAAATGCCAGGAGGTTCTGTCGCTTCCTGCTACCAGCTCGACGCTGGTCTGTGAAGCAGTAATTGGCAGGCAATGTTGTGTATTGCATCCAGGATCCATTTCCCAGGATATCCATGAGGATAGAAGAGATGGGGCAAATGTTATCACTACAGAAGTTAAAAATTCATTCCAGTCTGTCTTTATGGTTTCACGATAAGGAGTGTATTAGAAGAGCCAGTTCCTTTTAGCAGTTTCTCCCTGAAATGTGCTGGAATGAGAAGTGTTCAGATGAAATCCTTTGTGCTAGCACCTCTCTCTCTTCATCTTCTGCCATTCCCAAATTGCAAATTTGTCTCAAGAAAGATTCTAAATTGAGGTAGTGGGTCAAGAAATGTGTCTCTTAGAGCAACTCATTACAAAACACTTAAAATACAGCTGTGCCTCTTGTTATAAAATCAAATTAAACTGAACTATAAAAAAAATTATAAGAGAACAAAAGCACCAAGGTAATAAGTAGAAACATATTGGCATTCAACATTAGCTCACCTGACCCTCATAATATGGAAATATCCAAATTAATCAGTTATTTGAAAACTGAAGACAAGAGCACAACCTGTTAACAGCAGTAGTCCAGTTTCCCTATCGCCATGTTTGTAGTGCAAATCAGGGAGTAAAATTTAGACTTGCACCTAGCTTTTGCTGCTAACTCTTTAAATTTGTGCTGGATGAAGGCCAGACACTGCTCAAACCAACAGGGACCAACAGGAAATGAAAAGCTTTTCTCTCTTAAAATGCCACAGATATAGAAGTTGCACATCCAGTACCGTGGTTATCAACTTCCTGAAGGCACATAAGCTGTTTTCCTTATTTATTTCAATCAGTATCAAAGTTACAAAGTTAATCTGGTAACAGTCTTGCCTTTTGCCATTTTGTTTCAATTTATCTCCAAGTCATCCCTTTGCTAGAAACTAGAAAAATTGCTAACAAAAGGCCAGTTTCAGTGATGTGAGTACCAAAATGAAAAAATCTTGTGAGGATTAGGCTCTCAGTGTTCACACCAGCTGGAAATAAGTTGGGATCCCATTCAAATGTCAGATGGTGGTGGCAACTAGTGCTGCTTGATTCTGAAACCTGACATCTTCTGCCCTGCCCATTTTAGAGGCAATTCTGTGGCCCCACAGCACAGCTTTCAGGGCTAGTGTCTTGTTCCAGCACCAGTTCCAGATGATGATCCACAAAAAAAAGGCACTTTTCTTTGTCTTCAGCACAAAGGAACAGCACAGAAACACAGTCTTGCAGAATGACATCTTTAGTTATGAGGAACAAAAGGCTGAGCTGGGAAGGTCATTGTTTTGTCTTTTCTTGCTTATGCTTGCCTGATTTCTAACTTTAGAATTAATATAGAAAATATCTCCTTTGCTCGTCTGTTTTCTGTGACTATTTGTATTATCTGTAAAGAATTGTTAACGCCTTACAAATTGTTTACATTGCTCACCATGATGATTGGTATGTTGGAAATAGGGATCTTATAATATGGATTACTGATGTGATCAATTTCCCCAGCTGCAGCCTTTCTAGATAGTCTCTAATACAACAGGCTTTAAAAAATACAGCATGTGATAACAGGTGCTGCTTATTTGCTCCCTAGCAGATCTATGAAGAACTCTGTATTTTCACTTTGCAAACCTTGGCAAAGATATAATACTGTATATGCCAATTTTTTTTAAAATGATGGAATTTTGCTTTCATGCCCAGGATTAAAACTGCCTAAGATACCACCAATATAAAACTTGACAGTGGGGGGAATACCCCAGGAGTATGCTATTTTTTGGTAGATAGATAGACTTTAGACATTAACAGATACTACAGCAGGAAAAAGAGTTCTCTGGACTTTTTGCTCTGAGAACTACAAAAAATAAGAATCTGACATTAAATAGAACAATAAAAATACCTTCCCAAACTGAATCCTGATTTGACAAATCTCAACTGAAAGTAAATGAGATAACTCAAATGCCAATACCCTGACAAAAACGGAGGAGAGATGTTAGAATGAAAAAATATATAATCTCAGTTAGTAATTGCTCTTTCTGGTTTTGAAAAAATTGAAAAGACAATTTAGTAAACCCTGGATCATTCACTGCTAGCTTACTTAATAGATCGACACAGAAGTTTTCCAAATTTCTCTCAGTTTTACAAAACGCCAGTTCATCGTTGCGACCTGGAATGAAACTGTTTACAGCTCTAAGTAGAAAGTTCAAATCAATTCTTGTCCATTAGAGTTAGGCATAACTGATGAAATATCCCCAGAGGAGTACTGTAAATGTATCAAGATGTCCTCCCCCATTACAGAAATGGGAAGGCATGGTGAATTACTTACCTTCTCTCTTACACTTAATGTCTCTGAAATGCTACCAGGCAGAAAAGGCTTATCTTGTCTCTCTGGGTCTAAGAGAAGTCTATTCTGTAATCTGGGATACATGGGAGGAAAAAAAAGGTAGAAGTACTGAGGGCAGAACCATATTAGGCTTTAATCCCAGACAGGACCAAAAGAAAAAAATAAAAAGAAGAAGAAAAAAATAAAAAGAAAAAAAAAATAAAAAGAGGAGAAAAGCTACTGAATAACCAACAGTGGATTCAAAATACATGCAGGAAATATCTGATCCAAAAATCAGTACTAGGGAGTTTTTAATAATGTAACTGAAATTTTTGTGCAGTGAGCTATATAATAAATTCACTCATTAAAATATACACTGAAATAGCATTGGGGCAGAACATACAAACAATAGAAACCAAGAAAACCATGCTTAAGGATGTCTCCAAATGCCAAGGCACAGTGTGCATGGTATTGCAAGTAGATAGCATTCACAATTTCTCTCCATCAGAAAAAGAGCCTTCAGCCTACTTTTCACTTGATATGAATTTGGCTCTAGGATTGTACTTGAAGTTGTAAAGAAATATGGGAAGTCTAGGTTCTTGCATCAGGAGGCCTTTTGGTATAAGGTGTTTGCTGGGGGTGTAATGAAGTTTGTGGCTGCCAGACACACTTCACATTTTATGACACCTGACTGAAATGTTCCCAGTCTGCTCTTGCTGCTGACAAACGTGAGTGCTCAGTTATGGGGTCAGAGTGATCTCAGCTGCATGAGACAGATGCCTTCTGCCACCAAGCAGAAGACAGCAGAGCAGAGGGGAAAACACAAGGCAGTGAGACCTCTCGAGGACTGAATGGCAAAGAGAGAATAGGAGACACAGAAGTGGGAATAGCCATGCTCCAGACTGGTCTGTGAAATTATCCAATAATCTTGATGTAGACAAAGGGGTCAGGTTTATGAAAGACTCAATAAATATCCTGTGCCCTCTGAGCATTCAGATGGAAATCAGAAATACGCAATTCAATAGGAAGAGGTGTGCATCTCCCCTTAACAGCCCCAGAAAATGCTGCCATAACTAACTATATGCTGCCTACAGAGAAACTAGACTTGCTTTGCATGGTGCATGAAATTTTAAGCAATTCAGTGAAGCAAAGGGAGAAGATAGGGTCAGAAGTTTAAAAATCCCATGTGTGGTTTTTCTGACTCCTGGGACTTGTAACACAACAACTTCTACTGATGACAGTTACAAGTGGATGCAAAAGCAAAAGCAATAGTGAAACAGGAATAATGGAAGTCACTATGAGGAAAAAAAGTAGTATTCAAAGCAAAATATTTATTAAGTAAAAGCACAGGACAAAATCTAATGAGAAATGGAAAAGCTTCAAGGTTCAATTTAATTATGTGGGATGGCAGGAGGGAAAAGGTCTTCAGGGTCTTAAATCACAAAGTGGACAGTGAAACTATTCCAAGAGTTAAATCACTGGCTTGGAATTGTAAAGCCTGATTTTCAGATTTTTGTTTGTTACTTTCTTCTGTGAGCCTGGCAAGTAACATCATCTCTAAGCCTCAGTTTCTAGCCTGGAAGTTAGGAATGTCTGCACTTCAGTAACCTACAAGGACTTGTATGAGATAAAATATTTTGAACGTCACATCTCAAAAAAGGTCTTCATGAAGGTGAAGATGATGCTTCAGCTGTATGGTTCACGTAAGTGTCTAGAGAAGAAAGAAATATTGAGAATGCACATTACGAATGAGACCTAACTTGAGAGCAGTGGAATGTAGATTTGGTTGTACAAAATGCTCTTCCATCATAAGAGAATGATGATAAGGTGTATGGTGATGTCCAGCTCTCCTCCCGATCTCCAGAATGGTTTTCAATAGATCTGACTCATATCAGAATGCATTAATCACACAACTGACTGCTAGAATCTAATGGATATTGAGGCACAAGCAAAATTCCATTGATGTCAGTAGCATATGATCTCAGCACTGCTCATAATCAGAAGAAATCATTGTTGACAGGTTGGACTTCATGTTTTGTATTTTCGTCCTTATTTTTCCTTTCAAGCCATAGTGTCTAAGACAGCCACTATTGAGAATGCCCATCAATGCATTAGTGGCACAAGGAAAGGGGCTGATCACTCTGCACAACTATAAAGAAACAGGTTTCATTTATGATGGAGGTAGTGCTGTTCCTTCATTCCCAGCAGAAACACTCCTGACTCCTCTGTCCAAAGCATCAGAGCCAGCTGCCTCTGCCCACCCCTCCCATACCCACTCTGGGCAGCGTTTTCCCCACGAGCTGCTCTTTTTCATCCTGCTGAGGTCTTTGGGGGAAAACAGCTCTTTGAAATGCTCAGGGAGCATAGCACAAATGGGCCCAAAGGCTGCTTCTTACAAGGCCAAGGAATAATCATTTAAACTCCCTGCACTCCAAGATGTATTTCCCTGCAGACACTGCTGTCATATACTGCTGTATACATCTTTTCTCTGGGAAGAGTGAGCTGTATATTGCTTTCAACCAATTGCCACTTCTCTCCAAATCCTTCAGGATGGAGAAGCATCAAGGACCTGAAGTGGGATTGCCAGAAAACAATAAAATGCAGCCACAGGTTACACTGAGTGATTAGTAGGAAGGCTTCTGTTCTTACTGCTGTGATGTAGCTAGAGACTGACACCTGGCATAACATGTTTAGATTTCCAGGAAAATTTTCCTGGAAAGTAAGATCTCTGGCCAGTTAGTAATGTAAGTCTTCCCATATTAGTGTCAGAAAGCCTTAATCCCACTCTATTTCACTCTCTAACTCATGACATGCAATTCTTTGTGAAGTAAAAACCATTTGCAAAAATACTGAGTCCCTTATTTCACCTATTTATATTTTGAGTCTTTAATCTTAGGCCTGGCAAGACACCACAAAATGGCATCTGTGCATACTTGTCCTGGTTGTATTTTATTCTGCCATATTTCTCTCCTAATGAACATTTTCAAAATGTTCAGGTGAAGATTTTTGTGGTTATGAGTACTTATGCATCATTTGGAATCTGTCCTCCTGCTTGAAAAGTTTGTCATTCAGTTTAAAACAGGAAGCATATGACTTAGATGACAAGACTCATGGTATAAATAACAAATGGTAAAAGAAGAATCCTTCATATATTGCCAAAGGGATATATACCATTTATCCAGACTGCTCAGCTCATGGAACTGAACAAAAACATTGCTTGAAAAATAAAGACTAGGCTACCAAAAATAAAAAGGGAGTAAATTTTTCCATTCTGAATCATTTGTACAGTCAACTCTACTAATCCTTCCTGACCAGCCTTGGAGATAGGGAACAGCTGTAAACATATGTCAGAATAATTGCATATATGGCTTTTCTGTACATAGCATTGCTATGAATAGCATTCCTGATCTCTCAGGACCTTACAAGCCACCTTTAACCCTGTTCTGCATATCCTCATTGAAAATCAAAGGAATTGTATTGCTTCAATGAAGAATTCTTTTATTTCTTTTCATCATGAATTGCAAAATTCACACCTTGTATTTGTCATTGCTCCAGGAATCAAAACTGCCATTAAGGAACTCTGGACCATTTTAGTTTATGGCCTGTGCTATTGGTAAGATATAAATAAGGAAAGAAAGAAAGAAGAAAAATTAATTAGGGAGCAGGAGAAGAGGTTGTTTTCCTTGTAAACATTAAAAACTTGAGATATTAGAAATGATACTGTGGAGGAGAAGCTTGTGAGCAAAGGCAGAAGAATCACTACCTGCTGGAGCTCTCTTAGGGAGAGTGCTGTGGTAGGAATGGCAGAGATAGTCACAATAAGACACACATAGTTTTGCTGATCTGAGCTTGGGATAACATACTCTCCATTTCCAAGTGGTGCTGCTCAGCCCACATAAAAGAGGATGCAGGGAGAAGGTTTGGAGTCCTTTAATGGAGTATACATACATACATATATAACAGAAAAGTGCTTTAGGTAAGCTTTGGGCATAGGGGGTCTCTCTTCTGCAAGTACAGGAATAACTGACCTTATCCCTTCATCTTCAACAAAATTCTTCAGATATCCCAAAATAAACATGACAAAGCTCAGGGAGTGTTCAGTGACTGTCAAATGCTTACAAGTTACATATGTGAGTGTATGTGTAATTACTTACACAAACATGCTTGTAAATATATATATGTAAAAATTAAATAGTTGTTTGCACATATGCATGCATAAGTGTGTGTAACTGTTGAGGTTTGGGGGGCGTGTATGCAGTCATATATATGTTATATATGTTAAATATGTGGGACATATTCATATAGTCA
This sequence comes from Parus major, assembly GCF_001522545.3. Taxonomy (NCBI): domain Eukaryota; kingdom Metazoa; phylum Chordata; class Aves; order Passeriformes; family Paridae; genus Parus; species Parus major. The sequence continues at coordinate 92,446,421 of NC_031768.1, forward strand.
CTAATTTCAGTCTAGTAACAGAGTCAAAAATAAGCATGGCATATCTGATTAAGAGCATGTCACTGCTCTCTTTTCCAAGGCAGTGACATTGACCTTCTTCCAATGCAAAATAGAAATTGCATATGAGACAGAATTTTGGATAAAGACAGGACCTTAGGTTTCTGTGGTACTAATGAAGAATATTATATCTGTAACAGAGGAAAAACCTGTTTCCTTGTCTGGGAAGAAGCAGTTGTTTGAAAGTGCTTAGGTTGGAGAATTGTTTATCTAATTTTTGGGGGAAGCCTTAGCCAGCAGGAGATGCTAATGTAGGACATTCAAATTACTCCTCTCAAAAATTAATTTCAAATACATGTAAATGATTCTTTATAGGGCTATTTCTTTTACATACATGACATATGGTGCTTTCTGAAGCTTGGTCTTGTTAAGAGCTGAAATTATCTGACTGAGAAAGGTGGTGGCTTTATAGATTTCATTCTAGAAGTTTTGAGCATTGGAAGCCATTAAACAAAATTCCTGAAAGCCACAGATCACCTTGGAGTAGCTGCGAACAACTTATTTCTGGAGAAAACAGTAATAGTGGATGCCAGAGGCCACAGGTATTCAAGGACACCTATCCTTCATCCTTTGGGCCTTGAAGCAGATGAATTCTTACTGAGATCATGATGTAACAAAAGTTTTTGTTCATGTATTTCATCCAAACCTGCTCTAATCCACTGTGCTCCCTGTAGCCCTTGGAGATCACCTTCACTGGAAGGAGGAGTTGAGTGATCTATAGTATTTGGAGCTTTGTGATGAGAGTGAAAAGCCCCTTTCTGGGTGTTTGGAGGGTAGACTTGGTGTATCCATGGGTCATCTCTGTGCTGTTATAAATAGGCTGCTGTAAACAAGAGGACAAATTACTCTGACTTGTTCCAGACAGACATGCAGTACGTGCAGCTCAGCAGGCAGCTTTCTGAGTCACTGTATGCAAATGAAGCCTCCCGTGAGACTTTGCGATAAAATAGAAGAAAGCTTCTTGTTATTTCAGTAATCATGAGCCAAGTAAACTAAGGCTGCCCACAGAGCCACCCTTAACCTGAGGGAAGGACTATCTGTGGCTCCTGCTTTCTCTTCCATGGCTAAAGGCACTGGAATTCCCAGGAGTCACTGGACCATCTTGATTTTGTCAACTTTTGGGTTTGGTTTGACTAGAAAATGGCCTCTTAAAAATGAGCCTATCCTGTGCAGTCAAAGGAAAACTTGATCACTTTTGAGTCAGAGTCACAGTTCAGACTGGCTGCTGCGGTGCTTTTCTTTCTGGATTACCTAGCTACCAGAGCCCACTTGTTGCTTAAATAGCCATTGAAAACAGTGCATGATGTCTTGGCTCTGAGCAAGGAACAGTCAGAGGAGTCTGAATAGACTGATCAGCACCAATAAAGAGCTCCAATCTGACTAAGTAGATATAGGAACAAGATTTTTCTATAAATCCAAGATACAGCCATGCAGGATAGATGTGCTCATGGAGAGAGCTCAATATGTGAAATTGCAGGAATCATTTGAGAAAATGTTTGCACAGATAAATGTAATGAATTTCCTTTTCTCTCCTTTTGCTTTGTCATATTCCCCATCCATACAAAGCCACAGTTTATCTTTCTGTCCTCAGGAACAAGGAAGCTGCCAGGCACAAATTGAAGAGCCCACACTAGCACAGAACGGAGCGAAACATTCTCCATCATCTGTACAGATCTGACCAGCCTGTATTTAAGTTTTCTCTCTGTGCAGGCACAAATGCAATTAGGAAACCTGTGATTTCTCCTGAGCCTTGCCAGTCTGACAGCTTGGGAGAAGGAAGTGAGGAGAATGCAGGGAGTCACTGGGCTAACAACAGTGATCAGCAGCCACACTCAAAATGTCTGTTCAATCAAGGAGGGTGGACTGGGCACCAAGGTCTTGCTTCACTCCACAAACTGCAGCATCTCGGCACTTGGAGGCACCGTGCTCATTGTCAATCAGTCTGTGACAGCCAGCACTGCCTCCACAAGCATTTAATTTCCCCTCCCGCCTTTTCTGGAGTGGTGGGAACTGAAGGTGATAGAAAACCAGAGTTAATGAAAGGTGAGGGTGTCAGACAAGAGAGTTAGCCTCCTAAATGCAAGACAAAGGTAAACACACAAATCAGAGCCCAGGTACTCATGGAACATTGATGGTGCCAGGAGAGGTAAGTAGGAGAAACAGAAAAAAGATGTATACTACAGAGTTTGCAAAGTATATATGTGAAAGTGGAGAACAACTGGCAGTATAAGGGACTGACTAGAAATGGGTAGAGAGAGACTCAAAAAGACAGATGAAGGGGCAGGCAGAAAGGAAAGTGTGGAAGAGGAAGAAACACAGTGGAATGGACGGGTATCATTTATACTGCATCCTCTCATGGGATTCTGTGCCCAAAAAAATAGAGGCGATGGGGTCTTTGAAACCTTCAAAAGAGATTAAACACATAATTTACATTAAAATAAAATTAGGTTTGTGAGTGTAAACAACAAGCTGGTCTTAAAAATTCTTCTCTGTATTCACAGCAGCATACAGTAACATCAGCATGAGCTGCATGACGTAGAGCCCTGCAAATCAAAGTTAGCTTGGGCCCCAAACACTTCATTAAACCCTGATGCATGTACTATGCAATGTCAGTGCATAGCAAGAGGCTGGGCTTTTTTTCTCAAAAGCATGTATGTGTTTGTTCCCTACATGCTGTAGATAAGTTTACATAGATGAAATTGCCACAGATTACTCATTCTAAGATTTTGGATAAGTTGCCAATGACTTTACAGTATTCATACCAAGGAAACGTTGTATGTTCTGAACACATACATGCTGCATTCCTGTCCTGAATTTCACCACAGATTTGCTTTCAAAGTTGCATCTATGCCATTCCTTGAGACTTAAACCAGAAAGAAGTTGTGATGCATTTCTTAAGAAATTGTGATACGAAATTCTTTTCTGGAGGAAGCAAAGGGCTGCGTGTAAGAAAACAGGACCATGACTTCCACAAGTGAAATTCTTACAAGAGAAGTGGCAAATGGAGTCAGCTCAGCTCCCACTTAGCAGAGAGTTTCACTAAAGCTGAAAAGTAGCATCTGATGAGACATTTCTCTAAAGCCCCCTAACCTGTTAACAGGAATAGGAAAAGCTTTAAAGCAACTTTAAAGAGTTTTATTCAGTATATTGCACATAGCAAGTACCACAGTCACATAAGAATACTGAACTTGTATGGCTTTGCCTCTTGTAAATGAAACCAAACCAAGTGATCCTTTGGGGCTTTACATGGTATGGTATTTTCCTTTCATTTTACACTGGTGTCTAAAACTGCACATTATAGCAAGTGGTGAAAAATATGGGGGTCCTAATGATTATTTGGATTAATAAGGATTAACGTCCTAAAGACTGCAGTGGCCCCTCAGGCTGAAGCCTCCTGCTCAAAGGTTCAAAGGACAAGGGAATACAATGATAATTATACTCTTCTGAAATAGAAGATTTATTGTGTACAGCCAGGGCAGATGCTCACTTAGCTGTAACTGAGCTGCTAAAACAAAAGCTGTGTTTACCTGCTGCTGTTCAGTAGATTTGGAGTCTGACAGATCTGTTTGCTGCAATGTGAGAGGAGCCACGAGCATGCTTTAGGTTTAATGGCACACTTCTTGATGAGTCCTGAAATACTGCTCTGGGAGGTGAAGAGGAGGTGAAAATACTCTTCCCTCAGTCAGAAACCATCCCTACACCGTAAAATACACTTTGGTTGGGAAAAGGTGTATCACAGGGGTGTCAAAAAAAGTACAAGGGTCAAAAAAGAACCATGGACAAAATCTGTCAGATTTAACAGAACATTAATTCAAGCTGCTAGGCTTTAAAACCAAGCTTTTCTTTAACTGATTCTGTGGGAATGTAAACTGAAGCCCAGCTGATGAATCTTGGCAACTATTTTTGTATTAGTTTTTTTAAATGTAAATAATAAAAGGATGTTCAGTAAAAAACAACCTTTAAATTAGCCCTATTTTGAACCAGTTGCTTTTCTAATATATAGCACATTCCATTAGCATTGTTGAGATGACTTCATGCATACCCTGGGGCAAGTTTTAGCCCCAAATGTTCTATAATTAAATGCTAGTATCTCAAGTAAACTTAAGATTTGGATAACTTACTTAAAGCTGCTAGCATTTAAATGGCCATGACTACTGGGGCCTTGATGTTAATGCCCCATTTTCCCTCTGCTCTGGGAGTCAAGTTTGCCTGCTTTAACATCTGTTGCACCAGCAGTGGGTGCACCTACACTGGCAGTATACAGTCAGGTACACAGGGGAGGGTCTGTAGATCTCTGCAGAAGGGACTGTTCTATCAGAACCACAGCTTGTACTGGGGGGAGCCATGCTCATTGCTTCTGCCTAAAAAATCATCTTTATGTATCATATCCAGCCAAGCTCAGTAGGAGCTAACATTTTTTAAAATGTCCTAGGCTCCCATTTGAATCCACCAGCATCTTTCATTTTAGCAGGAGCTGAGTCAGACATAAAATAGAGATTAGGTTTCTAACACCTAATACATTCTGAGCCAGGAAAAAAAAAAAATTGCACCTTTTGAATGTCAAGATACCTGTATTTTGAAATTAGGATCTACTTGAATTTTTAACTGTCTTTTATTGCTCTGGTCTCAGAAATCTTAGACTTGTCAGAGATGTAGATGCCTTCTGAATATAGAAGCATGGTGTTGTTTGCATTAGTATTTGGGAGGTATCGTAACAAGATCTTTCTTATTGTGGATCCTACTATGATTATCTCTGTGGGGGATGGTTTGAAAACTTCAGCTCCTATACACAGCAAGTGCTTGCTTGCATAGAATTTAGTATTTTAGCGCTCTCTGGATTACACTGACTTCTAGGTCATTCTCAGGCATAATCTCAGAGATGCTTTTCGACCTTTGAGGGGTTTTATGGGGTTTGTTTGCTTTCTGAACAGCTGAATTAGCCTAATTTGCTCTGCCATGGATTCTCTTTCATGCCTTGTATCACTGGTTACAGTGGTGCACCCTTCCATGGGGAAAGTCCAGTATTGTTTTACTGGGGGGAAGAGCCCTATCTATTTTCCTAGGGTTGGATGGAAGGCTATGTAAACTGAGGAGAGGAGAGACAAGATTGTTTCTGTGAGCTGAGAGGCCTTTTCTTAATGTTGGTATGAGGCAAAGTCAGACTGTTCTTTGTATATGATTTTAGCCAACATTTGCATACACACATGAAACTTCTAGGTAGGCTTATTTTATAAATCTTAGTAAATTTTAACAATCCCTTTACACTTAAAGAAAGTTGTCATAAGTATTGTCAAAGTGATAAAAATCACACCACTTTAGGCAGTTTGAGTTGCTAGTGACTGCAATGTTATGCTTGGTGTTTAGAAAAGCTCTCAGCTGTCAGTCATATCAGCAGTACACATAGGGGTAGGAGTGCTGGTTTGGACAGGCTGGAGGTAATTAAAACATCCCCTCGATAAGGTCTCACAGGATGAACTCTAAAATTAGCTTGTACTTGGGGGAGTGAGCAATGTTGTGTTTCTTCCTCATATTTAAGTGTTTTCCTAGCCAGAATGGGTGTCTGAAGTGTCTGTCAGCTGCTAGGAAGGTCCTCTGTGACACACATGGGGCTGGCCCTCTGAAAGCTGGGGTAAACCATGAATTACTACATGAATTGTGTAAGTGTAGAGGTCAGGTTATCCATGTGCATCAGCTGGGAAATAAACACCCAGCCAGCAGCCACCTTTGCACAAGATTCCTCGGTACCAGGCAGACACATGGTGGGCTTTGTCTTCTGTCAGACTCAGCAGGAATTCCTTCTGTTCTTTAAAAGAACTTATATTTGGCTCTGCAGATGGACAGGCTATCATTAGTTAGCAGGGACCTGCAGAAAGCTAATAAAGAGCACAGGCTGTGGTTGGTCAATACATGGACTTCAGAGAGCAAACCAGTTGAATAAATTTCCCTCTTTGGCTTCTCAGATTTGCCAACATATTGCACAACTCTCCCACTCAACACAGATGTTTGTAGAGTCCAGATAGAGAGACCACCGATCTTTCTTTAAATCATGAATTTTTTCAGGAATTGGGGAGTAATTTTTTGCAGTGGCCCAGGCAGTAATGAGAATACCTTATCTGATATTGCTTCTGTAATCACTATTTCATTGGACCTCCAGCCCTGGGGCATGATTTGCAATGTAATCAGTACTGCATTTATGTTTACCATTTTGTGCAGGAAGCACCATTGCTGGTACAACCAGTTAAACTTCTTCACAGATGTATCTTAATGCTGAATTTGGAGTTGGGACACTGAAGGTAGAGCAAAGGGAAAGTTTTCTGGATGTCTTGACCAGTGAGGAGGGTTAGCAGAAGTATAACTCAGAAGCCAATATGATCTTTCTATAGTGTCACCTGAAACTTTGTGAGATGTTCTCCCTTCACACTGAGAAGGAACCAACAGTCAGAAGTGCTGTACTCGTAAGACCTCAGGCTGAGTATCAGGAATGTGCTGAATGAATATCAGGAAGGTGCTGCCTTGTCAGGGCTACATGGCAGCATAAAATCTGAAGTAGCCCCTCCTATGTAAGGCCACAGGAGAGTTAAATCACTTAAGGCTGTCTTTTTTCCCCTTGCTTCCAAAAAATATAAAACCAGACGCCACTCAAATGAAGATACCACTAAGCTAATTTTCTCTTTGATAACATGACTGCTGCAAAGGCAGACTTTGTTCTTCTTGATGAAAACTGTCAATAAAAAGTTTATTTCTCTGTCTCTAACTTCCCTTTGCTTCTCCCATAAAGACCCATAAGGTCTTTCCAGTTTAAAAAACTAAGGATTATTTCCAGTGCAGGCTAAAATCAGTCAGGATCTGATTTATTTTATGTAGTAACTTGGATGTCTCAGGTTTAGCCAGTGGTTTTCCTGTCTGCACTCCTTGCTGCTGGGGAGGTTATGGATAGGAAGTGACAGCAATGTTTCATCTCACTGTGTCCAGACACTTGCACTCTCTTCACCGCCACCCCCTGCATGTCTGTCGTACTTTTTGTCTGTGTGTGCAGTTTTTTGCAGTGTTTCAATACTCAGGTTAAGTGGAGTGTTATTTTATTCTTTTATAGGCTTATATCCATGGTTCAGTAGTATGGAAGAGTGCAAGGCTCACTCTATCTGTCTGTCATTCACTTTCTTAGGATACTTCCTAGAGAGAGACAAACTCCCTTTTTGCACACTCAGGTTTCTGGATTTGTGACACAAGCATTTAACCTGTCCACAGCCAACTCATGATTCACATATGCTTTAAAGTCATTTCCCCAACTCCATTCTCACATCTTGTTGCCTGATCCATAAATAATGCTCTCTTTTTATGCAATGGATTATCCACAGTGTGTGGCTATTCCTCTTTGGGAACCTGATGCTAAAAGCCATTTCTTCTACCTAGTAGGCTTTAGCCCTTGCTGTTTCACTTCTTTCTTCATATACAACTCTGCCTAATTCACAGGCTTATCCAATGAACATGAATTGTCTCCTTCTGGTTAATCATTTTCTAACCTACCAAAGTGTGTTTCATGGGTTTCCATATTTTTATGGATGGTTTTTAGACCAGAAAAACATAGTCATCATCATCAATCTGGAAAAACAATCAAGACCTGCACAGCCCATCTCCCCAGAGCCAATGAAGGATTTGTGCATTGCATGTCTAGTGTTTTGTCTAGGTCAGTTTTAAATACACAGTCAAACTTCCTTAAGGAGACTACTTTTCAGGTTTATAAGATTTGCTCCTTGGAATTTCAGTTTTACATTGCTGGTCTTAATTTCATCCATATACCTTCATATTATTAGCTACCCTCTTTTCTTTTTTTCTTTTTTTTTTTTTCTTTTCCTTTTTTTTTATTTTTGTCATTGGCACCTTTTAATTATATGCAGCTTGTTTTCATGCCTTTGCCCTCATCTGATAGTCACTGGCATGTAACCAGGCTATTGCAGATGTAGCTCTTAATTTCTTTCCCTAATAGCTCAGTCTTTCCACCACGCTGGTTGCTTATGAGGCTCTTCTCTGAACTGTCTCCAATCACTCTGATGAGGAGGTGCCCAGAAACAAATGTCACATTCCAGGTACTTTCACCTCAGAGCAGAGACAGAGAGACAATTGCTGTATCTTGCTGTTATGTGATGTGATTACTTAGCTTTCAATGGTGATGATTTGTCTTGACTTTTCTCTGTGTGTTCAGTCTAGACTTTGGCCATTGTCTGTGGTTCTTTAAAAGATTCTCTTTAGAAGCCTCCAGGCCTGTTTTATTGATCTGAATTGTTCATTTTCTATTCAGGCTCCTTCAACCCCTTTCCTCCCTCTTTTTCCTCAAGTGTAGCTGTCACAAAGCTCAGTATAATCCTCTCAGGGTTGGTGTGTTTAAAATACTTCAGTTAACACTTCAGCTCCACCTGCTTTTGGAGCCAATCCGGTGAGGCCAGGATTTTTGAGGCTACTTGCTCCAATGTGTAGGAAATACTGGCACTCACCTTTAGCTAACTAAGCCTATCCAAGCATTCTTTGAAAATGTTCATGCCAGTAATAAATCTTCATGAGACTAGGTTTTAAAGTAACGTACTCAGTGTGGGCACTTCCCAGTCTTTGGCTGACTTGAGTCTAAATATTTCATTTTTGATGTTTATCTATACAACTGTATAGAAAGAACCAAAAAGAAATGCCATGTTGAGATACTCTGGAATTTTTGAAGGTGTTCATATTCCAGTACAAATTTTGCTTTGGCACTTCCTTTTAAAAGAACGGATGTCAGGTTAAAGTAAACAAATAATCTGAGCAGCTTCTTAAAATGCATGAAATGTAAAAGTCAAGGCTTCATTTCTCTCCAGTGCTCTTCACCAGGTAAACCTACTTTGTCCACGTATCAGTTGCATATTTTGATCCCTGTTATGCTTACAAACATGGGGGTGTTTTTTTGTTATCATGTTGCTCAGTACTTAAATATTTACTCTTGACATGCATATATGCAGATATAAAAAAAAACTTTTGCATTTTCATCTGCCAAGAGTGCTTTGGATCCATGTCTAGCTTTGGAACCCCCTGTATAGCAGCACTACTTGTGACCTTTGTGCTCACTGCAGTGTCCTGACCTCTGTGCTAATTGTAGCTTGGTACTGAAAAGACAGAATTTATGTCCTTGCTAGTGAAGCCTGTTCAGGATAAGATAAGAAAAAGATGCATACCTCTCCACTGTCTGCTAACTTTGATACTGCAAGATAAGAAAAATACACAGAATACAGTGGAAGGCACCCTCAGCTGTAAACAAGCTGCTATAAATATAATTGTGTTGAAATGCATATTGAGTTCTGTCTGTCCTATAGCTGAACATGGCTGTGCTGGTCCTTGTGGGCTGGTAACATATCACTGCTTTAGGGCTTTTGGTGGATATATTCCTAATCAGTGAATTGATTTGGGCACTTCTATTTCTTGAATTCTTTCTTAACCCTGAATAGAGACAGAATTTGTAACAAACATTAATGAATATATTTGATTCTGCAGGTCTGACTTGTGGCATCTTGGTGATTTCTGTTTGTCATTTGTCTCTAAGTAAAAAGGGTTTGGAAAAGTTGTATCAAAGTTGTGTCAAATCAGACTAATTTTTTTGGTTTTATAATTCTCTTCATTTTAGCTTTCTTTCTCTCTTTCTTTCTTTCTTTCTTTTCCTTCCTTCCTTCCTTCCTTCCTTCCTTCCTTCCTTCCTGCCTGCCTGCCTGCCTTCCTTCCTTCCTTCCTCCCTTCCCTTCCTTCCGCCACTTCCTCCCTCCCTCCCTCCCTTCCTTCCTCCCTCCCTCTCTTCCTCTCTTTCTTTCTCTTTCATTCTTCCTCTTTCTTCCTCTCCTTTTTCCTCTCTTTCTTCCTCCTTCCCTCTCTTTCTCATATATAGTTTACTCTATCAAAGCCTATTCCACTATATCTACTCCTACAAAACTCAAAATTTTTAGAAAGCCAGGCCTGTTTTAAACACAAGCAAAACAGGTACGTGTCTATGGTTGTGGATTGGTGGGAAAGAGAGACCAAAATGGTTGGTCCCCAAAGTCTGAGAGCGATGTGGTTTCTTGCCTGAACTGCTGTGTAAAGAGTCTGTGAGAAGAGACAACTCTCTGAGTAGTCATAACTTCTCATCTCCCCATCTCAGGCCAGTAGTGTGGTGTTATCTTGCAGGGAATGTGCCCACATGTACACAACACTGCAAGGCTGCAGCCAGACAGGGCTCCCTCTCACCATTTACATGATTATGTTTGCAGGGGCAGCTTCTGTCCCCGTTTGGCTGGGAAAGTTTATGTTTCTTTGGAAATAAAATGCAAAAAAGGACTTTATCTCTTCTCTGCCTGTTGATTTGAGGAGGTGGTTGAGTTGTGGAATTTCTTTTTCAAGTGTTCCTCAAATTTTCACATTCCTTTTTGTCTTTCCTACCATTTAATAATCTCTACATAAAAAACTTTGAGTGTTTGCTCAACACCCATGAATTAAGATTCATGTGAAGTTGATCTATTATTATCTTGATTGGTCTTACAAAGAAGCTAAAGCACAGAGTACTGAAATATCTTTCTCAAGGCCAAGCATAGATTCCCCAGAAGAGGTGTAAGTAGGACCCAGATTTCCTGATTCCTAATGCTGTTCTTTAAAATAAATAGAATTCCCTTTTGGCTTGTGAGAATGTTCTTTGATGGTGGTAGCAGACATGTTCATATTTGGAAAATTTTTCTTTTCCTTTTTGATCTCATATTGTACTACTATTATTATTGTTGTTATTATTATTATTATTATTAATAATAATAATAATATCATCATCATCACCAACATCAACATCATCATTATTGCCAGATCTAAACCATTTATGTTTGCATTTTGGCAGTCACGAGTTTTCCGTCAAATTGGTGGAACCGTCACTTGCTGAACTTCTTCACAGCATTGAAATTAATGAGATTGAATTGAGGCTGCTTTGACTTTTCTTTTTTAACTTTATTTTTTTCACTTTTAATAAAGGAAAATCAAACTGATATGTTCCACATTTACACCTCTACCTTCTTTTACTTGATATGATTGATGGCTCTGTTTCTTGCTACTCCTTTTCTATTATCACGTGTATCCATTTGCAGTGAAATACCCATCTATCTTCACTGTTGTATTTTCACACTGCAGTCAAAAACCTCATTGCCTCTCAGGCACCAATTGCAAACCCTTTTCTTTTCCATCCTTTCCTGGAGATTTGTGTGGCAGCTCAGTCTAGCTGCAGACTAAAACCTTTGCCTCTTTTTTCCTTACTCATGCCATGAAGTCATAGCTGTCTGCGATATCACAGTGGGCTGCCCTGGGAAGTCTCGTGATACCTGAAGGAGAGGATTATAGCTAGGTTAACAAAGCAGTGGCAGGACTGGAATGATAAAGGTGTTTATCATACCATAAAGCATCTTGGTAATTAGAAATTTAAGCACAGACGTTTCCTGTTTTTTGAAGGAAAGCTAGAATTTTATCTGCTTTACTCTCATGCTTCATCAAGGAAGTTCACATTTATAAAGCAAGAGGAATGAAGCTGCACTTTGTTTTTCTGTAAGAGGGAAGGGAAAAATGTGCAGGCAGGCTAGGTCTATAACATTGATTTGTAACCAACAAAGGAAATGTCTACTTATGAGACACAAATCAATGTAACCAGACTGTGAAAGTGCAAACAGAGATGTGAGAAAATTATTTGATCGTTAGTCTTCCTTTTGAAAAGACAGAGGGCCAAATTCTGCTCTCATTTATGAGGATGTAACTTCCATGAAAACCAGAGGTGACTTGCCAATATAATTATGAACAAAATTTTATATGGCATCCTTCTGATGGATGGAGATGTAAGGCATTAGAGTCAGGAAGGGGGCTAGGCAGGAAAGGAAGAAAGCTGTAGTAAAGAGGATATGAACCAGGTTTTGCTGTTAATGAACTGTAGATACAGAAAACATATTGATGTTCCCTCCCATGCAGAGGTGACCTGTATGAACTGTGTACCTCCTTAATTCAGCTGAAATCTTAAAACAGTTTTCATTAACCTGAGAATTTGTTGCCACAGGCTGAGATATTTTTTTGGAGACAGACTTGTCTCCTGAGAATTATCTAATCTTGCAGATTCTACACTACAGGGTTCATTATCTAGGAAAAACCCTGTATTAACAATAAAACCACTGTATTTTGAAGGTAGGAAGAAAATTTGGTGGTCTGTCCTTTTGGCCCATGGAAAGCAATAGATACTGATTTGAAGTGAACCCCTTTATTCAGGGCTAGCCTTTACAAAGACAGTGTGCTTCCCAAGTGGGGGATTTTTTCTCCCCTGGACCTGCTTGCACCCCCAGATTTACCCCCAGATTTAGAATGACAGAATTGGTTGTTTCCACGCAAAATCAGTTTCTGAAGCTGTAGGTTGACTGCAGAGTGGATCTCGGTCTTGAAACCATATCAAAACCACTGTAGCTGTGTAACAGAAAATGTTGATCTAGGATAAATTCACACACTGATTTGAATGTTTTCAGAACAAATGGATTATCTTTATGTGGCAGGCTGGATGTCAGATCAGGTGTCACCTGTCTGCACCACTGTGACTTCAGGCTAGATTAGGTATCGCCTGCTCTCCTGCAGCAACACAAACTCCTGCTAATTTAACAGTAATGTGATCCTGTGCCCGTGTCCAAACCAGGTCAGATCTACACTGACGACTGAGCTGAGTCTGTTCATTAGTGAGGAAACTCATCTCGACTTCAGTTTCAGAAACACCCCCAAGTGGAGGCAAACTACCTCCTTTAGCTGCACACCCTGTTTCACTCAAGGCTACAGCCCCTCTTCAGCAGTTCCCTGCTTTTGCACAGGTACTGGGATTTTCCCATATGACTCTGTCCAATTCCATTAGTGCAGTCACTGGAAACAGAAAGGCCAACACATACATACATGCACAGTTTTAAAGGCTTGGGACTCATTTAGAGAGGTAGATATTTTTATTCTGGTTAAACTGCTCTTAATTCCTGGGGATATTGTTTTATTTATGCCACAATACAAGATTAAATCAGGCCATGGCTTCCCAACAGACAAACAAAGTAAGTCTAAACAAATTATATTTTTGAAAGCTTTTGGGATAAGAATAATTTTGAATCTAAAATGCATTAAAGTGACATTAAATAACAACAGAAAGCTTACATTTATTACAAGTTAAACTCCTTTTTAGAGAAGGAAGCGCAACAAGTTCCATGATTTTACTTTGTAAACCAAAAAATGTCTGGTTTTTTGATTTTTCTGAACTACTCTTGGCCTTTTGAGATGGAGACAAAACTCTCCCTGGCTCTTGCCCCCAACTCTCACATGTGGTGAATATTTCCCTGTGAGTGCTCTTTGTGTTGTGATATCTTGAAATAAGTGTCTTTCTGTCTCTTACATAATACATGTTGTCATCTGGAGTGAGGCACAGTTGTGCATATTTAGCTGGTTGCTTTGTAATGCGTCATTACAAGTGACCGAAAACATGGTACAGGAAGTTGTTTGTGTGCTTTTTTTTTTCATTGCTTATGCAACTCCCAAGCAGAAAATGTTCTTGAGAGCAGATGGTACGGAAAAGTCAATTGCAAGTTCCATTTTCCAGATGCATAGATGTTTCATGTCTTCTTGAAGCCAGTTCAGATGGCTTTGGAAACCTGAGTCTAACTTTTGTTTAACCCTTTACTGGGTCACGAGTTAAATCCTGCAGGAGTTTCAGTCCTAATAAAAATAGCCTGACTGCACAAGATCCATTGTGTTCTCAGATGCTTAGCTGGAATCTGGGACATAGTGTTAAAATCAGCAATTAAAATATTAATACGTGTCTTCTAGTGAAAATGCTGCAAGTTCAGCAACTGATGCATGGTCTATGGTTTCCATTCATTTCTCTCTTTCAACTTTCCAAAGAATACATTGTAACACAGAGGGGCCAATATCTGAATTTCTTACTGCTTGACAAAAGGATTACTAGATAGTGAAGGCAAATTAATTTGACTTCCTACAGAGAAGGTAAGAACTTCTTACCCTAGGGCAGTAACACAGTCAGCTCATGACTGCATGCTACTGATAAACTACAGTTTACAACTCAGTAGGTTTCTTGTTTGATTTGGCTTTTTTCACTTGCTTAGGTCTTTGGACTTTTCACTGTAGTCTAACTGCTGCTGATCTGTAGGCTTTTATTTGATAACAAATTAAAGTATCAGTCCAATTTTCTTCCCCGTTGCACCCACAGAAATCTGTGGGAGATCATATGCGTATTGTTGACTAACTTAGTGGGAGGGCATCCATGAAAGTCGACCTGACCAGTGCATTTGTTGACCAGTCACTTTGTGAGTTCAAACACAGTCTAGGTTTGGAGTTCAGGTCTGACTTTACTATAAAGTGATCTGTAGATCCAGGGATTCATAAGAAGTGAGATACTTGATCCCGTAATAACAATACTAAATTGTCTGTTGTTGTCCACTGATCCCAAGAAAATAGAAAGTAGGATTTCTCCAAAGATACTGCCCAGCATGCAGTATGGCATGCCTTGGTCAGAGGTAGGCATAGAACCAGAGTCTGAACATCTGATCTACTAAGTTTTGATGTTTTCAAGTACTCTCAACAAACTTTCAACAAAGATTAACTGAGCTAAGAAAGATAACAGATTTAGAAATAAAAGCTAAAGGAGAACATTTTTTATTATGTCACCACCTAAGATTTTAGCTGTTTCTTCACACATGTGTTCTATTCACGCAGTGTGAAAAGATGAACCTAAACTGAACTCTCAAAGCTGAACAAACTCAGAAGTGAAACTGATTTTCCAAATACCTGGCTCCAAGACATCTCTTATAATGCGAGAATAAAGAGGTTTGGGATGACTGCAATCTGGCCCTTATGTTGCTAATAGCATATCATTCAAGTTTAGATGCCCAGAAATGGTGACTGATCACAAGAGAGGTCAGAAAGAAATGGTTTCTTTGGCAAACCTTGTGAAATAGTCTAGAACCACTCCATTTGCAAACAGGCTCCCGAGGAAAGTGATCCCAACGTCAATTCCGTCAGAGTTCAGGAAGTGTCTGGACAGTGCTCAGTTATTATGATTTAGTTGTAGGTGGTCATGCAAGGATGACCTCCTACTGAATGGAGGTTCCGAATCCTGTGACACCACAGTAATCTTCAGAAACTCCTTCCTTCTGTACACCACTCATGGATTACGAAAAGAATAATATTTTCAATTTATAGAGAAGTTTCATGTGAAGACCTCATCATTGATTTGCAGCATTATCTATTAGCCTTGCAGTAATGAGGAGCTCCATATTGTAATTTACTTTTCCAAGGGGGAAATTGGGAGATCTAAAAAGAAGGGTTTGTCAGAACTATGAGAAGTACTTTATTAAAATGTGGGCCCTCCCTGAGAGACAGAAGGAGAGCTAACACCTAGAAAGACTCAAGCTTTCAGGACAGTATCCAACCATAGCCTCCACCATTCAATGTTCTCTTAAAACCAAACAAAGCTGTTGGGGTTTTTTTTCACTCCTTCTTGCTGCTTGGGCTGAGAAGCAAATTGCACATACCAGACTGGCTTCTCAAGCCAATAAGTGAAAATGGCATTTTAAAATAATAGTTGCCATGTCCTGCAGCTCAGAACTGCCATACTGCATGTGAAAAGCTCACTCCTTCCCAGAAACGAGGTGTAGAAAGTAATAGCTGTATGTGTGTGCGCGTGCATGTGGATGTGTCTGGGTCTGGGACACAGAATCCCTACCTGGGAATGGCTTGCTATTATTAGACATGCAGTTACCAGGGGTTATGTAAGACAATTGGAGCTCTGTTTTTTAACGGAGATGTGATTCATGCTACTTGTAGTAACAGTAGCCACCTCCAAACGAAACAGAAAGCAGACACAGACAAAAGGCTGAAGAAATCAATGCTGGCTGAACACAGCCATCCTCCTGATACCTTCTGCTTGCAAACAGACTTCAGGTTATCAGCTGTGGAGGTTGATGCTAATTCCAAAGAGTTCTGGAGTTACTGAGCCGGTGCATCTGTATTGGCGGTGTTTGCAGGGCGTGGCTGAGGCAGCAGGAGCTGTGAGGGGTGACAGCATTGGGCACACTTTGCCATGTTCCCAGCAATGTCTCTAGTGTTCTGCAGGAGGCTGAGGGAGCTGTGAGCAGAACTAGCACTCCTACTCTATTTTCTCAGTTACTCCTGCTGGGAAAGACTGGAACCAAAACAACTTTTGGCTCCTCTGCAGTTAACACTTCTACAGACATTTTTATAGTAATGTGGAGGGAGAGTCGAGACCTGGAGTAGCTTTGAACTTCTGCCAGTGCTCTTCATTAGAGCAAATTGTGAAATCTGATTGAACTAGAATAGCTCTAAGCTCCCCTACAGCTAAGATTCCTGATCCATCTCCTATGGTACTTCTTGCTGGTTGTGGCAGAAATCAGAATATCTGCAAGCGTCCTGATAATTTTGTTCATCTGGGCCATTTTCTTATAAGATTTTCTGTCACAAAATAGCAGGAGTAAGGTAGCTGCCAGATTGTCTACAGTCAAAAACTCAATCACCTCCTCACAGAATTTCTTTCCTGATAAGAAAAAATGTTGAGTTCAGACACTGGTGGGGTGCTTATTTACAATGTCACTTTCCAAAAATAAAAGGTGGGGAAGTTGCTATCAGGTCCACTCAAGTCACTGCCATTCCCTACCATGCCTCCTCTTGGAAAATGGTGGATCTCCTGTAAAATTTCATTTCAGCATCATCTAAATCATTCTGCATAGTAAATTCTGCTGTCAAGGAAGAAGATACTGAAGATTTGCAAATGGTCTTTTTAGCACTCAGGAGACAGCCCTCCTACGTTAGCAGAACTTACCCAACAACAGAGCCAACTGCCTTCAGTTTCATTCAAAAAAGTTATGAAATGGCCAAAGAAGAGGCCTCTAAGAGTCACAGAGGAGAGCTGAATACTGAATTTCAATAAATCCCAAGAGTATAATTTGCTAATACTGAAGTAAGAATAACAATTATTGCTGTTATTTTCCTTAATGCATCATGCTGCATATACTACACAGAAACAGCTACTATTAATGTTAGTAATCATTCTCCAACAACCATACCGTGTACAGTTTTAAGAGAATAGTGAAAAATAACTCAGAGTGCCTTAAAATTGGCATTGTAGTCATATCCTGACTCTGTGTTTTCCTGGCACAGGGTGTTTAAAACCCAGATCTGAATAACGCAGCTGGCACTGACATCTCTACATTTCAGGCACACTTAAGAAAAATCCTGGTTTGATGCAGATGATACATAACTTTAAAAAGCAAATAATTATCACAAATATACATCACACCTCAGGACACACTGCTGTCAGTGACTTGACATTTCAAATGATGAGTTTCACAAATGCGCATAACCATCAGATTTGATTGAACAATGTTTTAGAATAATTCACATGCTCATCTAGAACTTTTTTCATTGTGTTTTGGCACTGAAGCATGAAACAGGAAATCTACAGTGGTTTTCTCTTTGCTTGTGAGGAAGCAAGCGCTTTGATCAGTTCTACGTACTCCAAGGCTGTAGTCAGTTATTCCTCAATGGATAATGAAACTAAAGCCCAGAGTGACTCGGTTTCTCTGTGGATCCCGTGTGATATTTTATATATAGTTTTTGACATAAATCAAACAAGCTTTCATTTGTACAGTTTGAGGCCAGAGGCAGCAAACATACAGGAAGAATGGTATGGGAAAACACGTTTGTGGTGCTTTTTACCTAGTCTCTTCACTGTGTTGGTTACAGACTCTTTAATGAATGACTGGCAAGGGAAATGTTCAGAGATAGAGATAGTCATCCAAAACAACAACAAAAAAAAAATTTTAAACAATTTTAATTTTTTCATAACCGACAGTAACACAGTCGTTTAGCTCAGCATACAGGCAGTGGTGGTAAAAATGTTAAAACTTAAGGAAAAGATTACTTGTCTGAGTCTTTGCCCCTCAGAATCCATGCAAATGTGATTTTTAATATAAATCTTCCTCTACTAAAGGCAGATAAAAATTGTGCAAGCATTTTCATCTCCTTATAAAACAAGTCACATAATGAAAGCTCAGGGAGAGGAAGGAATTCTATCAAGAAGATGCTAAGGTTTTTTTGGCAGCAAGGAGGGTGTTCAGTTTTTCTGTTTATGTTTGAAAACCTGGCTTTTGGTGCTTCAGAAAACCAGATGTATCAGTGAAACTTTTATTTCTTAGTTTGCCTTGAAGGGGGTAGTCCTGTGACAAATGGATCAAATCTATTGAAACTTATAGCTGAAATTTATTCCACTGTCCTACATGGAATTAAATACATTTAATTAATGTAAACAGTATCTCATCACTTCCACAAGCATCAAACCATAAAAAAACCCAGTATTTAATTACTTTTATCATTTGCCATTTTGTATCATGTTCCATATTCATGTAAGGGTACTTCTGACTTGTGATGGAGATCATCTTTCAGCATAAGAACCACAAGCTTGGTGGCCAAGCTTGATGCATCAGGTGCTGTGCCATTGTGACCAGGAAGGACTGGGGTATGGCAAAACCAGTGTCAATGGTGTAAATCTTGATTAAATTGTCATGAGCTGAGATTACACAGTCCCTGCACCTGGGTGAAAATACACTGGCTGTTTGAAAACCTGGTTACTGAAACAGGGAGATCTGTTCTTTGAGAACACTCAGTACTTTCTGCAATTCATCAGCATCTATGGGACGAAAGGGTTTCGGGGTTTATGCCAAAGTATTTGCAAGGACAGTATTTAATGAAATTAAAGCAACGTGTAGGGGAGGAGGAAGAAACTCAGCTCGTTTTCTTCGTATGCTTTCATTGTTTTTATTCTTCCTGAAAAATAATGTCCTTTCAGATTTCATTTGACATCTCCATGATGTTGAACAGATTCGGAGAAATCACCAATATTTTGACAGGGTTCCTTGGCAATGAAATGTTCATGAAGCTCATCTGTCATGAGCTAATCTGGCTCATCTAGCCAAAGCAGTAGCTTAGGCGGATATATTACTGTAACAATTTAATTTCTACACATTTTCTTCATCTCTGGTGATTGCAGTGATGGCAATTCACATTTCAGTTTCAGAAACATTGGTACTAATTGCAGCACAACTGTACCTTTAGTTTTGTGAGAATCCTGTTGAAGGTAGCAAGGCGGTGTCATGTTGTCTGAGTGCTGCCTTCTTGTTAACAAGACAGTATTCTGATTGCACTGGCCATCTTGAGTGTCCATGGCTTCAAAACCTGAACCTCTCACTTGCTCCCCTCCCACGAACCTTTTGAGTTTCATGCCATAGCGCTGATGCCTTGTAACTACAGCATCAGCACATAAATGCCTGAGGCTGTTTATGCCCTCAAACTGCTTCTATTAATACTAAGTATCTGTAGAAAAGTAGCACTCAAGATTCAACAAGGCTTGCAGTATACAAGCACTACCCACAAATCAGTCTGTTCCCAGGAAAGGTTATGTAGGTGCAGTTCCACTGAGCACAGATGATTTACTCCATATTCCACACCAACATCAATAAAATTAGGAGTTTATCTGTTTGCCTCAGTCTCACCCCACTTTAACAAACTGCTTTGAAAATTATGTGGTTTCACTCAGCATTCAGTACAAGTATGAAGGCTCCATAGTAGGAATACACAAAATTCCATGGTTTATACCCAGAAATGTTTTTCCAGAATAAGATAATTTTAAAATAATGGTCATGTATATAACTCTACATACATGCATAAATATCTGGTTACTTATATGTATATGTCTATGTATTCATACAATGCTGTTTCTTCTTGTTACCACATGTGAAAAGTGGTCTGACACACTGCCATGGTTCAGTCTGGCATCAGATTTTTGTATTCATTTAAACCATTAGATGAATGTTACATTAGGGCTTTTGGTGACTTGCTCCTGCTCTGATTAGGCCTACCAACTACTGCCATTTGGTTTCCTCTTCCAGGTAGCAGTTATCTTCATTTCAAATCAGGTGTGCAAAGTCCAAACAGTTGCTTCATTGCCAAGCATGGTTTTATCCTGCTCCGCCCCCTGTGAGGAGCAGCCAAGAGAGCAGCGCACGTTCTGCTTGGGCACCTGCCATACCTGCAGGGGTGGAATTTACACACCCAACACACTAAGCATGATGAGATCTTCATTAGTGGAAAATAGGCAGCACTCAGAGTTAGATCTTAAATGAGAGGGAATGTTCTGGGCTGAGGCCTTTTACCACTGCCCCAGGTAGGAGGGGATTCAGCTTTGGAAGTGGAAAGTCAGAAGAAGAGTTATCTTTTTGATCTCTTGAAACTCTTAGGCATGGCTAGCTGTTACACTGAGAGTACTGATTGCAAACAGAAAGAAATATCAGAAGAATCAACAGCCAAAAAGGAGACCTCAAAAATGCCTATTCCAAGTGCCAAAATCAAACTTAAGAATTGCAGCTTAAGAGCAGTGAAATTCTATAGTATCAGATAAAAGGCAATTAAGAAGGGAAAAAGAAACAGATGCAGATAAGTAATAGAGGGCCTGTGGAACAAAAAGTGGCAACATAATGTAGACTTTCCTACAAACTGCACTGCTATTCTGGATTTCAGTAAGTACCTCTGGGACTTGAGGGAGAGATTTTTTTTTTTCTCAAGTGCTATTGCAAACACGGCCCTGTGGGAAATCGGCCTTTACCAGGCTAGAGCAGTCCAGCCTCTTTAAACATTCTTTCTGTGAATGCCTAATCCATTAACAAATTAATTTCTGATTTTTAGGCCATACTGATAGTGGACATACAGTATTTCCAGTAGAATACAGAAATGAGCCATTTCCACTTGGAAATGAAGCCTTGACTACTGAGAAAAATCCATGCTTACGGCTTTCTCATAACATGTCCTGTGTTGCTAAATTTTTGTCAGTTTTTTGGCACAAGTTCTGGCCTCTGCTGTAACGGTGGCCTTTATATCTTCAGTCTATCTTCATCTCTAAGACATTGGGGTTCAATATCTACCTATAGGTAGCCAATGGCCTAACCTTGTTCATATAATGTAAATGCCATAGTCAGTCCTAGTCAGACAATGTACTTTCTCCTTACCAAGAAACAGTAAAATAGATCTGGAATAACCCATTCCTTGCAGAAAGTCAATCCTTGAATCCTGTTTGTTGATGGCTAACACTACTTTTTTCATCTCCTCCTTATTGTGGCTTTAAGAATTTAATCCAAAATGCTACTCCCAGAGAGAAAAAGTGACCAAAAAGAATTTAATTTAGTCTAGACAGTCCAGTCTGAAAATATAACTTGATGAAAGCACCAATTAAAGCCCAACCCACCTGACTCAAGAGAGCTGTAAAATATGTGGATTAAGATGAAACATGCTAACTTCCAAGGCACTAGTGAGTTACTTCCCATTGCCTCAGCACTGTTCCAGGACAGCAAATACGAGTAATCAGAAGTGAGTGCACAAGAAGCTCATCTTTTATTTTTTTTGTTACTAGGCATCAGAAGGGAAGCGTTCTGACGATATCAGGGAAAATATTATTACAGCAATAAAATTAATAGCAATTAACTAAAAACTTGAGTCTGCTTGACCAGGAATCACTAAAAAAAAGTAACAGAACATTGTGGTACCAGGTCTCAAGCAAAGAGAAAGAGCTATTTTGCTGATATTCCCTTGCTGATCAGACATAGGAGTGCCCCTAACAAACAGGGAATACTGAATGTAATTGATGGTGTCTCTGAGCTGACAGAAGTACATCCAGGAGGAGAGACAGAAATATCCTGCAGGGAACTAATCTAGAAAAGTCCAGTTTCAGGACCAAAGTAAGCTGATGTTTATAATATTTAAGTCATCTGTACAGGAAATATGATGGTGTGTTGTGTAAAGAGCAGAGTTAGACCAATGCTTGCTTCTGTGTGTTTTAGGTAATATAATATGACAGACCACATCAGATCAATGGTGCTGATTAATGAACAGCCCTGGAAAGGTAGCTAACAAGAGATGAAAGGGTCAAGACACAAATTTCAGGAGGGAGAAGGAGGATCAGTGCCTCAGAATACAGAGTTATGGTCCAGGAGCCCATTAATCATCAGCATTATTATGTAAAGCACCACATCTTCTCCCAACTTTATGCCCACTGCAATTGCACTGAAGTCAGTACAAAACTAACCTAAAGTGTACATCTTAAATCACAATCTGCAGTACATCACTACTCTCATAAAAGGGACCTTCCTTAATAAAAACACTGATACAATTAATGTTCCTCACACCCTCTAAATTACCAGATAAAACTTGGAAAGAGCAAGGTGGAATAAAAGTGAGCATATATAAAATGCCCAAGTTACTATCATTAGTGGGAATATTTAAGTAATAAAGTCTGCATTTCTGGAATGCATTCATGCAGAAAATTTATCCTCCAAAATCTTAATTAAGCACACAATACCCCATGGAACAGAAATACAATGCTTTCCTTTTCTGGGTAGAAGAGCCCAGGTAGACCAGGGGAGAAGTTACTTAACCCAGTGTCACACATTCCATTCCTCTGTTGTCCTGCTTGTCTGTCCTTCTGCCCAATCTTCTTATGATTGTAGATCCTTTTCCTCTAATTTTTCCAAAGCTAAATTAAGTCTTTTACAGAAACTTGGGAGTATTTCATTCTCTGTTGCGATCCCAATGTCTTAAGAAGTACCATCAGCTTTGTTGAGTTTATGTATTTAAAAAGTGCCTAACAACTGCTGAGGATCTCAGTGCTTTATGCTCATCACTCTGGAGGAAAAAGCAATACCTTCCCAGGCAATAGCAAAAAACGTGGAGAAAAATGAAGATATTTTAAGTATTGCCTTTCACAGAGATTTTTGAGCCCAGATTTTGTAGAAGACTTCCAACAGCCCATCTCTAACAACTTGTCTGCCTGACCCTTGATGTGAAGCCAGATTGAGTGCTAGGCAGTGCTACAAGAGAGAGCCACTTGGATTGGGATCCCAGAGATTGGAAGAGCAATAATGACACAAAAAGAGAGGTGACAAAATATGCAGGATTAGTACATGCAGTTCTTAGCCTTCTCTTGTGTGAAATTAGGAGTGAACTGAGCAGGAGTTCTGCTGAAGTAAAGACTAAAGACCCAATCCTGTGATTTTTCTGCTTCTAGTACAAGTTGAAAATGCACATTATCTGAAGTAGGTAGTCTTTAAGGCACCTGGGATTTATGCCTTAAAAAGGTGAGCAATAGCCAGATGAAAGACAGACTGATGTGTGCAAAGTGGATATAAGAAGCAAGGTCAGTGTTAACAGAACAGGTGGGGCATATATGGAGGTGGGAAGGAGAGCTTGAAAGTAAGCCATGCCGAGTGTTAGCAAGGACTTAAATCTACAGAATCCTTGGGTGTTACTGCACCTTTGAAATTTAATCCTTGGTTCTGGTCAAAAGTGTTACTATTAAATGTAATTCTTTCAAACAAACTTGATTTGTGTGGTTCTTCCCAAGCCCTTGTGAAACTCAGAGGTTCAGGCTAAGTTGTAGACTTTGTGTGTGTGTGTGTGTGTGTGTTTGAATTTACTTAATTTGCAATTCGAAGCAGACTCCAAGAGGGGAGATCCTAAAAAAACTGGAATCAAAGAAAATGTTTGCTTGAGCCCGTATAAAATGTAGCTGCCAGGTTTCATTTAGCCTGTTGAAATCAGAATTTAGTGTATATCCTAGTCACTAAGAAACACCATCATTGCAAAATGTGTGAATTGAACATAAAACAGAATGTATATTTTGTGAAGTACATTATTACAGTGCCATCTAAAATCCTTCATTGTGTCTGTTGGTGCTCACTGGAGTGTTCCTGCTGCACAAACAGTGGGGGTTTTTTATGCTGCATTTTCAGACATAAATTCCAACTTGCACAGCAACATTAGCTACCTGTGAAATAACAATTACATCTCTTACCATTTTTCATTCACCTTCTTGATTTCTTTGATAAAACAAATATTTGCTTTTCTGGTCTGCTCAGAGTAGGCAAGATCATTTTTTTCATGGAAGTGGTACCAGTGGCATTACTCTGGACAGGACTGAATATGCTGACGTCTCAAGAGTTCTTTGCATAAGTGAGCAGGATTTAATTCTGCCCCTGGATGTCAGCTTCAGACATGCTCCCAACATACCCACAGGGAGCCACCAAAGGATAATAAGTAGTTAACAAAGGAGGAGTTCTCTTAGTCTAGAAAGATATTCAAGTCCCCCCAAAATGTAAATACTCCCAAAAACTTAGATCTGGATGGTGAAATCACCATCTAATAAATATTGGAGCTGAGGTTTTTCTGTGAATCCCTTTCCATCACAGTCTATTGGTTCCAACTATCTCTAGCTCAGAAGATTCAGAGATAAAACTGCTGCTGAGCTGAATCTTTCATGCAAGGCTGGCAATAAGTTACTTCCCTGGTGTCCCTGAAGTAGACCAGGTGGCTGAGAGAAAAGTGGGGTTTCTGCTTTAATATGACCCATGCTTTCTGTGATGTGAAGACAGCAAAAGACATAAAGGAGAATCTTTTCCTTCCTTTTCCTGCCTTTCTGTCCTGAGGACGTGTTTTTTGCTGCTCAGAACAGGACTGGCCTTGTTGTTCTGATGAGATGCACTTGAGTGCCAAGTTTGTGCTAGCTCTCTGTCAGTGCTCCGTGCTTATGCCATGGGAGTGATTGGAGTGAGTGACTTCTCAGAAGGAATCCTGCTGATAGCACTTTGGTAGTAATCCTCCCTCTCCTCCTTGCTTCACCAGATGAGGTTAAAGGGGCAGACTGGGGTAACTGGGGACTGACTGTGGTCATTTGCAGCCAGGGCTGAAGGGGGAATTCAGCAATACCAAGCTGCAGCCAGCTGTACTCACAGCACAGAATGCCAGCTAGAGTTGTAGCAAGTTTTCTTGCTCTCAGTAAATAATTATTATTTCCCCCTGACCTTTCCTTTTGATTCTTCCTGGTACAGACACAGCCTCTCTCTGTTCCCTGCCCCAATGAACGTCTGCACTAGGTCCAAGGCTTGGAGTAATTTACCTGAAGAGTGATACCATTTGGAAACCACTGTAAGTATATTTTATCTCTTATAAAAGACTTCTTGTTCAGCAAAAAAAAAGACATCTTACAAAAACACAAACAAACTGCAGCACCTGTGAGCCTTACTGATGAGGGAAAACTAAGTTTTGCTTTTGAAATTTGCAAGGAAATATGTGGGCAAAAAAGTATGTCAGTAAAAAACTGTTAAATATTTAAGTCATAGCCTCACAGCATAGTTCAGCAATGGCTGGTTTGATCTGCTTGTATCTTTTAGTTTGGCAGGTTCTCCCTACTTATTGCTCTAGTTTGTGCTGTTCTAGTTGGTTCATCCATATTTGTCTTTGCAGTGTTTATCTTCTTTTTTATTCTTATTACTTTTTAATGAGACACCTTTCCTCTCGTTGGTGTTTCAGGCAATACAGATGGAATCCACTGCAACTTCTTAAAGGTTTACACTGCTCTTTCTGGGCCTTGAGACATTTATGACTTAAGGCCATTATGATTTGGTAGATTTGGCTGGATGACATAGGTAAAGTTGCCTGAGAGAATTCTGACTTTGCATTGTAGTTTTATTATGCTCTGAAATGACCATTTGTCTAATATTTGTACTTTTCCTTTTGATTCTTTTGATCAGTTCTCAGGAATTGTCAGTATTGTCACAGTGTTAGCATAGCTGAGATGCTCTGATGTTACAAGTCAGGCAAGCTCTGTAGTCAGGACCCAACTCTCACGAGACTTGTGGTTTAGACAGAATAAAGGGACAAATTTTGGGCCATATGAACCCTACTTCAGGCCTGAAAAGGACCCAGCAAATTTCAATCTTACTTTAACTTAATCTCTGAGTTTAATTTAATTATGTTAATCAGTCTCCTGTAAGGGATTTTGGAGTTTATTTTACTTTTCTGTGTTGATTAAATTTTCCAGGCTTTTATTTCACTAGAACATCGGGTCTCTCTTGTCAATTCTCCGTGCCTCCCATTCTTGCTTTGCAGTGTTCCACTGGGATTTCTCTTTCATATTACATTTTATGGCGATGTTTTCAGGAGTTTGTGTTTTCCATTGTATGACACAAACTTGCAATCAGAGATTTTAAACAAACTGCCAGTCATGTAGCTGCAACAGCGTGAAGATCAATGTGGCTGCAAAATCATCAGAGAAGCTGTGTGAATATTCAGGCAGTCAGCCTGTGCAGGACTTTTAACTACTGAAGCAACACTTCTGGCAGGAAAACTGTGATGGCTCAGGTGGTTTAAAGTGAGCTTGTCTTGGGAAGCTTCACCCTCAGCTCTGGCTTTCAGTGTGCCCTGAATTTTGAGGTCAGGTCTCTGGGCAGATTTCAGTGGGTTTTTGTTGTTCTTTCAGGCCTATTTTTTTATATTCAGTGATTGTACTCATCTCTCTCTCTTTACTTTGTCAGTTTCTAAATATGTATTGTCAATGTCATGTCTGGAAGAGACACAACACTGGCAGTGATAAGCACTGATATCAGGAGCTGTGTTAGTCGCACACAGGCAGGGGAAGAATGTGCAGCAGAACACTCAGGAAAAATATTGCTTAAAATCAGACGTGAACTATTTTCACACTCTTATTTTTAGGATCTGAAAAGCTGGAGTTTTGGGGTTTTTTTCCAATTATATACAGCCTCTGAATTACTAAGGTTACAAACACACTGTGCACCAGTGAGTTAAGTGCAGTGCTTTGACACTGCAGGCATCTCTGACCTGAGGGCACTTACTATAAGGTGATGCCATAGCTGTGAAGAGGCAAAATAATGCCTAGAACATGGGTGGGCAGACTCAGCCAGCAGCAGCACTTACAACAACATCAGCAACCCTGTGGCATGTTCCCTCTGTGCTGTTTAATATGCGACAAACAAAGGTCTGGTTGGTGACCCAGCCCTCCCTGTATTCAGAGGCTGAAAACTGCCTCATTATTGTTCATTATGTAGTATTATTCTCATGC
Source organism: Parus major (assembly GCF_001522545.3). NCBI lineage: Eukaryota > Metazoa > Chordata > Aves > Passeriformes > Paridae > Parus > Parus major. The sequence continues at coordinate 92,473,491 of NC_031768.1, forward strand.
AGTCACATTATCATGGCTTCCCCTGAGAGCCAGGATGCTACTGTGGGCTCTGCACAGCTACACCGGTTCCTATACCTGAGCTAATTTGTTCAGTGCTAACCTGATGTCTCTGCAGGACAGAGAGCTATTCCCCTTGCAAGGGAAGGTTCAAGCATTAGTTATAGCTGCTGTGTGAGAAGTACAACATACACTGCCTATTTTTGACAGGGACCTGGTTTGCTGGCCCCGCTGTGAGAACGTGTTAACTCATCCAGGGTAAATTCATTCCAAATTCAAGTAATGGTTGGAAGGGAGGTACACGCAAAGAAATCAACTGTAGAGAGCAAGTGGAGGGTTGAGGGAGAGAAAGTTGTATGCAAGACTGGCAGCAAGAAAGGGGAAGTGTGGCAGGGGTTTTAAAGGCATTCCAAAGCTCAGAAGTAGTAATTAGTTTCTAGATAGCTGTGAGGTTAGGACATCCAAAATACTACCCATTCTGCCTTCAAATGAAACAGAAATGAGCCAATTCTAGTTTAAAGCTAGTGCCCAGATCTTTGCAGCTGCTGCATCATTTTGAGTTGCCCACCATTTGTGATCTTGTTGTGTGATAGTGTGGTGTTAAGGTACATGGGAAGGAGCAAACGCCTCAGTGCAAAGAGGATGCGAGAGAAAACAGAAATAAAACGATGGCAGTGATTGTACATTTTGCTTTACACATGAAGTACTGGCAAGTACTGATACAGTTCGGTTCAGGGATGACAGTGGAGGCAATTTGCCTACTGTTAGGTACTGGAGAGCATACAATGAAGAAAGAAGATAAGCAGTGTAACTTAACATAATGAAAAATAACACAGTAAATATAAGGGAATGATGAAACTGAGTTTCAACAAAAGGAAAGTATGTAGACATAGGATAGAAAATTTTAAGTGACAGAGTAGGTAGGATGTTTAGAAATAAACTGGATAAATATCTTGTAAATCAGTAGCAAATATAAATTCTGCAAGGACCCTCTCGACTTTGAAAGTCAGTGTCTTTTCTGTTCCCTGATTCTGGGATTCTATGCATCAAGTCCATGTACAGAAGGGCCATCTCCTTGCTGTATTGCCCTTCTGCCATTCTTCACAAGGGGCAAGGATGATGATGGTCCCCTGATAACGTTAAGAATGAGTTCAGTATTGGAAAGGACTTGTAATGCACCACAGGTATGTGTGGAGAAGGAGATAACCCGAGATCAGAATGGAGTCTCTTGCTCCAAGAGCACATTCCCAAGTTTTTTGCATTCCAAACATGGCAATTATTGTCCTTACTAACAAGTAAATAGAAAACAGCTCTTTTCCAATATCAATATGTAGGGAAGAACATAGTCAAAAGAACTAAAGCAGCAAGGTAGTCTGACCCTTACTGCTGAAATAATCACATAGGATTGCCAATCAATGAAGTCCAGAGATGGAACATAAACAGTTGTAAGCTGGGAAGGTTCTACAAACAATATTTATTACTTGTTTCATTCTTGCTCCTACCCTTGTTCTTTCAGGGTTTTTGACACAGCTATAACAATTCACAGTTTTCCAAAGTTAGTGTGCCATTTTTACCTTCTGGAACATGGAGATCTATTAGAGAGCTTGCTGATGGAAGTGTTCGTAGAAGTAGTGTGCAATCAGAAAAAAAAATTAGGTTGGAAGGGTCCTCTGGAGGTCTCTAGTCCAATTCCCTGCTCAGAGTGGAGCTGACTTCCAAGCTGGATTAGGTTATTCAGGGCCTTGTTCAATTAAGTTTGGAAAATCTCCAAGGATGGAGATGCCACAACCTGATTGAGTACTTAACAACTCTCCCTGTAAAGGCTTACAGCAATAAGATAGCAATACAAGTGGACTATGTAAGAGAATGTAAGAATATTTAATTAGAATATATAGGTGAAGATCATGGCAGTAAGAGCTTTCTGTATGGGTGATAAGGTAGAACAAAAAAATAGCAATATACTTAGAGTAACAGCAGGAATGCTGTGGCTTTGCCTTTGCTGGCAACTGTAGTTGGACACTGCAGACTGGAGAACTTTGTTTGGGTTTCTTCATAGGTAGTTTTGATCACAGTGTCCCCAGGATTTTTTTTTTCTGAAAAGCTTTCTTTAGATCCTTGGCTGACTTTGCTGACTACTTAGCTTCCCTCCTGTGGAAGCCTGCATTCCTTTCAGGTGGTAGAGACATGCAGCCCATGTGTGAACAGAGCTGAAATGGACTGCTGTGGAGAGGTATCGTCTCAAGTGCCAGTCAGCACCACTGCTATATTCTTACCATCCTAGTGAGCAAAAGCCACCGAGCTGCAGGACTACAGTGTGGAAAAGTGATGACACAACAGCATCTTGATAACAGTGTCAGCCTTAGGAGCGAAGTAGAAAATATATGGGTTTGGATAGGAAGAAGCAGGGGATGCTTTGCACAGCCTCCTTGGTGTCACTACCTGTTGCTATAGTATTTTTTAACCTGTCCCTCTAATGAGTTTTGAAGGCCTGGGAGGCACAGGCAGGATCAGCCACAGGATTAAACATGAGTCAGTGCTTGGTTTAACAACAGAACTATGGCTGTGCTAGTTGACTGACAAGTCTTGTTTACTCAGACTAAGCCCCCACTCTGCAAATAACAGCAGTCTTCTGAGCAGGGTAGGCGGCTTTGTGTGTGGATAGACCTAGAGTCAGAGGCTGTATTCCAAGCATGTAACTTGGGCTGACTCTGAGCTGAAAACAGACCTTAAATACAGCAGTTCAGCTCCCAAGTACAAGGAATTTCATTGCCCTGTGCATCCAGAGTCCAAGCCTACATCCAGCCTTTGCTCCCTGGCCAAAACGGTCTTTCTGTCAGAAAGCTGCTTGGGTAACAATGCTTGTAAAAACCCACTGGTTTACGAACAGATTCCCTGCAGTCCCCAGTGCATGCTGGTTGCACGTGGGAATGTCCGCTGATCTGGAAATGAGGTGTGTGAAGGTGTGCCAGAGTTTGTTTGGATCATGCCGAAGATCCGTGCGGACTGTTACAAACAAAACATATGCAGTCCGTGTACTTTAAAATACAAGTGCCCACATAAAAGCTATCGTTTACGGCAGCCATACCATCTGCCCATCCCGTGGCGTGGAGATTTGTAGTCGCGGTAATCCGAAACGCACCAGGGCTGCCAGAAGCAGCGGGGTTATCAGTGTGCCCCTCGCTGGCCGAGGTTCACCCGCAGAGCTCAGCTCCCCGCCAGCTGCCAGCGGGCGCCTCTTGTGCCCCTCGGCCGGCCCAGGGCATCCCTTCCATGCCCACCACCTCCTGGAGGGGGCTTTACGGGAGGAAGGCTAGGGAGATGATTTGTTTTCTTTCTTTCTGGCCCGTTTAAGCTATATTTTCATTCTAACTGCAGTTGTTCTTCCCCGCGCTGCTCCTGGGGCCGGGCCGGGCCGTGCGGTGCTGTCTCCCGGCGGCGGCCGCAGGCAATGGCAGCGGGTCGGGCCCTGCCCCCGGCCGGGCGTGCCGCCCTTATGTAAGGCCTTTATGTAAGCGGCCGGCCCGCTCTGCCCCTGCTCGCCCCCCGCGGGAACGGCGCTCTCCGCGCTGTGCCGTGGCCGATAGAATGGCGAGGCCGGCGCGGCCCTCAGGCCCCGGCGCGGCTGGGACGCAGGAGGGCAGAGGCGCGCGGGGAGAAGGGGCTCCTGCCCTGGCCCTCCGTGAGGAGAGTCCCGGCCTGTCGGAAGGGCTCGGGAGGCAGGACGTGCTCCCGGGGTGCCCCGGCGCTGTTCGGATGTTGGCGGGGGATAACCGAGATGGCTTCAGCCTGCTCGGTTCTTGCTGCTCTCCTGCGAGAGTGACCGCGGTTCTCCCCCCGGCATGCGGCGGCAGCAGCCGATGTTGGCCGGGGCCCCAGCCGCATCCTGGGCCGGGGCAGCACTGTCCCCTCCGGAGGCTGCATCCTGTGAGAAATCAGGTTGTGATTCATGTCAATCGAATAGCGCCCACCTATCTATGTGTGTCTGCGGGCAATGTGGACAGAGACCATGGGATTAATTATAAGGAAGAGTTTTAAGAATCAGTTAAAGTAAGGCATGGAAGTAGGATTTAACAAGGCAACTATGTAACAGTAAACTTTTGGCAAATAATTTGTTTTAACAACAAAATTGTAATTACTTGCAAGTAATTAATATAAGCTTTAAACTACCTTGTAATATACGTTTCAAACTATCCTTTGTACAAGCTATAAATTAGTTTTTTTGAGTATGGAAGAATTTGTAATCATTTAAAAAGGGGAAGTAGGACTAACATGAGCTGAGAGGCTCTACAAAGGCATTTTGAAACATGCTGACTTTGAGTTTTGTAATAACTGAAGAAGAGGCCCTATGAAGATATTTTTTAGACATGCTAGCTTTAGGTTGTGAAATGATTGAAAGAAGGCTTGTAAAATGTATGCTGACAAACAGAATATATATGCTTGCTTAAACAAACTGTATAACCAAAATAATGCTAGTGGAAAAAAAGATATTTTAAAAGAAGAACAGGAGGCTGGAGAGATATCAGAAGACCATCTTGGACCACCTCCCCAACAGATCTTCAAAAACCACAGCTGCTGATTATGAAGAAAAGCAAGCAAATAACTGAAAATTTGAGGAAGTGAAGTGCCTGTAATGGTATTAGAGACTACTGTTTGAGACCTGAATTGGTGTTGCTTGGGGCAGAGACCCCTGCACAGCCAGTGCTGTCATTGCTCACCCTTTTATCGAACAAATTAATAAATTGGCTGTATTGTATTGGCAAGTCTAGCTTTTCATTTATAAGAGAGGGACAGTGGCACGGGTGTTCGCTGCCCTGTTCGGAATGCTCATTGTGTAATTCAAAATTTGCTGCTTTGCCTGGTACCTCACCTTCTCCGGCCGTGAAATTAAGGTGGTGACTGGCTACCTGCTTGATGTACCACTGAGGCTTAATTCCTTAGAGGTTCTGGATGGAGGGAGGTGCTGAGAGCTCATGTGCTCATAGACAGTTGTTTCAGGTTCCAAGTCTTAATGCTTTACTTAGATGATCTCTGCATCTCAAAATTGCCTCAGTGCTTTTCCCTACAAAGCAACTCTCTGCACTGATTGGTTTTGAACTGGAAGCTTGCATATTTGTTTGCTTTTCAGACAATTCCATTTTATTTCTGTATAACTCTGTCTATTCAGAATGCTACAGCCTTGGTTAATATTTGTCAAACGGCGCTCTGACTGTCTAAACTACTGGGACGAGTTTCATTTTATATGTCATCAGTAGGGGCAGAATAAGGAGCTTCGTGCTTGGCCTATTTGCTGTAACACAGTCTCAGGGTCATTGCATCAGAGTCAAAACAAGGAGCAGCTTGTTTCCAAACAAGAAGTATGGAGGAAAGTCTTCTCTGCCTCCTTCCCTGTAAGGGAAAAGAGAGGCGAGAGGGGGGTGGTGGTGGGGGAAGAAAGTTATCTTTAACAGATTCTAAAAATGCCTTTTCCCAAATATGCAGTCAGTCTCTTCAAAGGTCTCTTTGTTTATTTTCAGGAAGAAACCCAAGACAGCTGAAAACCAGAAGGCGTCTGAGGAGAATGAGATTACTCAGACGGGTGCATGCAGCGCCAAGCCGGGCCTTCCCTGCCTGAACCTTGAAGCTGTTCCTTCTCTGAGCCCGGCCCTCATCCACTCTCCACATTCACCAACAAACCTGCACGCACACACAGGGTCATCTGATTGTGAGTACACCAACATGCTGCTGGGGTTCTTGAAAACACCTCCCTTACTGTGCACCAGCTTTTCCAGTTGGATGCTCTTCCCATAATGTCATAAGCAGGACCTCCCCAGGGCTTACCTTTTGCCTTCTTCCCGAATTACATCTAAAGCAGAACATTTTTGTGTTAAGGTTGTGATAATGCAGTCAGCCAGAGAAAGCTGAGAGTGTGTTGTTAGGTCAGGTTGCTGCTTATTACAAATTAAAAAGGGAAGACCCCTGTCCAGCTAGAACTGTTGCTTCTCTCCAGGTAGTCACATGCTTCTCATTACCCAACCATATCTCCTGACTGGGGAGTTTCAGCCTGTGCTGAAAACAAGTGCCTGGCTTTGAGGCCCAGGATTGTAAAGTTTCCACAAAGAAAGGGGAGTGTTTTGTGGAGCAGATCAGACTGTGAGAGTCTGGAAAAATCTTTGTAGACCTATGCGGTTGTACCAGCTTTAAAGCCCTTGTTTTCAGGGCATTCACTGTCAGATTACTCAGCATAGGTTAATTGACCTTTAGAAAACGTTCTTCTCCATTTTTGCCAAAAAATACAAAAATAAGGGAGGGAATTACTAAAATTGGATTTTGGAAAGTCATCTTACCTTGCCAGCTCTTCAAAACATCGTCATTTCACAGAGGTCCTTGCCTGGAAGTCTCTAACACAAAAATGTGCAGGGTAATGTGAATCTCATCACTTACTAGTTTTAGAATACATAGTTTACCTCTTCTGCAGTGGTTTAGGATGTTGTAAAATTTACAAGAGGAGGGAAAAAGGAGAAGGATGATGACACCAGGTTTCAACAGCTCAGAAGTCAACCAGACTTTGCAAAAGCCTATAAAAAAAAATCAGGGCATGACAATAAAAAAACAGATTAAAAAGTATGTGTATCCTTTTCTTTTTTAATTTAAAAATCCTGCCTCAGGGCCAGGCTTGGAAGCAGTCAGGTTATAGGGATCATCACTATCAAAATCACTTTAGCTGCAATTCATTCCTGTTGGCTTCTGACTTTATTCATTATGAGCTTCTGCTAGAGATCTTGATTTTAATAGAGCTGGTAAACATCGGGGAGACTTTCCTAAATCTCACCTGGTGATTTGGGGAGAAGAAAGAGGTGTGAAACAATTGAGCAGCAGGCAGCATGCAATTTAGTATATACAAGAATTCTCTTCAAATTGGAGATGTCAGGCTCTTTGTTAAAACCGGGGTGCAGTTTTGTCTTGTAATGTTTTCTGAAAACAAAAAGCTTGTGAAGAGATGCAAAAAATGAGAAGAACAACAAGAAAAAAATAATCCTTATTTTCAAACAAAGAATCCCTTTATCCCATTCACAAAGATGAAAGAGTTCATTAGTAAATGGGATTTGAAACCTCACACTGATTTTTTTTGACAGTACAAATGGAAACCCATGAAAGCAACCTTAGGACAGAGGCCAGCAGGGATTGTAGGGAACTTGGAGAATGAACTCCTGCTTTTGCTTTCTGAGGTGGCCAAGTTCAGGGTGAAGAATATTGGCAGAGGGCAGCAGGGGAAGGTGGAGCCTGTAGCTCTTTATGCTCTACCGGTTTGGTGAAGTGTCTTTTTGACCCCTAAATTTTTAATGTCCCCAAGTCACCTTCCATTTGATGTCAAAAGCCTTTTCCAACCCAAACAATTGCATTATTCTATAAATAGGAATAAACTGCCATCCCAGGTTAGATGCTTCTTTCACACTGAAAGTGTGGGGGATTTTTTTCAGAAAATGGGTTTAATAGTAATTTCAGCATTGACATTGTCCTATCTTGTGAATTGTTGAAATTTAGTTCCCAAAATACAGCTAGAGTCCTGCAAAAATTCAGGAAATGGTAAGACCTGTCTTGGTATTGATCTCTGTTAGCTGATTCCATGTACTTTGAAACCAATAGAAAATCTCACAATTTTTTATGATGGGTTATGACCTTTATCATGCTGTATTTGTTATGGGTGGTATGCATAAAATTAGTGTTTGGCATGCCCTTGCAAAACAGCAAGAACCCACATGAACTAAAATGAGGCATGATGAATATTTACTGCATATTTACTGTAGCTTTCTACCGTGTTTTGTGGTATTCTTTATTAATATTGCCTCAGTCCTTAGTGCTGGAATATGTTCAAGGACATAAAAGATTGATTTTTGTGGCTCCCAACATTAAAAATGGGTTTCCCTGCAGTTACAAATACTTTTGCCATGCCTCTGATGTGCCCTGTCTTTTGGATTGATTACTTTCCCTCTAGAATCTCTTTCTATCTCCCTTTCATCCCTTCCTGTCAGAGCTACATTGCCACATCTTTCTTCCTCTCAACTTTTGGACCCATGGTGATGCTTTTCTTCTTTGGGCCAGCAAGACTTTCTGTCCTTCCCCCTACCTGTAGGCAGCACAATATTGCTTTTCCTCCCTTTCCCTGACCATACTACTGCCTGTACCCCCACAGCTGGGCAGATACTTCATTTCCAAAGGACATTCTTCACTCTGCTGGGGAGTTTTCTAGTGGATGGCAAATAATACAAAAATACTTTAAAACTAGAGTTAGACAGGAAGTTTGGGAAGAATTTTCTCTGAAAATACCAGAAACACTCAGAACGAGTCAGCATGGTAGGGTATATTAATTCTTGGGAAAATGCACAGATGTACAGATGGTTTCATAAGGCCTCAGTCATGTATCTGGGGGAAAAAAGGCTTGGATTTTATGGACCACCTATTCAAATCAGTTTGAAATCTTCACTGACCATTTTGCATGCATAGTCACTAGCTCTTGGCAGAAAACACCACCACATATTTACTATTATGAGAAATGTTCAGAAGCCAATCTACTTTAAAATATCAGGGTGCTTTTTGGAATGATTCAGATCAAATTTTTTTTCCAAGCATGGGAAATAAAAACTCTGTGATAGCCATCTGCTCCTCAGCTGTAAAAGGCAGAGGTGAAGAAAGCCTAAAGCAATAGTCTGAATGCCAGTCTTACTGATATGAATGCTTAGCAAAAAAGAAAAAACCTGTATAAAGTCATATGTGATGCACAACATAATTTAGGGTTTAATTCTGTAGCATAGTATGGTCTACATGCTACTTCTAGTGACACTTATTCCAAATGAAATTGCATTATTCTTCAAATTTGTAGGACTGGGTCCTAGATTTCTGGGTTTGAGCACTGTGTTTCCAGCACAGATGAATCCTTGAAGCTAAATCCAGAACACAGGATGCACTGTGTTCCAGTCCCATCTCTTTTAGTCTTGGGAAATGCTGACTCATGCAATACAATTGGAGAAACAAGTTAGAGGAAGAGGTGCTTCCTGAGGTAACTGTTTTCATGAAGGGCCTGGCAGATAAAAAACACTTTGAGTTAATTTGGAATTAAGTGATAGAGTGAGCTGATAGGACTGCTGAGTTATACCTCTGGCTACTCAGCTGTCACAAACAGATCTATCTGCTTACCCAGAAGAAAGGTGCTCATGCAAGGACAAGCACAGGTTCTGAAAAGGTTATAAAAAAGCAAAGGAAAGCAATGAGATTTCTGCTATTTCCATTTTTTCACATATTTCCTTGCTTATGGATAGAGAATGCATAAAGTGCGTAATAAGGTTGTAGTTCAAAGGCTGAGCAGCCTCAGGTAAAATTTCTAAAGATTTCAGTGAGTGGAAGAAGGTCATCAGGACCTGGCTGTATTTAAACTGGTTTGGTCTGCATAAGCCACTTATTTCAGGAGCCTTTCAGAAAGCATCTATAACTGTATATGTTTTGCAAGTGCCAAGAGATAAGATCACGTTGGCAGAAACTTTCACGAGTTCTCAAAGATACAATCAGACAAAAACTTCATTCAGGCTCTGATGTATGCATCTTAACAGATGTGTCCAAACTCAAAGGAATCCCACGGGAACAGTGCAACTGAATCTCTTTGTCTCTATTGATAGTTAAAAGAGTTATTCTTAGACATTGGATGGTCCATCTGTGAAGGAATTTGTTCCAGACAAGACAAAAGCAACATCTTTGCAAAGAGTTTCCATGGGACTGAGAGGCAGGTTGGACGATCACTGGAAAAACTTCTGAAGCAGTATTTATGATTTCAGAGAACACAGAATTCTTGCAGGGACCTGAGATTCTGGTAAGGAATGACTTGAGAAGAAAAGTAAGGCATGAATACTTTTCTTAAAAAAAAAAACTGTTAAACAATCATTAGCAGGTTGTGGAAATAAAGGAGGACTTTCTAAAGTTATGTTTTAGCAAGGGACTGGGGAGGTTTTTTTGCATTAAATAGAATGCACTTTATAAACACTGTCAGTGATAGACCACATCTGAACTCTTTGCCCCTACATGTTCAAGTACCATGACTGACTTGGTCTAATTCCAGCATTTTTCAGCTTTCACAGGGCAAGAGTTTTGAAGCAGAGAATTTGCTTTTTTTTCTTTTAAGTGCTGATTTTTGTAGCTTCTTAGCCTTCCAACATGACAGGGAAAGAGAGAGTAGGAGCCTCACAAGATTCCTGAACTCCACAGAGCATTGAGAGTGAATATGGAAACTCTGGGGTTTTATTTTCTTGAGCAGCTAGAGGGACCCACCATTCCCTTCCCATGAATCTGACAGTTTGATTTGCCTGGGGCAAAGATCTGAAGGTGGTTTGGCCTCATCTTTACCTTTCACATTTCCTGTGTTTCTCTTTGAGGTTCTGTGGCAGGAAGAGAATGGTTACATGCCCTGATGGTCTTCCCCCTCTCCCTGGAAATTTGTGGCTGTGATTCCCTAGGAACTGCTCTAGAGCTTTCAAAAAGTCTTCACTTTCAGTGAGGACAAGGAGCACCCTGATTCTATCAGGGTGTTAGAGAGTCAGGCAGTATGTCAATAGTAATTTCAGCTGTATTTTTGCTAATCTATGTATGGCATGTCTTAGCTAATGCTGAATATTTTTAGATTGTTTTTGGTGACCTAAGAAATTATGTATGTTTAGATATCTATTTTAGATGATATAATAATAATTATACAGGCCTTTTCTGTAGAAAGCTAAACTGAAAGCAAGGATATCCATAGTTCTCAAATACTGATATCACAAGATATAATTTTACTTTCATCTTGCAGAACATTTGAAATTTTGTTTAGTAACTGCTTCTCTTTTTAGTAGTTGTAAGTGATTTCTATGTCCCGTGCACTTGTATTTTTGTTTGTAAAATTATCAAAGAAATGTCATTCAGGAATAACTTGTGTTTTCATAGAAGCAGATGTGTGTTGCTTGAATTGTGTAGAGACAAAAGGAGGTGCAAGTATAGGTATGCAAAACTATAAGCTGAGCTCATCCTGCCTCTTGAAAAAGCCATCACAGTACACTGAAGAATTGGCAGTGAAAAATGTACTAGTGGTAGGAACTGGTCTCTGTATTCTAATCAGTGCTAAAACTAAGTGAGTTTTGTCAGGTTGGTCTCTCGGGCTTTTCGTCTCTTGAGAAATGACTAATAGCATATGGTACTTCAGTTACAAAGTCAGTGAGTATGTTTTCAGAAGCAACTGTGGAGCCCAACTTTCACTGATGCATAAATCACTTATATTTGTAACACATGGATGCCTTTAAAAATTTGTCAAATTATCCTAAATGTTGGTTCTGTTATTTGATGCCCCTGTAATACTGTCTTGGTGTTAGGTTGTGGTGTTCAGTGCTTTTCTCACTGCTCTTCCATTGAGAGAACCATCACTGATAACATGCTTAGTCTCGGCTTTGGTTTAAAACTGCCATGCATGCTCCTAACTCCCATGATTTCAGGGGACATCTTGAAGATATTTCTACAGTGTATCTATCCTTTCTAAATATCAGGGAAAAGGATAAGACTTACTGCTCTTTACAGTTCCATAGCTTCCATTCTTGAGGTGACTTGAGTTGGTAATGCTGTAGTGTTTCTCTTTGTATGTCACGCTTCAGCCAGTGAGAGACACTCTAACTGTCCATTAGGATGTCTGCAGTCTGTTTCTGAGTTTACTTTGTTGTGTCTTCAGAGTCAGTCCCCTCCAAGACTTTAATTACTGTTCTTTATGTTTGTAGTCTTCAGTAAATCCTTCTTTTGAATATATTTCAGCTGCTTCACTCATGAAATGAGTGATTGATTAATCTGTACAAATATCTATCACTATTCCACGTTTCAAGATGTTCTAGTACTTTTTTCAATATTTGGGATTTTTTTTGGTTTTTTGTGTGGGGTTGGCATTTGGTTCAGTTAGGGTTTTTTATAGGTCTACAGAACAGTGCTTTCCTCTTCCAGCCTTGAGCTGGCTTACGTTCTTCCATCACACTCCATCTTGAAAATGAACCAATAATGTCAATTCCATGGTAGAGTTTCTGTAACCTCCTTGATTACCTTTACTGCTTTCATAAATAGTAGTCTTGTTAACACACTGACACTACTACTTGTCTACCTAATCTATCAATCCACATAGTCTGCAGCACTTCACAGATACCAATCATTGTTCTGTTAACTTTCTCTGTCTGATATGTTTAAATAATGTTTTATTACAGTATTTGTCTTTATGCTTTTAGTGAGTTTTTCTTTAAATTTCCTCTTTGCCCTACCTAATCTTTGTTTTACATCTAGTCTGCTACAGTTTATGCTCAGTTCTATTAATGTCACTTGGGCATGATTTCCATGTTTGGAAGAATAAATTTTCAGCTTTAATAACTCTTATACCTTGTTATTTAACCATTGTAGCATTTTCAACTTCCTCATTTTTCTTTTGTTGTCCTTGGATATGCATATGGACTCTATTAAAGTATTATTAAGGCCACCTCCCTGCTGTTCTTACGGATTTTACTTCCTTATCTTTTCCTTTCAGACCCTTTCTGACTAACTTCCTCTTCTTTTTTTCCTTTCAATAGTTGTTCTTCTCAAAGTTGCACATACCAAAACTGTCACTTTGCGATCTGCTTGAAGGATGTCAAACATAATCATGCCAATCATTGTTATTTCATGCTTTAACCATACATGCTACTGCTGTCATCTCCTCTGTCTTAATTGGGTGAGAAGACTAAACCAAATGTGCCATTTCCCTAACATGGTCTTCAGAGGAATACTTCAGTGTTTGACAGGTGACTCTTGCTGGAAGGAAAGTAAAGCAGCTGCATCTCCATTTGCTTTTGTCCTGCTATGGGTTGTTAAAATGCTGCACAGCTCAGTGGTTGCATCTCTCGTGGTTAGTCCCTTCTGTGCTGTAGGGAGACACCTTCCATGCAGTGAGAAGCATTGGCTGGTGTAGTACTGGCCTGGTTTGTTGCAGCTACGCAACTCCAGAGTTACAGGTGTAAAAACATACTTGGCCACCTCCTGCTCCTTTTGACCAGTGTGATCTGTTTAGCATTGGAGCTTTTGCTCTTTTCCTCCAAGCTTCCATAGTCACTTTCTACTCCTCTGTTTACCTGTGGTAGAGTAGCCATGTAATCTTTGTGCTGTGATCCCCCTCAGTAACTTCAGAACAAGGTATGGCCAAACCAGTATTCAAATTAGAGAAAACCAAAACAATTCTTTCATTGTTCTCCACTGAACAAAGGGAGCTCTTTCATTTGAACCTTTTTTTGAACTGAAGCCTTAACATGGTAGTGGGAGAGAACCTGAAACATAAAACCAAGAGCTTGTTTAATACCACCTACTAATGTTTATGAAGTGTGCTAGGAGGTGTTGCGGAGTAAAATCATGTTCACAAGAAATGTGGTGTTTGATCTACTCCATGGGTGAGAGTCAGTTGTAAGCCATCAGAATGTCACTAAACTTCATTTGCATCAGGCTGTTTGCCTGGCATTCCGGTGTGTGGAGACCACAGTGGCATGTTCTGGCTGGCACTGTGCATTTGAATTCCCAAGAACACCAAGTGCTGTTGTTTCTAGAGGGGATGCTATTGTGCCATCTCTTCATTTATATTTTCTGTGGCTGTTTTCATTGTCCATGGAGTCATTCACAGGCTAACACAACATGAAATCTAGTCTTATGTATCTACCACTCAGGAAATAGAGTACAATGAGAATTCAAGAAACTGTCACTGCAAATACCTCCTTGAGGAATTAACTGCACCTATGAAAGAGAGATAAACAAATCCTAGAACCCCTACTCATCCCAGCTTTGTTGTGTTAAACACTGAAAGGATCTCTGCCGGCTGGGATGTGCAGTACATACTCTGTATCCATCTGTGACATGTAGTGAAACGCTGCTTCTTGAAAGCCCACGAGAGGGAAGTCGTATAAATTAAGAGTAATCTCACAGCAGCTATTTTTGCATTCTTAACCAGTGAAAATGTAAGTGTAGCAATATTGTGCATCTATTAAAAATCTTGAAAGGCTCTTTATAACTAGATGATAGGAGTGATAACGTGTAATTTATTGATGTTACACAGTTAGAGGAAAAACCCACAAAGTAGCAATTTTTGTGTGAAAAGGGGTATGATACAGGAAATAAAAACAGAGAAAGGGACTTCTCATAGTTTCATGCCTGTGTGGGCAACCATGTCAGTTTTAACGAGAATACCTTGTTCTTTGATCCTATGCTACATTTCAAAACAGGGCATATTTCCTGTATTCAAAAGTAAAACTCCCAGATGCTATCTCTAGTGTTTTTGGATGAGTAGGGGGTAGAATGTGCCCGAAGGCAGACCTGAGAAATAACTCCCATGCACCACATTATTATCACCTGTTGGTGTCTGAATGCTTGTGAGTACGTGTAATTCCAGGGCCTTTTCCCCAGGGAGTGGGGGGAAACATTGGAACTGACAATGTACATTTAATGCTAGAGTTCCATCTGATTGTATCAAAACACCAAGGAATGCTGTGTTCTTGCTTATTGCCTAGATTTATTAAGTTTAAAGTGTTCTGCCATACGTTTCTATTCCTATCAAAGCTAAGTAGGTGATTTTGGAAATAAGTCTGTTCCCAGAGATTCCAGAGGTCTTACTGAGGACAGAAACATTTCCTGTTCAGTATTGTAGACATGAGCGTGTTATGTTTCCCACTGATATTTAAATCTGAATTATAAGCAGGCCTGAACATTTGTCCCATAAACTCAAAATAAAGAAGCCACAGTCCAAAATGGGATGAATATGTGTCTCACGATATTTCTAAGTTGAAATATTCACCAAAGCACCCAGTTGTACTAGTTAACAATTACCCTTTCACTAGTAGATAAAGAAGACAAATGGAAAAAATAACCAAATAAGATCTAGCATTTTCATGTGATAGCTTTCCTCTACTCAGGGCTGAGGCAGAGGCACTGGGTGAGAGAAAAGAATCTTTTCTCAGCCTTGAGGACTGCCATTTACAATTTTTCATCCAGCCCTTGTTTCTCCCATCAACCATAATTTTGTGACCAGAACAAAATCTCCTACACTTCTTAAAAAAGAAAGGCTTTTCTCTGGAATCTTGGAGGAAATAAGCAGTGCTCTTCCACAGGCTCTCCCACAAAACTCAACCATAACTGACAGCACCCTTTTCCTAACAGACTCCTACATAGACTCCCTGTAGAGGATTCTAATTTGAATGGAAACCTTCTAAACAGGTAATTACCTTAAGAGGTTTTAATCTATATTTTCCTTTTAACCAAAGCCCACAAGCTTTCAGGCTTACTGTATTTAACCACACTACGGTTGATAAGCTTTTTCTCCTTGTCTTTCTGCCTGGGGGAACAACTAACAATGCAGGGCAAACATGAAGGAGTTCATGGAATAGCAGTTGTCTCTTTTGGAGACGTGTTTTAATATATTTGCACCTATTAACCTTCTAATTTATTCCTTCTCCAGACACCCCTCCCACCTCCAACCCCAGGCCCTTCTCCTCCCTAAACAAGGTTTCTGAGAGAGGATATAAGTTTATACAGTCCTCCACAGCAAGACAATCAAAATCAATCCTTATCCACTTTTGTTATGGTGTTTCAGTCTGAAATACACTATAAGGATTTAAACAAAAGCCTTTAAAGCAGGTGGAGGTATTCTTAAGGACTAGATAATCTTTTAATCAGGACCATAGAATAGCAAAACAAATCACTTTATTTGTTTACGTTTTCCAAAGATTTTTTTTTTTTTTTCCAAAAAACATCCCCCTAATCTATTTTTGAGTAGGGAGTACTCACACCAGCCTTGCTGGCCCTTCTCCCCCTTTCCCTGCTCACTGACTCTCTTGCTGTGAGTCCACCAGTGAAACATGCACACCCAGTAAAAGCACCTGGCTCTGCAAAGGAAAACGAGTAATAGATGCACCTAGATTTTTAAAGAGCCTAAGTGCCTTAAACTTATAGCCAGTTAAAACAGTTGGACTATTCTGGGGCTTGGCAGGATCATGCATGAGCTCTCTGGGAACAAGAGAGTGCCACGGAAACAGATTTCATGTAAAACATGAAAATGCTCCCTGCTGAAGAGGGGATGAGCACAGCATCATTTCTCTTCCTAGGAAAGGGTGCCATCATGTGGAGACGTTGTTTTCTCTGTTTCCAGGTTTAAGAGGGCAGTTGTGAAGTTTTCTCCCTTTACATTTTAAAGAAGTGCATTAAAATGCTATTTGGCAAATTTACATTTCACTAGCATAAATAGATTACAACTGACTGGGGCACAAGAATTAACACCCTTGAAGTGATATTGCCGCAGCCTGTTGAAATCCCTGTTAATTCGGCTGTGATGACAGCTCCAGGGCTTCTTCTGTAATGTCATATATGTTGTTTGGAGGTGGTGTAGATACCCACAGAAGTATCCCCCATCAATGCAGTTCATTTTTCTGTGCTATAGAGATACAGTGGCATGGCTGGAGATAGTCTGCAGACAAGGTCTGAGTGAGGAACTGAGATAATCAAAGTCTGTATATGTGTGCCACTGTATAAGATGGAGGTATATTTGACTGGACCCCAAATATGTGCCTTGGAATAAAAAAAGGCTTTTGCCTATGCACCTTCGAAGTGTCTTTGGAATTTCTAAAACAGCAAGCATACAAATTGGATTGAAAGTGGAAAAAGTAAATATCCTGGCTCAAAATGTAATATTTCTTAACTTCAATAACTTAAAAATAACTTTAATTAACCTAAAAATAGCTGAGTGTGCTGTAACACTGACTTTGGTCACTACACTGGTATGAATTGGAGCCAGTTTTCACCTGGTGTTTTACAATTGTAAGTATTATGCTGACCGTAAAGAGGAATGGAAGAATTAAGGCACTAGAGTACTTTGAGAAGAAAACTATGTTTTTTGTAGGCCTGGAGAATAAAATTTGAAGTGACTTGTGGGATTAATTCTTGATACTTCTGTAGTATTCTCTGTCCAAGGATGCAAAGCAGTCTATAACAATTCCTTGAGGCAGGCAGTCCTGCAGGATTACCAAAGCATGATGCTGTCCCTGTTCTAGGTGTGGAGCAAACTGAGGCACAGACGTTGCCACCTGTGGTTTTTAGAGCAAACAGGATTAGTTCCGATGGGCACCTCCTGAGGTGTGTCAGGCAAAGCACAGGAAGGTAATTCTCTGCCTGCCCCTCAGGCCTGGAGGCTGAAATAGAAGCTTTTGTGCTTGACACTGGGGATTTATCTCCACTGGTTATAGAAGCCATTTTATGTACAGAACACCTATGGTTTGGTCTTCAGTTTTATCTAAAATGGGTATCTCATAATTCGGTAAATGCTAAAAAGGACAGGGCAGTTAACTAAATAAATCATCCATAGCAAATTTGCTGAGCATTCTCTAGTCTGCAGAAAAAGTCTCCTGAAAAAGAGTTTAAACAAACTCTTTCTTATTTGCCATCTCCTTGGTGTGTTTTCTCCTTGGAGGATAAGGTTGTGTTTGTGTGTGCATGCATTTCTGCCTTTCAAACAAATGTAGTTATTAGCTACAAAATTTAGAGAAGTTTGACAGCTTTCAGAACGCAGTGATTCTTTCTTCCATAGAGTGTATTACTGACACATTAATAGATGTTGTGCTGGTAAAAATACAGTACTTCCTGTTAAATGTAGACTGCTACATATTTTGATTCTAACAACAATCTGGTAGGGTTAGGGCAATTTGTGTAGTGTCATCTGGTGTTTGTTTTGGATAGATATTATAGAAGGAGATACTGATTCTCAAGATGTTCAAGCAGATGATTGGGTGAAAACTCCAGCAAACCTTTAAAGCAACAGAAAGCAAGGGCTACTCCTGGTCAGATCTCCCGCTGAGGATACAAATGTTCTTCTGTGTTCCTGAAACTCCATAGAAGCTTTTCCTCTTGCAGGTCCCTGTTTAGAATGAGGCCAAATATTCAGAAGCATCAGTCTGAGCAGGCATGGCTGATCTGCTCTCTGCAGCATCTTTGAGATGCACTAAGAAGTCACACATTGCCAGGTTTTCAGCATTTGAATTCTGGTCACTTCCTTGTGTGGAAGAAATATTACTCCACTAAATTGGTCCCAGAGAGTTGAAAGCTGATGCAGGACTAATGTTGTGTATAGAAACACTAGATAGGAATTTTTGCTCTGTTAATCCAGTTTTATAGTAACTAACTTGATAACGGCAGAAAATAAAGCTTTATCAGTTGGGATAAATCAGGTCATTGAAGCTGAAGAAAGCACCCGCGGTTGTTACAGTGCAAAGTTTGGAATACAAGACACTAATGTATGGAAATGAGAACTTCCTATGGAAATTGTGAGCCTATAGTAGCTTTCGCATGATGGACGTGGTGTATTTTGACTGAACTGTTGTGTTTATGAAAGAGTTGAGAATTTCATTTCCACATGAGGATTCTTTACTCACGTACATCTTTCTTCAGGAAGATCTGTTTTCATAACAGGGCTTTGCTTGGGGTTATTTATTCTGTGAGGTCTTTAAAGCGTATCATAGGCATTGGTATATAGGCAACTCCTTCATTCACCTCCTTCAGCTAGAGTACTTTATCTATCTTTGGGCTGCATTTTAAGTGAAAGAAAGACAAGCTGGAAAGAAGATGGAAGAAGATAAGGAGAAGAATACCTATAACCAATGAGGATGACTTTGAGACATCTTTGTCTCAAAGATAACTCAAAGACAAACTTTGAGTTTGTATTTTATAGAAAAGACAGGTCTAAAGAGGAAAAGTGAGGCACATTCCAGTCTATGAGGGAGTGCTGTAAAGAGGAAAATGGTTAATAGCTCTCCCTGTCTGTTAGAGGAAAGGGTTGAGTAATCCATTTCAAAAAGTTAAATACTAAGAAATCTCTCTTTCTAGAAAGAGAATAGACTGTCTGTCTGGGGAGGGAGGGAAAATCCACAGTGCTGTTTTTGCAAACATGGTAGAGAAATTTCTGAAGAGATAGTGTAGGTAAATTATTCCCACATGAGGGAAAATAGTGTGTCTTAAGAACATAATGCATCCATTGCATACAAACAGGAAGCCATCCAACAGTTGGTGTGAGACCAAGTATTAAAGATTTCCAAAACCACACATGGTAGAAGAAGAGAGTAAGGACTACATGATACTGCTTGTCTCCAGCAGCAGAAGGTTATTCAGTTTGTAGTGCACCCAGGAACTAGTGGCTGAATTACTGATACAAGAAAAGCAATTCCAGAAGTAGGAAAACCACCTACCAAGCCTAACTTCTACATCTTGTCCTAGGCCAGGATGTTCTCCCAGCTAGGGAAACGCTTGTGATTTTGATAATAAGAACATAAAGACATCATATTCTGTATGAGGTACAATGTCTCCAACTTTACCACTATCTCTCAAAGTGTGCATTCTTCACAATGCAAGGCTTGGGAATTTTGTCAGGAAGACAAACTAGGCAAAAATATCAAGCTAGTTGATTTTGTCTAAGTTAGACATCAGTGAGATGTTCTGCCAGACAATTTTCTAAATTCTTCTTCAGAAGATTGAGGCAAAAACTCTTACTGTATCTCTCTAAGCAAGCCCACCAGTTCTCAAGGATATAGAACAATAATTCTCTATTCCCATTAAGTATGAAAGCAAGACACAGCCTTTGGATTTCACTCTGCTAGTCATTCCTGTGAAAGAACACACAATAAGTTACCAAAAAATCTTGGATTCCAGCATCCTAGGCAGTTTTGCTTCAGGTGAATGCTGTGCTGAGGTGCTAAGCTACTGCTGAGTTGCAGTAACTGTGATGGGTTCATCACCACTGTGTTTCTAGAAATGGTAGTCATTACTGTGCAATGAGCTTTGAGATACTGTGATTTTAAAAGACACTAGAGAAAATCAAATTCTCTGATATCCTTCAGTTATGAGCATTTAGACTTTCAGCAATTGGCTTTGCAGAAAGGGACATCTAGTGGCTGTACAGAAAGAAACCTTGCAAAACGCGTTTTTGAGTGTACAACGTAGCCATTTGTTATGTATGGCCTGCAGTGTTCAATAATCTGCACGTCATTTTGGTTCTCCTACATCATGTGTTCTCTGGGGGTAATTTTTACGGTTTTGACAAACAAAAATATCACCATTTCGAGCCATAACTTTCTAGCTTTATGTAGGTCTATGTATAATCACTCTGGCAAATAGAAAACTGCCTTGAGACATGCTTGATGGTACCTCACTGCTGCACTTCCACATTTCTATAGCATCTTCCAGGAGTCCACTGCCTGCTGTTTCCTTCTGCCATTGCCTTCCCTTTTGGTACTGTACTTGGAGAGCTTGTCATTGTTATTGTCATGGTAAAATCTACTTTCTTTTGAATGCCCATAGCATAAAAGTCAGCAGGAGGGGTGGATGAGATTCAGGGAAACACTAATCTAAGCATTCAGTCATGTATTACACAACAAAAGTTTTTTCCTTTCCCATCCATGTTGTGCTCCTTCTTACTAGTTGAGGATGAATTCCATGCATGTTTCTGTGAATAGCCTGACAGTTTAATCGGTACATTTGCATAAGGGCAAATGAAGCTTTTTTCAAAGTTGCACAGTAATATGTTTCACCTTTATACCATGCCAGCTTCAAATTGTATCCCAGGAGGATTTCAAATGTGCATAATCTGTGCAGTTGTCTGGGCTTTTTTCCTTTCTTTTTTTTCTGCCTTTTTTTTTTTTTTTTTTTTTTAAACTGGCAAATGCCTATTCATTGCCCATCTGGGTAAGAATGGCCTTTGCATTTTCACACCCATTCTTTCCTATATGGTTTGTGAATACCCCTCCAATCAGAACTTGCTTCACAGAAAGGGGACAAAACCATTTTACAGGAGTTTCTCAGAATAAGTCCATTGGGATCTCTACATCATGTTTACTGGACAAAAAAAAAGGGAATACTTAACAAAGACCACTTGAATTTCACAGAAAGTTTCCCACTGTCTCGAGTTTAAAAGAGTGGCAGGCCTGAGAAGAGCCCTAGACAGGAGTCTTTCTCCTGAGCTGGGCATTCTGTGCACTGACGAGTAGGTGAGTGTGCGTGTGTGCAGCTGGGCCTTGTGAGGAGTTGACACACTGTTCTGGCTTGTCCAAGGCTCTAGGAGTGTTTGTCAGAACTGGCATTTACTTAGAATCAAAACTGCATTGGCAAGTCCATGTTTTGTAGGCAACATCACCTTTGGGCTTTCAGCTTAGAACAGCATAAAGTAGGGGTCAACCACAAAACAGATCTGGACCCGGTTTCCTGCAGAGAGGGAAAGGATCTGTTGGACAGCAGGTTTTCCTACAGACCAGTCTCTGGAATTTGTTGAAACTGCTCTTTATACTGGTGTGGCTTGTGTAGTAGTGTTTCTGACACTTAGGCAACTTACTTGGTTGCCTGGACTTTGGATAGATATAGTTTACAGTGTTGAATGTCAAGGAAGGTGGCCTAGAAAAATCATCTTCAAAATCTGTATCAGCTTTTTGGTTTTTTACCATTTATTGTTTATCTCTTCCAACCACCCTTCTTTTATCCTCAAGGAGTAAATTTCAGTTGCTTCTCAGCTGAAGTGGTAGATGTTCCAGCAATGAGATGATCTTTTTAAGGGCAAACTCTAATAGCAACAAAAAGTGACTCTGTTGGCTTTCAGACCAGCTCCTACACCACAAGGAGCATCATGTATCAGTTCCTACAGGAGAGCTATTCAAATCACTTATATATGGATACTAACCACTTCTTTGTAGTCAGGATCAACTTCAACTGCCTGTTTTCATTCCGTTAGTTACGAACCAAATACACTGTGGCTACATAACTCTTGATTCCCACAGCCAGGACCTGAGAAGGGCTGTTAAAACTTATTGATGAACCTTGCCTTTCCTCCTATCTATACATGATTTTTGGGTAAGCATTCACTTTCCCACGAAGTGTTCCACTCTTGTGATGCATATCACAGCTTTCTGGAAAGAAGCTGTCCTAAGGATGCATTTTTCAGAGTTCTGCTCAGAAAATTAATTTTATCTGCCAAGGAGCATAGTAACAAAGTAGAATATTCTACATTTTGCATGTTCGAGGTAGGATTTTTGGATTATTGGGTTAGACTGCTGCACATTTCTTCTTATTATCAAATACCTTATTTGACAAAGCTGAACATAAAGATGTGTTTCTATGAAAGTGAGTCCTAGGAGCAAAACTCGTAGTCACTGATACTACTCAAAGGTAGATGGAGATAAATGGGTAGCTGTACAGTCACTTGCTATGGCCTACAGTAAGTCTTGAGAAGAGGTGTCACCTATTTATCAATAATTTTCCACCCTTCTATTGCCCCACCAGTATGAAGCTTTTGCCAAGGATTCTGACTTTGTGTGTAAATACGTTTTGGATTCTTGTATGATCTAACATGTTTGACAGGGAAGCATCCGGAACTGCCCTGGAGGCCTCTGGAGAATTATTCTATCAGGGAAAAGGAATAAATACATCTCTTCTGTACATTATTTGGTGTAATGGTTGCAATGCCCTTGAAGGAAAGTCTCCCAGTTTCTAAAATGTTATTCTAGTCCTATGGTCAGTCCCATCAGAGAAAGAAGCTCAGGTTTCCTGGCTAAGCTGATGAACAAGACAGATGTGTTTCACAGTCTCCATCATGGTGTTAGTGATTTCCTCCTTGTTTCTGCTATGTGAACATTCCCTCAGTGTGCTAATCACACATGGAAATTAGTAACCTTCTGGTACAGGTTGGTTTACATCTGTTAACATGAGACTTCTTCAGACAGCTTGGCCCCATTGTGATTTCCACTTCCTGACCTTTGTGCTTCCCTTTAATCATCAGCTACTTCAGAAAATTAAAATAACCACTTGTGTCCAAGGTGGTTTCTCTCTGAACCACCAGAACAGAGGGTGCTTGAGATGTTGGTAGTGAATAATTGGGAAGAAGAATGCAGAGCAGGGAGGATGCTACTTTTGCCTGCAAATTGCAGTGAGTAGTGTTCTACTGCCTGTGGATGAGGTGTAAAGCACTCCTTAGGGTGGAAGCAGAGAGATGTTCCTGGGCTAAAAGGCATGTGTATGGCTTTCAGCTGCTTTCAGTGCTATTTATCTGATCTGTACATTTGTTAGACAGTGACAATAAGCTATTTTAATGTACTCACACTTAGCAACTTCTATTTTTGGATGCTCGAACAATACCAAGTTATTGTGGCAAGAATGGTTAGATCTTTAGTTGGAATATTCAAGACAAAATGCCTGTTATACTAGGGGTGATTTAGCATTACTTTGTCTAATTTTCTTGAAATTAAGGTAATGCATGTACTAAAAGTGCTTAAAGAAAAAAATTATTAATAGTGTTTCATTTGTTTACCATTCAAGGGGCAGTTGATTCTTCATAATTAAAAGGTGAAACCATAGTTTCTTCCTGTCAAAATCTAAATAGATGAAAATTTGGTAAAGAACAGGAAAGAAAATGGGAAACCAAAGCTTTGAAAGCAAAGCAAGCAAGATAAAGATAGGGAACAGTGGATTGGGAGATTGAGAAATTTCCTTTCAGTTACTTGTAAATTTTGAAGACTATGTTGGCTTTATATCCAAATTGGTTAGATGCTTTTCTAAGCTGTTCCCTATTTAGATTATTCAGCCAAACTAAGACAAAAATCTTTCTTGGAGTAAATGTCTGTAATTTTCCAGTTTCTGTCAAGTAAATAACAGCAGGAGAACATTTGTTTTTATATGATGGCGTTCTGGTGCAAGTCAGAACTTGGGATATGCTAAAAATGAAGGGGACAGCTCATGTTAACTTTTTGCTTTGGGTTCTTTCAGAGAACTGTTTGTCACTATTGGGTAGCAAATGTTCTAAACCACAACCCCAGACAAAACTCTGTGTGGGATTTTAGGAACATTTTACAGCCTAAATCTTGAACCAGATTTGGATTTTACAAAGTGACTGCCAGGTTTTTTTTTTGATATGAGTAACTGTACTGTGAAACACAGGATCTAAATTCCTTAAAATACCAATCTAGATTGAAATCATATTTTCATATATACTCTTTGCATTAACAACTTAGTGTCATTACAGATTCTGATCTCTTCTGGCATAGATCCAATCCAAAGCTTAAAATCCAGCTTTAATCCATGTGCTCAGTGTTTACAATTGGCTGGCTCTAAGCTTTTTAAAGCGAGATGAACTGATAGGAAGTCCAAGACCCAGGAGTATGATTGGAATTTATGTCCAGCTACACCTGTCTTCATTTGGTTTTGTCCAAGAATTCAGGACCTGAGCTTCTGGAAATGCGTAGTGAAGTTTACTTGTAGCCTTACAAAAATGATGTGTTCTTACCAATGCCTTTGCCTGTGTTTTGTCCAGTTTTGTTTACACAGTGGGAAGTTACCTTTGCCAGCGCTCTCACTGTGGCCCTGCAGAGGACAAGATTGATTCTGTTCTTTTTTTTGTTTGCTTTTGTCACCTGCTTTGCTCCAGGTAACATCAGTTGCAAGGGGATGACAGAGCGCATTCATAGCATCAACCTTCACAACTTCAGCAATTCTGTGCTCGAGACCCTCAACGAGCAGCGCAACCGTGGCCACTTCTGTGACGTGACGGTCCGCATCCACGGGAGCATGCTGCGCGCCCACCGCTGCGTGCTGGCGGCTGGCAGCCCCTTCTTCCAGGACAAGCTGCTGCTGGGCTACAGCGACATCGAGATCCCCTCAGTGGTGTCGGTCCAGTCTGTGCAAAAGCTCATTGACTTCATGTACAGCGGGGTGCTGCGGGTCTCACAGTCAGAGGCCCTCCAAATCCTCACAGCCGCCAGCATCCTGCAGATCAAGACTGTGATTGATGAGTGCACAAGGATTGTCTCACAAAATGTGGGAGATGTCTACCCGGTGATTCAGGATTCTGGCCAAGAGACACCCAGGGGAACACCTGAATCAGGCACCTCGGGGCAGAGCACCGACACAGAGTCTGGCTACCTGCAGAGCCATTCACAGCACAGTGTGGACAGGATCTATTCAGCCCTCTATGCCTGTTCCATGCAAAATGGCAGTGGGGAACGCTCCTTTTACAGTGGAGCTGTGGTCAGCCACCATGAGACAGCCCTGGGACTCCCCAGGGACCATCACATAGAAGACCCCAGCTGGATTACCAGGATCCATGAACGGTCGCAGCAGATGGAGCGGTACCTCTCCACCACTCCAGAGACCACACACTGCCGGAAGCAACCCCGCCCTGTCCGAATTCAAACCCTGATGGGCAACATCCATATTAAACAGGAGATGGAGGATGACTATGACTACTACGGCCAACAGAGGGTGCAGATCCTTGAGCGCAATGAGTCTGAGGAATGCACTGAGGACACTGACCAAGCAGAAGGCACTGAGAGCGAGCCCAAAGGGGAGAGTTTTGACTCAGGTGTCAGTTCCTCCATTGGCACTGAGCCTGATTCCATGGAGCAGCAGTTTATGGCTGGTCTGGGCCGGGATGGACAGCAAGAACCTTCTCAAACAGATCAAAATGATGTCCCTGCTGATGGCACACAGCCGCAGCAGCAGCAGCAGCAACATGTAGATGCCAACTCTTCCTCACCAGAGAGAAGCAATGACGTTGAAATGGACAGCAAAGTGCTCACAGTCAATAACAGCACCGAAAAGGGGGCTTTGCAGCCTTCTGTCAACACATCTGTTGCCCAACCATTGCCAACCACACAGATCTACTTACGCCAGACAGAAACCCTCACCAGCAATCTGAGGATGCCACTGACTCTGACCAGCAACACTCAGGTCATTGGCACAGCTGGCAACACCTACCTGCCTGCCCTTTTCACCACGCAGTCTGCTGGCAGTGGCCCTAAGCCCTTCCTCTTCAGCCTGCCCCAGCCTTTAGCTGGCCAACAGACACAGTTTGTGACAGTGTCCCAGCCTGGCCTGTCAACCTTTACTGCCCAGCTGCCAGCCCCACAGCCCTTGGCCCCGTCTGCGGGCCACAGCACAGCGGGTGGGCAAGGCGAAAAAAAGCCTTACGAGTGCACTCTCTGTAACAAGACTTTCACCGCCAAACAGAACTACGTCAAGCACATGTTTGTACACACAGGTAAGAGAACTTCCCTTTGGCTTGCATATGGAGCCACAGAAAGTCCTTCACAACCGTGGGCTTAGATTTTTTTTGCCAACCTACTAGCCCCCCCAGCACAAACACAAGGGAGGGCTTATCCAGGGAGCTGGTGTCACTGAACACTTCCTGGCCTTACTGCACTGAAGTTGAGTCTCTGCAGAAACATACAGATCCCAAATAGGGGCCTGACTGTGCATGGTGCAGAAACAAGCTCATTTCACTTGTAGTAAAATGTGTCTTGCATCCATCCAAGGAAATGGTGAGCGTTCATTGAACCCCGCAAGCTGATCAGGCAACATTAAGTAGAAGAGAGGAAACTGATAGGTCATAAGAAAAACTGCATCTACTAAGAAAGGACATCCCCCTGTAGGTTTTACAGCTGTGGGTGAGTTAAGCTCAAGTAGTGGTGAGGCAAATTCATTACTGGTGGAGCTCCAGCAGTAGGTCCAGGCTGGGATGTTACACACACTGCCACACATTTTCTAGATCTCACTACTATAAGAAAGTAAAACTGGAGTTTTGTCAGAAAGTCTTTCTGTACTTCACTCAAGCTGATTGCTGTAATCCCTTGTCTCTTAGTAAGTCAGAGCTATCCCTAGCTTTGAGTGCAGAAACACAGAGTTCAATGAAAAAACAGTTAAAGAATATATGTGGAGCACAATAGAACACAACATCAGCACCAGCACCTTTCTTTTTAAAACTGCAGCTGCTTTAATACATGGTTTTTGGTCTATTGAGATAACATAGGTAACCATATTTGCCACTGAGCCAGAAGTGCCTTTTCTAGCATTGCCAAGTTATGAGACTTCAAAACAAGAATATGTATGTATTTTATATGGAGGAGTTATCATGGGTTCAGGACTGTTTTGCTTGCTTTAGCCCTTGGCTCTTTCTGCTATTGGAGAGAAATTTTTGTTTAGGGATAGAATAAATACTTCTTTCACCAAGCAGAGGCTTTGTTAACATCCAATCTCAAAATAAATGCTGAGTTTGTGATACAGGGAGGAGAACCTTGAAAAATTGCCCAAAGTATGGGAGCAATGTATATGTAAACTTTTTAACTTCAATTTACCTGTATTTATCACTTAAATGAAAAACTCCTGTAAACATCTATGGCAGACATGTAGATAAACAAAAAGATCAACTTATCAGTACTGGTACAAAATGTATAATTGCAAAGAACAAGAGTTCTGAATAGCAAGATTACCTTTGTGTCTGCTTATGTTCTCTATCTTTCTGTTGTGGATAAGTAGCTAAAATTCTACACAGACAGTGTTGGTCTTCAGAAAAATATCCCCTTCAGAAGACAGTCAAATATATCTGCTTGCATCCTTGTTCTAAAAGCTAAAAAGACTTCTTTACAAATAACTTCACTGATCTTAGGTGCTTTATTTCCCTCACCACTGCATTTCAGTTTGGAGTCAGATAAAGAATAGTTCTGGAAGACCTAGTATAAAACATTCTTAGCTACTACAAATAATAGCAACCAAGAAAATTGATAGGAATTTTGAATCACAAATTAATATTTTATTTATGTGGGTCTGAGAATGCCCTAAAAAACGAACTGTGGTACTAAGGAAAGATTTGGGTAGATAAATCATTTCAAAATTCATTTAGGAGCTAACTGGCTCCTGGGAGAATAATTTCACCTTAAGCAATAGAGAGCTAGGCTTCAGAAAACCCTCCTGAAAATAATCTTTATCTGTGCAGCCTCGGAGAAAGTATTTCTGCTACCTTATCTAGTGTTGGACAGGGTCATTACAAAAAAAAAGAGGGGACAGCTGTTCCCACTGTCAGGGTGACTTTTCCTTAGCCCTGTTAAAAGAAGCCAGGCAAAGTGGCTCTAGAAAAGATCCACAGAAAAATTGAGACATTTGGGAGATGCAAATGTTTGGATTAATCTTTGTGCGGAGGGCTCATAAGAGAAGTCACAGAAGAGTCTAATCATAAATTAGAATTCAGTAACTTAAAGGTCTCTATATCTCTATGTTTTTATGTTTCCGAAAACTACAGTCTGATATAGCTTTCCATGCAACAGAAACCAGCCTCCTTTTCTTCTTTCACACAGGTGCAAATGTATTAGAGATTGCTATTTTTCCATGTTCCATGTAGACTCCCTTTAATATATCCCACAGTACTGTGGAAATACAGTGCTGGAGTGTATGGAGTGTCTGCACTTCATAAGGCATATATCACACACCTTTTCCCTCATATCACACTGTGATTAATACTGGATTAAAAGCTGCAAAACACATGCTGAGGGGATCAAAGCAGAGCACCAACACTGCTGCCTCCACACCTTTCTAATCTGGTGACAGGATGGTGATGGGATGAGGGAAAGTCAGTTGAGGAGTGGCTGAGGTCACTTGGCTTGTTCAGCCTAGAGGAGATTGAGGGGAGACCTCATAGTGACCTACAGCTTCCTCATGAGGGAAGTGCAGGGGCAGGAACTGACCTCTTCTCTCTGGTGACTGGTGATAGGACACAACGGAATGGCATGAACATGTCTCAGGGTAGATTTAGATTAGGTATTAAGAAAAGGTTCTTCACCCTTGGGCTGGGGTTGTTGGGTGCTGGAATAGGTTCCGTAGGGAATTGGCTACAGCACCAAACCTGGCAGAGTTTGAGAAGCTCTTGGACAATGGTCTCAGGCTCATGGTTAAGGTTAGGTGATTTGGGTGGTGCTGTGCAAGACCAGGAGACAGACTTTGATGATTGGGAGTCCCTTCTGACTCAGGATTCTATGATTCCATGACCTCAGTGTCAGCACCAAGTATCCATTATGATTAGGGTTCAAGGAGCCACAGAGCCTACATCACCAGGAGCAGAAAAAGGGACCATGGCCAGCACTGATGTTGCTTCTTCCCTTTTTCAACTCAGCATATACTATGATTCTATTATTCTAATCATCCCATATTGCTGTCTAATAACAGCCAGATACAAAATAAAGAAGCAAAAGGAAGAACATGCACATTTAATTCACTGAGGAAAGAGTTTTCTCTGACTTGAAAATGAAGAATCACGGGAATAAAGAATGTATAGTGCTCACTTAGGAAGCACAAAAATTTGCATACAAAAAAGAAAAGCTAAAGTTTTGCAATTCTTTGGAGAGGAGAAATCCCAGGAAGGCTTTGAAGCTGAGATTTAAAGCCACAACCCAGTGTATCTTAGAAACATAATCAGGCAAAAATTAAGGTGTTCTTACAGCACAACCTTAACAGGGTCTAGAGTGGAGGTGACCAACTTATTACAAACTCTGGGACATTTATTGCCCAAGGCAAAAATGAGCTCTGTAAATACAATCAGTCTCTTATAAGTTAATCAGATGTTATTCTAACTGACACACTATCATTTTCCACATCACGTGTCAAGCACATTGGCCCGTCTACACACAACACAGCACTGTGTGTGGCAAAGCCATCAGGAAAAGTAAGGCCTTAGTGCTTTGAGCAAGTGTCTTTCACCAAGTGGGGACACTCTTCACAAGTACAGGGAAGAACAGCAAGTGGATTTCATTCATGGATGTCACCATCATACATGCAAACCATGAAATAAAAAGAAACAGCGACTTGGGGAGATAAAAAAGTAGGTCTTTCACGTCTAATCCATTTTAATTATCTCCTCTTAAAATTAAGTATAAGTAGCATATGGTAATCTCTCTATACAATGAGTGAATTATATATTACCACAGGCATGTCTTGGTCTCTGAAGATTGACTCTTCAGGATTTAAAACAGTGCCAAACAGCCTGTGAAAAAGGGGAAGCAGGATGTCTGTGGAGAAAAAAAAAAAGATGGGAAATTGCAGAATAACCACAGGAAAATTATTTTCTCAGTCAGTGAAACAGCGGATCATTTTGATTCTTACAGAGCTATGGTGCCATCTCTATTCCTGACAGCTTTGGGGGTGATGAATTCCACACATGAAATATACCACAAGTAATTCAGAAAGCAAATTAAAAAGTAGGTTTTGATGGGGCATTCAGGGTTGTTGTCTACATTACCAGTGTAGCAGCATATCATGAAACCATTGCTTGATACTGTGAAACATGAGACTGTGCCTTATCTTTCAGAACTCTGAGCATGAGGAGGATTTAAGAGAAGTCTGAAAAAAACAGTATATGTGCTTAGCTAAGTATTTTTCCGAGTTTATCCTTGTACTCACTGGTTTGTCTGAACATGATCAGAGTTCAATTATAGGAGTTTCTGTAGTAAGTTTTACAACAGTCCTGGGCACACAAGGCAATGTGGAAGATTACATAAGTGCTTTATATCTCTAGTTTACTTCATAAGGTGTTTTATTTAACTGACAGTCAAATCATTCAAGTTTCCTGTGTCTTACACTGGAAGTTTATCTGTTAGCATGGTGCTGGCTGGCCTAGGCAGTTCTGTGTCCTGAGGTTCCCTTTTCTGCTACTCTCTATACATGCTTCAGCTATGACATTTGACCAGAAAAGGGAGCAACAAATGTAAACCTCTTAAAAAGTGTTAGATTCCTCTGACAATCTTTATCACTCCTTGCCTGAGAAATTGAAAGCAATTTGACTGAAATGAGTCTGGCCCAGGTCAGCTGTCTGGTAATCACTTATTTGTCCCTTTTTTTATTGCATGCTGTTAAGGAAATGGAAGCTCTGAAAGTTGAAGTAGCATGGCTGAGACTTGTCTAGAAATGAGCATGAGGAGCAAGGCAGGAGCACAGGCAGGAGAGGCTGTGCTGCTGAAACTGGGTGTAGCTGCCAGGACCTTTTAACTCTAGTCCTGTCTTTGTCAGTGCATATCTACTACGTGAGCTTGAAGAAATCACCTGAACTCCTTTTTACTGTATGTGGATAGGGAATTCCTACAGCCCCCTTTCTAAAGCATTTTGAAACCTCTGGTTGCAAAAAATGTTGTGTGTCAAAGCACATTGATTAACAGACTTAGCCAGATCTAACTTCATTAGCCAGAGCACCTATCCAAAGACCCCCATGAGACTTACCAATTGTTTGTTGCAGAGTTCTACCAAACTGGTTTAATTTTATGACTTTTTTTTTTGTCTGTTTCTCTCTGTGTCTCTCTCTCATTGGTAATGGGCAGGTGAGAAACCACACCAATGCAGCATCTGTTGGCGCTCCTTCTCTTTAAAGGATTACCTAATCAAACACATGGTGACACACACTGGCGTGAGGGCCTACCAGTGCAGTATCTGCAACAAGCGCTTCACCCAGAAGAGCTCCCTTAATGTGCACATGCGTCTCCACCGCGGGGAGAAGTCCTACGAGTGCTACATCTGCAAGAAGAAGTTCTCCCACAAGACCTTGCTGGAGAGGCATGTGGCTCTGCACAGTGCCACCAACGGCACGCCTGGAGCCACCGGCACCGGCGCGAGGGCTGTCCCCGCCGGCGTGGTGGCCTGCACGGAGGGGACCACGTACGTCTGCTCTGTCTGTCCAGCTAAGTTTGACCAAATCGAGCATTTCAACGACCACATGAGGATGCATGTGTCAGACGGATAAGTAGAATCTCTCTCTCTCTCTTTGTTATGAACAACAAAAATAGAAACAACAAAAAAAGCTATGGCACTAGAATTTAAGAAATTATTTTTGTTTCATTTTTACCTTTATTTTCCTCCTTTTTTTGGGTTCATTTTGTTTTGTTGGTTTTTGTACTACATGAAGAACTGTTTTTTGCCTGCTGGTACATTACATTTCCGGAGGCTGGGTGAATAATAATTTTCCCAGCCTCCCTCGGATGGTGGCCTTAAGGCCAGGTAGTGCTTCATGAGCTCCACTGGTTGGATCTCTAGCTACTGGCCTCTAAATACAACCCTTCTTTACTACAAAAAGCAAACAACAAAAAAAAAAATCACAAAAAAATTTAAAAAAAAACAGACAGAAAAATAATAAAAAAAAAATCTTTTTTCTCACTTGTGAAGAGCACTACAAATAAAGAAACAAAACAAAATATATTACAAATCTACAAGGCCTACTGTCATTATAAGTACACCGCTTGCAGTGTTTCAATGGACATGATTCACATTGCTGACCGCTTTTGGACTTCACAGTATCCAGTTAGAACTGTGGAATATTTTGCTTCTGGTTGAGCAGCAACCAGAGGAAACAAGGCCCTGCTGGTTTCCACCACGTGTCTGCTTTCTCACACACACGCATCCACAAACACACAAAAAGGGCTGAGGGGAATGCGAGGCAGTGTGGCTTGGATAGTGTGGAGTCCCCGCAGGGTGAGGAAAAAGAATCAGAGGTTCCTCACCTGGATTCTGCTCCATCCCACGCTGTCTGGCGCACCCTCCCCGCTGCTTTTCTCGTACCACCACCACCACCTTATAGCAGAAACCAAGAAGATTCAGACAACGAGCAACGGTGGCTTCTTTGTAATTTATTCAGTGTCTTCGCTGAGCACAGGGCCTCAGCACAATCAAGAGGGACTTTCACAGAAGGCAAAGAGAAACACAGAGGAAAATCAAAGATATCAGAGGTTGCAACCTATGGATCTAGGTACAAGAGAAGGGTTAGTTCCCACAATCTTTGCAAAAAAAACAAAAAAGTTGCATCAGGATTTATTCTTGTGGAAGAAAGAGGAATAAAGGGTGGGAGGGGAGGGGAATAATAATTAAAAAAAAAAGAGTTGTTGGGACTTTTTTAATTCAAAATTTTATAGAGGGGCAAAAGTGACGTTTACCAGATAGAATGCTGATTTTTTTAATATATTTACAACAGTATTTGTGTAAAAAAACAAAAAAAGTGAGATTGTTAAAAGTAATTTTTCTTTGTTTTCTTTTTTGTTTTGCATACACTGCCACTAATATCTTCTCTTTTATTATATATATGAATATATATAAAAATATATATTTTATTTTAAATTGAGACTGTTAAGGTTAGCTAACCTGCTTCCAGATAGAGGGGGGGAGGGGAGATGATCTTGATTTTTATTTTAAAAAAGAGGAAGGATGTTTTCTTAATTTTTTTTTTCTAGTATTATTCTCTCTGTTTTCTAATGGAATCAAGAATTACCTGGGTCGATGAGGGGCTCTGTGAAGTCATCTGTGAGATTATCTACTAGTGTTTGTGCATCCTGCAGTATCATTTGAACTGCTACTTTGGTTTTTGTTTTTTTAATTACATGGTTCTCTTTTTTGGCTCTTACCAAGCTTCTGTTGTTTCTTTTTTGGTTCCATCTCAGAATTTATTTCTGCTGAAGGACGTTTCCTTTTGAGAAAGAGATTTTTCTAGCAATGTTCCCTTGGTTTTGGGGATGATATAAACTGTAGTCTTTCTTCTTTGGAAAAGTAATGAAAGTTTTGGAAATATGTAATAACTAGGATTTCCCTTCTTTTTGGTCACTGGACAAGAATTAATCTGCTGTATTGTTCTCTCATCCCTGCCTTGCTCGCTAGAGAGCTTCCATATTTGTGTGGGAATATGATCCTGCCCCCAATAATTTGTGCTGATGCCAAAACAACTTAAAACGTTACCATTGCAAGTAATCTTCCCTTCATTTGCAACAAGTCTGACTGAAGGGCCACATCCCACATTCTCTGCATAGACAAAAGCTATGAAAGGAATGTAGGATCGGTGTGAAAGATTGATTCCTGATCTGCATATATATGTTGGTGTTTTGTATTTTGTTTTATGGTGTTTGGACTGGTGTTCTCCCTAGTTGTCTTCTGTGTATCTGTGCAAGAATTTTTCCCCCCAAAGCCAACTCCCAAAGTACATGGGTCCTTAGTTCAGTTGGATCAGTGTTTGACACTGTCTTGCTTGAAATCCATGTGAGGAGTTACACCAACTGCACTCTGGACTTCATATTTTAGGCAGAGAAGAAGCACCTAACAAAAAATATGCAAAAAGAAAAAAAAGAAAAATTGCTAGTTTAGCTTTTACTTGTGTCTATATTTAAATTAAGCTTTCTTAAGTTTACAAAACTTTTTGCTTGTGAACACTGAGCATTTCACGAGACATTCTTTTATGCTGGACAACTTTCTGAGTATTGACTTGGTAGATCTCCATATACAATTTTGCATGTTCTTTACATCTGCGGCTTCTCTATCGCATCTGTGATTCAGTAACTTCATATGTTCTATGCCTGTTCCATCACCATTTGTTTGGGGTAAAAAAACCTGACAGGTGGTTCAGTCTAAGAATCTTTCTGTACCCTGCAAGGTATTGTTCAGCACATCCTAAATGCTGATGCCCAGATTCTTGGCTGCAATATGCAGAATAGAGAGACTTTGAGGTGAGTGCCAGAGCAATTGAGTCTTTTATATGGTAACATCTTTGTTACCGACTTGTTTGGGTAGTTCAAGGGGCTGAAGAAAGAGCTCAAGGTAGTTAACAAATATTGTTCTAATAACCGCACTGGTAAAAGCAATGCTGGCATGTAAATCAAGACTTGAAAAGACAAAGCCCAAGACACAGAGAGGAGAACTTATATCTGCCATTTAGACACACTAAATCTATACAGAAAATGAAGGTTCTGGAGACTAGGGTGCAGAAGAAAATGAGGAAGGTGAACCTAGACAAAAGGATGGAAGGTTTTTCTTTGGGGAAAGGAGGTTTTTTTTCTGAGATCTTTAGTATCGAAGAATATTCTCCCATATGAGGAACTAGTGAAGAATTTTACCCTGCTTATAAATATGCAGCTGCTCATTTGTCATCTGAGGTCTGGGGAAAAGCTGTTTAATTTGCCATTGTAAACCTGGTGAAGATGTAGCATATTCTGGAATATACTTCTGATACCAGAAGAGATATGGCAGTAAACAGGAAATAAGAATCAGGGTCTACATCCACCAAAATCCAAATACTGTCCAAATTTTAATCCTTCAGTTTTCATCCTTCCCTAAATCAAAGCATTATCTTTGAAATGAAAATTTTTATCAGGTCTAATAAATTGAGTGTGAAATAAAGATAAGTTGTGAATGAATGAATGAATGAATGAATGAATGATGCCAATTAAAAATTAAAAAAAAACATAGTTCTTAAAGTAAAGCTAAGGCATACTAGATTAAATTCTAAAACACTTGTCAAAGAATTTAGGTTTAGTTCTTCACAAATGACTGTAATACAAACTGATTTTGTTGGGCTTCCAGACTTGATCTTGTAAAACATCGAGCAACTTGCAGCATTTCACTGCAAATGTAGCTGAAAGTGCTTGTCAGGTTACTCTGAATTTAGAAGCTCAAACATAGTCCCCTTTATCTTTTAAAATGTTAGATTCTCTTTGGCAGTTCTTCCTCCCATCTTTGAAATACTTATTTGCTACTTGGAAACAACTATAATATCTGAATATTACAGGTATATTCAAGCTTCATATATTGCTACAATATGCCTTTGCAAAAAGAACAGCAGTCACAGTGATCTGGAAACTGCTGCTGCCAATGTTTGAGGAAATCTATCTCAGTATTCTTGAAAGGCTTCCTTAAAAACACCTGATGAAATGATACAGAGGAGAAAATGCAGATTGTAGTACACATCCTTTTGTTGAAGCATGCAATATCCTGCATTCCTTAAGCCTGATTCTCGCTTACCCTAAAGCTCTCTTTATTTTGCTTTGGTAATGGAAAAGGACATTAAAGAGAACATAGATTCAAGCTTACAAGTCAAGGCCTCTCTGCAAGGCAAAAGTGCAGTAAAGGAAGCCTTAGAGTGAATGAGAAGTGCCTTTTCTTACTAGTGCTGAGGCTGGTGAAATGAATTGGAAATGTAGGACTGGCCAGAGCAGATCTCTCTTATGGTCCGTCTTGCGCAATACTGCGTCTTTGCCATGTAGCAAGTTAGAGATGATTTGAATGAAGATGAAAGACCTGTGTTGCATTATTACAAAGCAGTAAGCCTAAGGGAGATTTATTATGTAATTCTCATTAACTATTTCTACATATAAAATACATATAAATACAAACAAAGTATGTATTTGCCTGTAACCTAAAGACATGCATAATAATTTATGGCTTTACCTTTTTATCCCAAATAAAAATTATATATTCTGGCAGATAATTCTCATTGTCCTTAAAAGATTTAGCTTATTAATTTTTAGGTGGCCTCCACACTGTCCTGTGGAAATGAGTTCCTCTGGTTAATTACCACATTGTTGAAATTATTCCCTTTCAAGTTTATTTTGTTGTTCATTGAAACATCTTTATTCTTGTATTATATAAAATCACAAATCAGAGAACCAAAATTTAACCTCTCTTGCCCATTTTGCTGAGGTCTGCCTCTCTCCAGGAAGCTGAATCCACAAGGAATGCAGGACCACAAGCTCAGTGTCTGCTGATTAGCAAGGAGAGGACAGCTCCTGAGCGTGTCCATGTGTGTTTCTGGGGCATGTGCATTAGCAAGGTTCTCCTACAGTGATCTCTTGCAGGGTACTGGCAGGTACAACTCATAAATAATGGGAACCTAGCAGCACAGTAACCGGTCTGTAAATTGGAATACAATATTTCAGTCTGGTCCCTCCTCTCAGAAAACCCATATTAATAGTTTCTTTTAAGGGATATAAGTATAGGTGTTTTGCAGGAACTGCTCTGAGGACACTTTCTCAACATCCATCATGCTTCTACCAGACCCACTTCTGGCCCATGCTGTTACCTTCAAAAACAGCTCAAGTTCCCAGCAAGATAACAGGAGAGAGTGGCATTTAATTGACTTTCTAAGTGAATGAGACATCCCTTTGCTCTAAGATCGAAGAGTCCAAGTGGAATCTGTTTTTCTTCTTTCAATTTCTTTTTCATCCAAAGGAGATTTGAGTAATAACCCACATACCATCAGCGCCCCACTTATCAACCCGACTGACTGAGTTCAGTCAACCTTGAGCTACTTGATTAATGCTGTATCACTCACATGCTGGAGGAACTCTTGCCTTTAATGACTATTATCCCAACATCTCCTGTCTCCCTTACTAATGAAAACAAGTCCCATAGGGAGAAGGTACAAGACATACTCTTTTGCAGGGTTGTTGAGTCCAGTCCAAATCAGAAGCACACAAACTATTTCAAACATAATCAGACTTTCAGTATGACTAGATCTATGACCCTCCTGATAGTCCTGTGCTAAGGAAACCCTCCAGCTCTCACTGCTGAAAATGACTTCCCACTCAAAAGGAAAAAATAGCTTCAGCCTGGAAAAGAGAAGGGTCCAGGTAGGCTATCCAGAATCTGACAAGAAAGCTTGAGAGGGACTTTACACAAGGGCATGTAGCGATAGGACTGCGAGGAATGGCCTTAAACTGACAGAGTGTAGGTTGAGATTGGATAATAGCAAGAAATTCTTTAAGGGTGATGAGATACTGAAACAGGTTGCCCAGCAAAGATGTGGGCTGTAGGTGTTCAAGATCAGGTTGGATGGGGCTCTGCGTAACATGGGCTAGTGGAAGGTCGTCTGCACATGGCAGGGGGGTTGGAACTAGCTGATCTTTAAAGACCCTTACCACTCAAACCATTCTATAATTCTATAATATCAAATTAGCACATACTGGATGTTCTGCCAAGAAAAACTAGGCCTTGATAATCAACCCTTTCAATTCAGCATCCAGGTCCTCTGAGCCACTGGAATAAACATGATAGTAAAGGGTCAGCAGGTAGCCTGAAGCAGTATCTAATCGTCCTGAAGCAAAACAGCTCCTTTTCTCATTCCCTGATTTGTTTTCATACTGGCTGTGAAAATTTGTGAAGTAGGTATAAAGTGATGAGAACTTGGCCCAGAGAGGTTTTGAGCCTCCTCTTCTCCCAAAAGGTTTGTCTTTATCTGACCCCTAAACAATTAGAATTCTGCTGAAAAAAAAGGCTTATGAGGGAGACTACAGATAATACATGAAGTCTGGAATCTTGAGTTTATAAATGCAATGAACACCTTTCCCAGTGCTTGACAGTCCTAATGACAGAAACTAAATGCTGATAGAAAAGCCTTGCAGAGGGGCAGGTGCTGAAAATGCCAAGTCTCTGCAGCGTGGCCAGTAAGACAGGCAAGTGTATGGCAGTGGCCTGAGGCTGGATACACGTCCACAGGGACTGATTCTGGCCATGCCAAGTCAGTGTCCTTGCTGTTCACCTTATTTGTCATGCAAGAAGTAATAAGCTTTCAGCTAGCTTCCTTTAAAGCTACTCAGTGATCCAGTTCATTTCAGCCAGGGCAAAGAAGCCCCCATATTTTCACAGATCACTGAGTTGGGAAATACAGAGAGTTTTAGGTATGTGCATATTCTTCAAACAGACAAAACAAAAATGTGGGTTATGCCTTGCCTAGCATAAAACAGAGAAATTTGGTCCACAAGAGACACAACCTGTTTGTAAAAGAGGAATACTTAACTCTCTTAGACCTATTGTTAGAAGGCAACACAAGGGGGAATTTTTATTTTGTTTTTCTAAGAACATATGTAAATGAGAAACAAAATGTGTTAGGTATTAGTGTATATCCATCTAATTATTCCCAGTGCTGATAACTAATCAATTATATTAGTGCCTCTAAGAATAGAGAAAATATTATGCATTCATTGTTCCTATTACTGCTCCCCCTCTGCTATAGATCAGGAGTACCTAAGGTGGAAAGAGCAGAGTTACACAAATGCAAAATTTTGGTGAACAAAACAAATTATTTCCCTGTGTAGGTGTGCCAGTATCTGGACAAATATCCTCTCTGAGTTAGAAAAAATATCTAACAGTATATCTAACAGGATACTGTTAGATAATTTTAATTTTAATTTTAATTTTAAAATAAGGTTTCTAGTGAAAAAAATGCAAAATTGAATATTAATAGATTTTTTTCATTATATATTTAGCAGTGTTGCTGATCTTTTTGTATTTTAACTTCTGCAGTACTGTTTGACTCACAGGCATTAAGAGAGTCCAAGTATAGGAGAAACAGAGATTACTGATGTACTGTGAGTAAGATTAAAAAGTAAATTGGATCCATAATGTGCTTTAATTCACTATTCATGCTGCAACTGGTACTCAACTAAAGAGTTTCTAGGTTTATTTTAAAATAAAAGGACTCAAATATATTCTATACATCATTCTAGCAAAGTCATATCAGGAGAAAAGTAAGTCATGGTTTTTAGATGCAATTTTCCCCTAGAATTGTTCATTAATAGCTTTTAAAATAAAAGAGACCAGTTCAAGATAAGCAGAATTCTGCTGCTATAAAACAATTCTTTATGTTACACATGATCATAGTTTCCACTACCAGACCTACGTGAACTTCACTGACTTTCCCTGAAGTCAGTGAACTGAGATTTTTGTGCACAGCCACATATTCCCAAAGAAATTCTCCCTGTGCCCCATAGGAAGAATGTAGCACTGAGGTAAGCAAACCAATCATAGAACCATAGAATTGTTGATGTTGGAAAAGGCCTCTGAAATTATCGAGTCAAATCATTAACCCAGCTCTGCTAAGCCCATCACTCAACCACATCCCGAAGTGTCACATCCACACATGTTTTGAACACTTCCAGGGCAGTAATTCCACCACTTCCCTGGGCAGCCTGTTCCAATTTTTCCTCCCTTTTAGTCAAGAATTTTTTCGTAATATCCAATCTAACCTTGCCCTGGTACAACTTATGGCCATATCCTCTCATCCTGTCACTTGTTACATGGGAGAAGAGACTGATCCCCACCTGGCTACAATCTCCTTTCAGGGAGTTTTAGAGAGCAATGAGGTTCCTCTTCAACCCCGTTTTCCGGATCCCTCTGTGGAGCCTTCTAAATACTTTGTTAATTTGTTCTTAACTATTTTTCAAAAACAAAGAACATTAAGGTACTTCCTTGAGAAGTAAATACACTACAGCCTTGAATACACTACAGCCTCATAGACAATTGCTTTAAAATAGAAATATATCTGAGCAGTATGAAGTGTGTATGTTTAGTATCTGTAGCAAAGTTTAATCTAAAACGTTCCCTTCTTACAAAATATGTTATGTTTTCCTCTTTGAAAGGGTAGGGAAGAAGGAACATTAGTGAGGCATAGTGGTCTCTTCATATTGGATGGTGCTTTTCTGCTGATTCTTACCTTCAGTTACAGCTCCAAAGTTACAGTTACACTCTTACAAAGTGATCTACTTTTGATTGTTGATTACAGAGGATCATCACATTCAAGAAACTTTTGATTAGTTGGTTGGCATCAGCTCCCTGTAAAACACTGGAGGGTAAACACTCTTCCTAAATCAAATTAATAATATGGGGTTAAGGCTGTGTGATTTGACTCCAGCCTCTCCAGTGCCAGAGAAATTTGTGAGAGAAAATCCAGTGAAAAGCTAATTTCAAGGGACAAATTTTATTCTGAATTTCTATCAGTGCAACCTGTATTGGCACTTTTGGGATTGCATGCTTGTCACTGGAGATAAATATAGCCCCTTTGAATAGTTTAGCTGTGATTCCTTTTAAGAAAGGCATCTTCTAAAAATACCCTTTTGCTGCAGCAATACCATTACACAAACAAAAGAACTACCAATATCCCATCACATGTGAGAACTTCTACCCAGTGCATCCCATAGGGACATTCTTGTTTTCACTCCTCATTCAAACTTTATTAGCACTTGAGCCCTCTTTGAGCTGTGAAATTTCTTTCACAGCCATGCAGCCACACTCCAAGCATCCCTTATAAATTCTCTGTCATATTTGGCTTAGGTATTACAGTACCCCATATGCTGTCATGAGCTCCCCACTGGAGCCTTTCCTGCTGAAAAATCTGGTAGCAGTGTAAAAAAGCCCTGCTTGCTTTAGGTATTTTCCAGACAGAGCAGCAGATT
This sequence comes from Parus major, assembly GCF_001522545.3. Taxonomy (NCBI): domain Eukaryota; kingdom Metazoa; phylum Chordata; class Aves; order Passeriformes; family Paridae; genus Parus; species Parus major. The sequence goes on from NC_031768.1 coordinate 92,514,320, forward strand.
TCTACAGTGTTCAGTCTTCCTACTGTTGACTTGGTGGTTTTTTTGCCAAGTTCACTGTAGCACTTGAGGAACGCACAGAGCTCAGTTAGGTACTTACTCTTGTGCTCAACTGTCTGATTCTGCAGTGTTCTGTTCCTAGAAAACAGGCATATATCTTTCTGAGATCTTTTTCCTACAAAATGGACAGATACCTTTCTGACATCTATATGTTAAATAGGAACCTTTTCTATTTCACTTTGCTTCTTCTCTTTTTGCCACCTGGATATTGCCATATTCTTCATTCAACCATATAAAACCCCCTAGAAGTTCAGGCCTCATGTTGAATATATCATGTTGATTAGAGAGGATCATCACATTCAAGAAACAGGACTGCATTCACAAAACTGCCCAACTTTCTTTTATTTTTTCCCATTTAGTCCTTTACTTTTTGTCACGTAGGCTGTTGGTATCTATGGGATCTTTGAGTAAAATCAAATTATGTGGCACGTGTGTGTGTGTGTGTGTGTGCATGCAGTTGTATGAGTGTGGATGTGGATGTGTGCATGTGCAGGGAGAGCCAGTTACCTCTTCCTGGCTTTACAGACTGCTAATTGAGTGTGTGGACATGCATGGTTTAGATGCAGGGAAGGCTTTAGATGAAACAAGGATTACAACATAAACTGTAATTTATTGGTTTATGAGTATTAATTAATTAAATAATAATTGGTGCATGACTCTAATGAAAAACAAAGTACACTACTCATCCACTATATATGCACACTTATGTTCATAAGAAGTATTCTCTTAGCCAGATGCACTTAGCTGGATGTTTGCCCTCATTGAAAATGTGACACCCAAATTTGATCCAGGATGTTTTTGTGATTACCCATTCTGGAGGGAAGGCTGAAGTGTGCCTCCTGGAGCCTTATGTGGTCTTTCAGCCACAAAATAAATGAAATAGTCCATCTCAGCAGGCTTCACTAGCAGAGAGAGGCATCCATGGGGTATGACAGCCCTGGAACAATACTGTTGAGTTCAGTCACTCATTTCCATTGAATTTCAACATGTTTACCTGACAAAGGAATAAAATCCAAGCAAAATAACCTGCCTGTTTGCTCCCTTAAAAAAAGAACAGTAAAAAATTATCAAGTGTTTAAATAGTCAGCAGCACAATATATTGATAGGCTTTAAAATATTCCAGGTCTGGAACCTCTCTTTTCCAAAGCACCATGTCAAACAGCTCTTTCCCCACCTCATGTACTCTGAAACTTGCTGATTGAGTAATCCATTCCAAATGTGCAGTAACTAATAAATAACAAGTAACATTCTCTCCCTTTGCCAAAGTCTTTTCAGGATCATGGTTAGTGTGTCTAGAAGATCAATAGATATTCAGGTGAAGAAGTCAGTCATCAAGATTATTCAGTACGTAATCCATGAGAGCTGCAGGATTTCTGGAACTCATTTTGCACCCATTTAGTTACTGGGATGAATACGTTTAACTACAGCTGCCTATTTTGGTATCATGCTGGCCCTGAAAGCAGCATTTTATTCTTCTAAGTCTTTTGCATGACATGGGGATTTTCCTTATTCCAGAAAGGGTAATTAAAGTGGGATACCTTTTTTTCTTTCATTTTCAGTCATAAAAATGTGAGTAAATATTCTTCTTCTTAGATTGGTGGCATATCCCTTCCCCTTTTGAATAAGACAATAATGCAACAGTTTTGGCTGGTTGATTTTCAGGTGAGATTTTTATTTTGGTTTGGGGTTTTCCTTTGGTTAAATGTACATTGTCTCTCTATAGTCAAAATGTCTGTGACTGTAACAGTATGTATTTCTTTTACTGGAGAAAATAGACTTTTTGGTTTTTGTTAACAGAACTAGTGACTTTGTGGAAAATGACAAGTTGCTATTTAGATCTGCTTAGTTAAGTACAGTACACTACAATACAGTATTTCTGAAAGCTAGAACATACAGTACACAATATATATAGCAATTCTATATCAATATATATACATAGTATAATCATTTAACTTTTGCATCTGCCTACAATCATAGAAAAATAATTTTTCACGTGTATCATTCACAACCCAATCAACTGCTGCAGCTATTTGATGCATTTACCAATAATTATTACAGCTCTATTGTGCTTTTTCATGTTATTGGCTTCTTTATTGTCTTTACAAGAATTTTTTCAGGCTTTTTTTTAAAATCTCTATATAGTAAGATGTAGAAAAGTAATTTTTTTAAAGAAAAGGTAAAACAGTATTAGGCTCTACAAAAAATTAGAGATTGTTCCCTGCTACCCTTTCATATCAGAAGAACAATTAATCAAGACAAATAAGGTTATCTATTAGCTCTCTTCTAAGATGTCCTGTTATTTCATTTGTAAAAGTGTATGTCAGACTTTTCCTCTTCCATTCCTAGCCTTTGAGAAAGATGCCAAAAGTGGTCTTTCACTCCTTCCAAAAACTGTTTTTTTAAAGTTTTAATATTTCCTAAAATTATCCTCTGCACTAGGGTGGGGTAGAATAAACATTGTTCTCTGTATAGTTACACAGAATGTGGCCAGGAATTGAATAAGAAATACCTCTGTCCACGACTATTAATATATTCCAATTGGATCCTTACTTATCCACTTGATCATCCTTTTTTAAAATGAAAACGAACTCTGAAAGTTTTAGTTTCAGTTCATAAGTTTTTTCTAGGTGAATATTCCCTTTACCATCTTCAGCAACAATCCATTCCTGTTGGTTTTGAATTTTGGATCAGTCCCACTGGACTTTAATTGTCACCGCCGAACTGCTGAAAAAGATGTAACTAGGGATATGTCAACATCTAGATCCAAATAGCCCAGGAACAGCTGATTGACACCCAAGCCTCATGACTTTGGGTGTCCTTTCTGTATTCTCACCTTGCAACAGATGGCCCAGGCAGCAAGCCTTGGTTCAGAATTAGTAAGATTGCAAACTTATGAGAGCATGGAAATCTATGTTTGTTCTTCTAATTCAGGTACATATAATTCAGTTGACCTTCATTCCTTTGGTGGATAACATATCACTCCTAAATGAAAATGTGCAAAATCAAGTGGATGAAGGTTGTGGAGGAGGTATTAATTTTGTCTCATTTCTATCTAACTGTGAAGACTGGAAGAAATGAGAGATGGTCACATCAATTACAAACTGTTTTCACTGAGAACTAGCAAATCTGTGTCACTGCAGATCAATAGAATTATTTTGGAGTAAGAAGAGAGGGAAAGAGTTACCTATGCCACAGCTTGGGATTTTAAAACGAGAACTTCAAGAATAGGAATTAATATGTGCCGGAGTTCTTAACAGTCTCCTGTCATCTGCCATTTGCGTGTACATGGAGGCCACTACCACATTCTTTTTCTTTCTATTTGCAGTTTAAAAGTTATGGTCTTCCAGCAGTCATTTTGTAAGTCTGGCTTTTCTTTACTCTGTGTATACCCATTTGTAAGGGAAGGGGGAGACTATCCTCTCAATATTAGTTACACAGGTAACAAAACTAGATTATTACATGAAGGATGGGCTTTGTCCCATTAAGCCAAACAGGTGCCATTTCTCAAATTAATTCCAGTTAGCTGCTGCAACAGAGTGCTGATTCAGTGGTCCACATTTTCAGACCATGCTCTTTGCCTTTTCCTTTGACTGAATGCTGAATCATACATATTTTTTAGAGAGTGTTCTCACTTGACTGAGAATACCAGATCATTTAAATGGCTGCATACCCATTCCACACTTGCCCTGCTAATCCTTTGTAAGGTTCAGTAATTCATTTAGCATAAATACTAGTTTAATGTGTTTCTTGATTTAATTTCTTTGTTGCCTTTTATTTTTCCTAATGCTTTTTTAAACACCTCCATTCATTTTGCATGTTATACAGTTTACAGTTTATATTTTTAGGCTAAGAAGTGGTTTTACAAACAGGATGGTACCAAACAGGTAGATTATCCACACTAGAGATTGTACTTTTAGAACGCAGTGTGTACAGATACAATTGCCTAAGGGAAAGTGAAACTAACAAAATAATCAGCTGGTGAACACTATTTTAACATATCTTCTACATAAAAGACAGTCAGTCATTTGTGATTCCAGAAATCTTGCTTTTTTTTGAACATGTATCCTTTCTTTTTCATTCTCTGAAGAAATACTGATCTCAAAAATTGTGATGTTCTAAGAAACGCATTTCATATGTGCATATTTTCTGCTTTTCTAAGGAGAGAGAAAACAGGAGGTGATATCAATTTCACAGTTCTATAGATTCTTGCATTGGCAACTTTCCTTGAATGATATAAACATCAAGGGAAGACTGTCCAAATATTAGCTTTATTTTAGTATATGGTTTTCATTATTACTTTCATTTTCCATCTCCTCGTTGACCAAGTAGACTTCCAGGGCTAATGCAAGCAATGGTCTCATGTTTCTGTGGTCAGCAGCATTTATATTCAGCTCCTTTTTGCACTTCTTTTCTGTTTTGTGCAGCTTTTGAGGAACACAACAGTTGAAGTAGGTAACACTGTCACCACGAGAGGGAGAACCTTGTACTAAGACAATGTTGCTCTGTGCTACTGTGCTGGGACAGAAAGGGATTTTAAAGCTCTTTGCTGCAAGGTTAAATAAGACGGGAGTCCCTCACTTTGGGGGTGCTTGCACCAAAGACAGGGGGCCTCCCAGGAGAGGGAGATGCTTGAACTCCATACAAGGGACTTGCTTTTCACCTGTGCCACTTAGAGGAAAAGACTGAATCTCCAGTATCTGCTGCTGCATTTTCTTTTTTTTTTTCTTTTTTTTTTTTTTGTTAATGTGTAAATAACTTGTAAACAATTTATAGTTCCTATTTATTGGTGAAAGAAGAAGTGTTGCCACGTTTATTTGAGTCAGAGCTACTTCTTCACAGATATCTTCAACAAGCTTCATTGTCCTTCGGGGTGTCCTGTTTCCTTTGTTCTAATGCCAGGATGTAGCTTGGACTGCTGTGAATCTCGTAGGAGTCCTTTAAATCTGGAATTTATTCCAAATTTCATATATCCTGAACAATAAGTTCCCTAGATCCTTGCTCCAAAGTTCAGGTTCAAAGAAATTCTTAGAATGAGTTGAATTGGAAAATTACTGGTTTCCCATTCACTCCACCCATAATTAGCTTTTTGTTAAATGTAATATAAAAAGGCTGCTTAGTTCAGGCAGGACATACTGCATGACTTTGCTTGTCAGCATCAGTGAGGTCCATGCTTAATCCTGAAAACTGATTGGACCAATACTCTGTGGGCCAAATTCTGCAGGCAGGACCCACATGCCCTTTTGTTGACTTGAGTCCAATTTCTGTGACAGAGGAAGCATATATAGTCCTACAGAAAGCTATAGTCCTAAAAAAATAGTTTTGTATGCATGATTTAAGATGCCACAGGACTGTTCCCCAAATTTTAACCTGTTTCTCCCTGAAGTTTTTACTCCTCATAAAACTGACTCAAGATTTGATTTCACTCCACCAGGAAGATTTTGTGTTAAGGGCTATGTGATTACATAGTCTCTCCTTGCTGGGAGATTTCATTCAAAAAAGTCCTACAGAACATGGCAGTTGCTTCCCTTTATACAAGGCTTAGAACTTGCTTTGTTCAGAGAGTCCTAAATAGCTTTGAGTCTTTCTTTGGGTTTGATTGGTGATTGTATGTTTATCTTAATTAATTAAATAGTGAGCCACGGCAGTTAGTGTAGACAGATGATTCATAGCAATCCCTTTTCCCTAATTTACATCCCTGATGTGTCACTTTTCTATTGCCAGAACAGTATAAAAACGTTTGGGTGTTGGATATTTGGAGTTGATTCCAGGGCTTCTGACTTCTTTACCCAGAATTACTCTGGCCATACCTTTTCTGTTATGGTAGTCACATATTCATGTGTGGGTAAAATGAAGTTGTTTCTTTATAATATCTGACTACATAACTGCAAATTCAGACTATACACCAAACTTTTTGGTGGGCTTTTTAAAAGTGCTACTGCATTGGGTGTGCAGGAGAATAGATAGAGTGAACAGTATTTCGTCAAAAAAGTAGGATCCCCTTGAAGTACATACAGCTGAACAGCAAAAAAATTCATTGCTGCTGATAATAGTGGCTAAATTGAAGTTTGTAGACTTTACAGAAGAGCTGGCAAGTGTTACTTGTTTTGTGTCTCATGTATGCTCAGGCATGGGATGCACCACTGTAGCTCTGCACCCAGAGATAAGGGTTTAGGGTGCTGTCCCTTTGCCCATACCTAGGGATTCCATTATGTGCTCTTTCTTTTTCGTTACAGGCTCATTGGTAAAGATAAACAGCAAAACTCCTTGCAGTCTGGCATTTTTCTGGTTTAGAGGTAGATGCTCAGGATCCCTGCACCCCTATTTAGATTTTTTCTTGTAGGTTCTTTCCTTGTTTCTGTGCATGTGGATGAAACAGTACACCTGCCTGGAGGGAAGGACACAGTATCTTTATAAGAGAAAGAAAAATGAGAAAATTGCTTCTTGGTTGTAATTTGGTTTATCTGTTGGTATTTGCTTTTGTTTACATTCAGGGGTGGGCTGCCATTTTCAGCAAGGGACTGGGAGGGAAGAGGCAGAAGGTTAAGAGGAAGCATGTGCCTGAGCCCAAATGAAGCAGCATGCAGTATTTTTCTATATACTGAGCAATTACAATTAGATTAGTAGAGCAGCAGCAGCATTGCCCTGATGTGTTCCATTTTTCAGACATTTACTTTTCTTGCTCCTCCTTCCCTGCTATGGCCTCCTACACTGTTTTAGTGGTTCCCCACACTCCTTTCCAGTAGCTACAAGAGTTTGATGGAGGCTCTTGTGGCTGTCCAAATTGAAGTTATAACCTCCAAGCTGGTGAATACTCCAAAGTCTTTGTTGTGTTTTCCCAAGTGATATCTTAACAAGTGGCAAGCCCTGGCAGATGTTTTATTTTGTTAAAAGAGACAGATAAGCTAGGGGAGGTATGATCTGATTTGGATTCAGTAACCTGCTTGCCTTTGTAATTAGTGAGCTTTATTTTGTTTTCCTTTTAAGTTTTCATTTTGAGGTACCTAAGAGCTTATATGCCTGTCATTGAAATTCCTGCTTTTCCCACCATAGTCCTAGATGGGCTGTGAAAAAAAAATACTTTGTATCTCCAAGTATTTGCAGGATGGAGTGGGGAACTGTTCATGTACGTGTGTACCTACGTGAGCAGGAGAAAACTGAAGTTAGTGTTGATCTGTCCAATTGTTTTAGGGTGGCCACAGAGCTGCCATTTTGAAAAGCTGATTGCACTACAGAACCTTAGCTTGGGCACTGTTAAAATAGGGATTGTGTATTTGGAACAGGGAAGCTTTTTAGGTTTTTTTATCCACACATGTGCCCTTTGCAAGGCGTACCCTTGCAAAGTTTGCATCAGACGACTTTGTGTAAAACCACTACTGACCTTTTTTTGCTGTATCCATTTAGTTCTCTCTTCTTTCTGCAGCCCCCAAACAATGGCTTGTCTCCTTTCTGATTTCTGTCATTTGAATTTGTTTTTGATAAATGTCCTATCGGTTAATGAGATCTCCACATCAGCTGGGAGGAGAGAAAACAAGGCATATGAAAGTGTGGCTGAGAGACTGCAAATCCCCTTTTGCTTAGGGGCATTCATATACTTTAACTGAGAGCTGATTTCTTGGGGGCTGGGTGGGATGGGGAGGGAGTTTGTGCTTTTTTGGTCTGGATAAGGCTTTTTATTTTTGCACTAAGTATGACTGCACTGCACTGCATTGCACTACTGAAATGTATTTACATGTGGTGGGATTGAAAGGGGCCAATTAAGCAGGAAGGGAGAAGAGAAAGGGATAGGCACAGAAAACAGGATGTACCATAAACCTGACCAGGTTGAAAGAGAAGTGAGGTCACCTTAATTTTAAGCAACTAGTCAGACACTGAGACAGCTGTATTGGATACCTTATGTTAAAATAAATAAATAAAGCACTATAATAGAAACTGAAGAGGCATCAGAAGATTCTGGGTGCTACAGATCTTTTTTCCCCTTTTTGTAGAGAGTGTTCTTCAGGGGTGTAAGGAAGTTAAGAGAATTGCTCATTGTGTAAACCAACGTAAGGCTTCACCATAAAGACACAAATTCCCAGTTCCAATGTCAAAACTGGCATTGTTGAATAGAATCTCTTCCAGAGGTTTGACAATGATTAGCATCCCTTCAGTAAAAGCAGGATCTCTCAGCTCAAGAAGTGAAGTCACAAAGCAGACTTTACCAAAGGGGAAGGTCACTGAAATAAAGCACGTCTTTCCGAGGCTGTTATGGGAACAGTGCAATAAACAGTCATCCTGAACACTCAATTACAGGTGTTCCAGTCAAGCCTTTGGGGTAGAGGAAGCAGGAGGGGCATTTGGGCAAAAAAAGGGTGGTGTGGAATTCAGTATATACAGAAATATTCCTGCTCAGGCAAAGGTGCTGTCTAGCATTTTCAGTTCTTCTCTCTGATTTCTCTCCTTTAACAGATAGTCTAGCATTTTGAAGGCTTTCAGCTGGAACCAAATGGAATCCTGAGCTGGAAAGTATTTTTACAGTCAAGATGCATGTTGACCGATGCCTTGGTCATTAATTTTGTAACAAGTAAACTATGAGAAAAACAAAAACAGTAGCAATGTGCAGCAAGATCCATCTCTGCTGTAGCTCTTTGTGATCTGTGAACTCTCAAAAGTTTGTGTTGAATCTCATCAGTAAGATTATAATTGCAACTTTAGCCAGATGGTAAAACAGGATCCTGAAAAATATTCAGTAGAGAAACTGGGAGAAGAATGTAAAACATGAGTGCATCCACTTTGGTCCTGTAGTGGAGGGATCACCTGTCTAATGTTCCACAGGATTTCATGGTCAAAAAGGGGGAGGTACTTACCCAATTGCTAAGAAAAGGCTAGAGCAATTGGGGGACTAGAAATCTATTCATGCCCAGAATTTTGGCTTAGATTTGAAACTAAGGTATTTTGGCTTCATTAGTACCAAGACATGGGTAGTACAGACCTTTCAGAGAGTGCACAATGCAAAGCAGATTGCTGCTGCTCAGTCTCTTGGGCTGCCTCATTTGACAGAAGTGTCAAGAACTAGAGAAGGAGCGGTATGCAAGAGACAGGTGTTGGATGAGATGGAACAAGTCTGGAACCAGGAGAGACTTTGGAGTTAAGGATGTGTTGTTCTGGTGAGCTTTGAGATTTCCACTCTTAGATTCCAGCCATCCTGGCTTGAAAGGACTGGAAGAGAAGAACTGGAGATACGCCCTGATGTACTGTTAGATTAACTACTGAATGACTCTTCCCTTGAAAGCAAGCAGGACAGTGGAACAAGAAGCCTGTTTCTTTGTCATCTGCAGGAACCCTCTAAGATGAAAACCACTGGAAGGTCAACTTCCAGTAATGAGTCAGTGGATGCCCAACAAAAGCACAGTTCATTTGAGAGCCAGCATAATACAGAGGCAGGAAAGCACCTTTATTTTGTAAAGTGGCATTTGCTTCCACAGCTACAGAGCTGTGATATGGGAGGAAATGAAGTCTGTCTGCTGAAGTTAATTCATGTAATGAGCCAATACTCCTGTTTTTTGCTTAGGTGAGTTTTTCTTTGTTTCCTTGTTTAAGGCAGCTGCATATATTGCTACTGTCAGAGTGGATTTGCATTGTCAAAGAGGAGTAGTGGACTGCTCCAGAAAAAAAAGTGAAGCTGAGGGTTTACTGAGCCTGCTGTGTCCAGAGTGCCTTTCCTGCTGTGGTAAAATAAAGAACTTCTGTAGGTTGAGCTGTTCCGGCTGACTGATTGCTGCATATTCCTCCCTTGTGGTGTGACCTGATGGCAACCGTATTTGGACAAGGAGAGGAACACTGCATGTTTGCAATGCTGTGATAAGATGCCATTTGCACTAGTTTTTTAAAAGTACTGCAACCTGAAAAAGTGGGCTTTGAGCCATGCTCCAAATCCAGGTTTGAATTCAGCCTGTTCAAACCTGATTCCAGCTGACTCAGTTTCAACTGAACTGTCTAGTCCATGTAATCAGGAAACAAACCATTTTTTAAAAGCCAAATTCCTTGTTTGCACTTGGTTACAGTGCTCAACCATACAAGTTCCTGGGCATAAGTGTGATTGTATAGTTTCAATGGCTTTTAAACAAGTTGTTCCTTTTTGCATGGTCAGTTTGAAACTAGTTTAACTGGAACTACATTTAAATATAGCACAAATTCTTTTCTTTTTTTCAGCATGGTACTATAGCCCCATGTAGACAGTGCTTGACTGAGAAACCAAGGATAACTTGAGGTTTATTTTAAGAAGCCAAAACATATGTTGCTGACTAGAGATGCCGCATAATGCCCTATTTTTTTCTCCAGATGGAGAAACACTAACTTCCATAATTCTCCTCCATTTGTCATCCCGCTTCATTGTTGCACCTTTTCTCCTGAACGAAAATCCCTTTGGCCAGTGGGCTAGATCCAAAACAGAACTTCCCTGTACTGTTTGATCATCTTGTTTCTGTATGTTCCTTTCCTCAACATTGACAAGCACTACTGAGGATCAGCTTGATTTTTGCTGGGACTGTGGCATAGTTATGGTTCAAGAAAATGCAAGTGATATTTGCAGCATTATAGTAATTTCAGAGCTTACCCTTGAGGAAAATGTTACGTTTCAGGAGTTCCATAGAAAAAAATACCAGAATTCACTATGGAGCTTCAGTCACGGTGCTGTAGCCAAGTTTGTAGAGAATGCATTTCTGGTGGCTGGCGATGCTGACATTTACAAAGGCAATTCCAAAGCAGCAGAGAACGTATGCTTTCTCATCCCCGCGGTGAGCTAAGAGAATTTATACTAATGGAATTAGGGTAACCTGTCAGTGTTCATCACTTTTCCCCTAATGGAGGAGGTTAAGCAACTGCCACATCACCTTAGACAGTCTGAGTTCTCTTCAAAACTGCTTCCCAATGACCTGCCAGCCAGATGCCCTCTCTCACTGATCCCAGTATCCCCATGGCTGAGGATTTGTCACATCAGCCAAGGTGACCAAAAGATACACTTGGCCTCAGCTAGGAGCATTTTACCTTTTCTTTTCCTTTTGGTTTTCCATCGGACCAAGTGTGCATTTAGTGGTGAAGTAATGTCAGGTTAGCTGTAGCTCCAGATGACAGGAATGGCAAAGCCACATGGCAACTGAGCTACTGTTGTCCTCAAGGACATTGGTAAAGGTGAAAGACCAGGCTCTGGTTGGTGGTGTAGTTGTAAACCTAGAACTTCTGCTGCTTGCCCCTCCAAACTTGTTTTGGTCAGCTATGCTGTTGCCCTTGAATATGCTTTGTGTGTGAAAAGCTGAATGCAGTTGTTCTGTTGTCTGTCTTCTTTCTTCTGCATCATGGATGTGGCACCAACTTAACTCTCACAACGAGCTTGAGTTTTGTTTTGCTGTTGTTATTAACATGTAATTCTACTGTAGACCAAAAAATATGAAAAGGAAAAAAATTCAGTTTCAAGACATAAAAGACCAGTGAGTGAAAGGTGAAAAATTTAGGAAGTGAAGGTGTGAGAGAAGCAGTGGTTAACTGTGTTAAGTTAGAAATCTCAGAATAGCCTTACGTATTTCTTAACCAATGCTTACCAATCATCCAGTAGTGGGGTTAGATAGCTTTCTTGGCTCATTCGTACCTGTATCCTAATATATATATATATTTTTTATTTTTGTTTCTTTGGTATTGCTGTTGCACATCATGTTGTCTTTTATAATGCCTGATTTTTATTGTATTGTACTTTATCAGTCTGTTTTGGTTTTGTTTCCTTTTGAAGGATGGGAAAAGTAATGTTTCCTTTTTGTTTTGAATTTTTGAAAAAAAAAATGCACTGGAAGTAAACACAAACACATTTTGCCATTTGAAAAAAGGAAAACACACAGCCACGCAGTGGAAAAGGCTAAGAAAAAGCTCCCCTCTTCCTTCTTGTTATGGAAGCATCCTTTAAAAGATATGCTAGAAAGAAAACAATCTCAAACAGAAGAAGAGAGAAGCCTTTTTGATTCTAGCTCTGCCATCTGGAGTATTCTAGCACATTATTCTGCAGGGTTGGGCTTCTACATGGCCTATAGGCATAAAATCCAGAACCACATGGGGCAAATTCATCCCTGGTGCAAGCAGATGTTATTGCAATGAAGTCAAAGGAGGTACACAGAGGATGGATTTAGCCACATGCATGCAAGATACAGCTGCCTTCCCCATAGTACCCAACTCCCCACTGCTAGAGTTTTTTGCTGTCAAAACAGTTGGTCTTTTGGCTGTGTTAATTGCATAATATCCCTTGAACATTGTTCAAGGTAGGCAAAACACTTTCCCACTGAATAAATCAGTTCTGGATGCACCTTGGTGTGACACTTTTTGCCTACCAGCTTTCAGCTGTTACCCACTCCCAGCCGTGAACTGATGCGATCTATCTCTGGCTTGTCTTTGCCAGAAAAATGGACTTGACTATTAAGCATACTAAAACTTTTGCATATTTAACTACTATGATCCAGAAATGGCCCTTGCACTTTTAAGGCATATGGAAACATCCTCTCTGTCTTTCAAAATGGAAGGAGTTCTTTGCAAGTGAAACGCCACGTGCACGCACACACCCTTGTGCGGTCCCTGGGCTCCTGACCCCAAATTCTTTCCCAGATCTTTCTGTGCCCGGCAGTGTCCTGTCTCCATAGTGCCTGGTCATTTGAGAACAGCAGGGCAGAGACTCGTGTTGAGATGAATGCAAAAAGCATACATTTTAAAAGACAGATGATTTTCCTGTTATGCCAGCATCTTCGAATCCCCATATCAGCTGATGGGTTTCCCTAACCTGACGACTTTCAATCAGTTGTTGAAACTTTGGCTTTCTCTGTTTTGTTTTCTAAGGAGGGAATGTGGGGTGGGGAGAATAATGAGGTGTTGTTTGTAACTTCACAGTCCTGATAGTTGGTTTTTATCTTCCATATTTTATGCAAAAACAGACATTATAAGTCAATAAATAATTGTGCCCTAGGTTGAAAGTTAAGTGTTCAGGAAAGGAAAAACAATGGTTGGCATTTTTCTACATTTTTGTGAAGACTCTTTTGGAAAGGAAGGGTACATATTTTTGTTGTGTAGTATTTTCTATTTTTGAATGCATTTTCTTGGTACAAGACTGTTTTGTGGAATTTTTTTTCTTTTTGGTGAACACATTATTTAAAAAAAAAAAAAAAAGAAAAGAAAGAAAAAACTAATTGAAAAGTTTGCCCTTAAGGATATGCTGCAGTTTTGAGGTTTAACATTAAAAAAAACATTCAAGGCGCGTGTTAAAAGTTGGGGAATTGTATTGTTGGGAGTTTTTTTGTAATTGTTACAAGAAGAAGTTTGTAGCCACTGCTGTTTATTTTGTTTCAGATGAGTAAGTAAAGGGATTGTTCTTGTGTTATTCTTTTTTTAAAAAAAAAAGTTATTTATGAAATGTCACAAACACTGGACTGTGAGTTTGTAGGGAAGCATTTTACCACCCTGTGTCTTCATAGAGCTGTTGGTGATCCTACTTCTCATTACTCTGCCTTATGATCTCCTGAGCAAATTTGGAGGGGATGGCAGGAGGGGGAGAGAGAAACTGAATGCCTTTTTGACTCAGAGACTTGGGGGAAAATTAGGAAACAGTGTTTTGGAATTCTAAAGCTGCACCATCAGCTCTACTCCTTCTCCCATCTACCACAGGAATGAGAAAGGCTTGCAGTCACTGGAGAAGACAGAAAACTTATGGTACCTGGATGTGGCAGTGTGCAAGGAGAAAGTGACTGAGAGACATGATGCTCATAATGACCTCTGTAAATGACATCTGTTTCTCAGTCAACAACTCCCTTAGTTTAGTGCCCTTATCCTGCCAGAGGCTTTTGTGAAAAACTCACCAACCCCACTGAAACCATGAGGTTGGTTTGCATTTTCCATCACTGGTCAAACCTTCTTGGGCACCCCAGCAGTGGGAGTGACCAGTGGGGAGCACTACTCATTTTGATTACTGGTCTGGATTTGAGGAGGAGTAGAAGGCTGAGGGTGACCAAAGAGGTGTGCCATGTTCTCAATGTTTGAAGAACAGGCTTAAAAGACTAAAGCAGTGCTCCAAGTATTCATGGGACTGGAGAAAAGAGAAAGAGGAAGACACCAACAGCCATAACAGAAACTGGAGATATGTAACTGGGCTACATTTGAGATCAACCAGACTCTTTTCCTTCCTGGACAATAATGCAGCCAAATCTTGAGACTGTCAAGCAGACAGAAAGCTGAATGTGGCCTTCATTTCTCCTGCCTTTCCTTTTTATTGTCCCGCTTCCTTTGCCCTGAGATTTCTTCTCAGTGAGCACCCGCTCCACTGAGCACTTTTTTGCCCTCCACCTAAACTGCCCTTGCTTTCAAAATGTGGGTTCAGTCAGGACTGAGTAAAATCATGTGCCTTCTTTTTCCCCTTTTGTAATTATACCAGCCTCCTCCCCTTCCCCAACTTACACATGTGAGAGACAACAGGAGGAGGAGGCTCTTTAGAAGTGCTACTTGTCTATAGGTATCCAGCAAAACAGTAAGGTGGTGGTGAGAGGAAGGGGAGCTGGGAGATACTATGAGCTCCTTTCCCTTTCCACACGTAGCAGGTCTTCCCAAGGAGACACCCTCCACCACCACCTCCTCAGACGCTCCTCTGTCCTACAGTGCAGCCGTAGTGAGCATGTGGTGGCTCTTCTCTCCCATTTCAATCCTAGCTTTGTGAAGCACTCACTCAATTTCAATTCATGCCGTTTTCAAGCAGTCACGTTGACAAGACAAATGCAGTTTGTGGCCTTATCAAGATGAACTTAAACCACTAAAAGAAAAAAAAGGCAACTCATTTCCCTCCCAAGGTTTGTGTCACTTACAAAAACCCTGTCCATAGCAGTTTTGACTCCTTTAATCTCAGTCCATTTTGATGATGGTGGCTAAAGTGACTAGCCTAGAACTTAAATGCTGGACTGTCTGGTCTCACGTTTTCTTTGCTATTACCCTTACTGTCTGCTTGCTTTTCTCATTTTCAACTATACTCTACTTAATGAGGCAGCCCTAGCCTTTGGTGAAAGGTGAGAAGAGCCAGTGGGATCCTGGCACAGGGAAGGTAGTTCATGGACATTTTAGCAACAGAAGGATATACTAGCTGCCAATGCACATTATGATGGGCTGACTGCAGCATTGTTAGGGCAAATAAACCCCACCCAGTTACTGGAACATCGCTTGTTCCCACATCAGAACCATGGAGAGAAACAAACACGTTGGCACAATGGAAAAGCAGCTCGCAATCCACAGCTGCCCATGGGCAAAGACAGGGACCCAACTGCCACACAGCTTCTCTGCACACTTGCCCACTGCACAGTCAGTGTCCCTGAGGAGCCAAATTTGCTGGAGAAGCTTTTCTGATTGTAAGAATTAGTGCAAAGCAGCCCGAGCCATGTCTGTCTGTCTGGCAGGCAAAGCCAAGGGTGGGCACCCACCTGTGCTGTTTCCCTGCAGAGCAGGAAGCTCCATGCAGGCTTTCAGAAATCCACCTGTAAAACCTGTAGCATCTGGGTGGTGGAATGAAAAACCTCTCAATTGCTTCCGTAAACGATCCAGTAAATGTAAACATTGTGGATGAGGTGTTTGAAGTTTATTTTTTCGGCTTGGCTCTAAAGCCAGAGAGGAGCAGCATGGGAATGGTGCCATTATTCCCCCTCTCCCAGTTAACAAGTCTGCATGTGTGCACATGCATACAAGAGAAAGGGTGCATTCCTACCCATCTTTGGTGCTGATGGACTTAAAACATTTGTCCAAAGCCTACTTTTGACACATTGAGAGAACATAAGAATAGACATCACATGCAATATCTGCCCCCGGAAAAGGGAAGGAGGGGGAGGAGACCAGTGTGGGCAGTTGGGATTGTTAGGGTTGGATTATTTTGCATCTTTTGTAAAACTGTAATTTTAACAGTGCCTTATACCTAATTGATGCTGGCACTTGGGACACACACACACGATAAAAGACAGAACTAGGGAGAGTCAGATGGGTACATCCATAAGACAGAGGTCATTAATCATCATAAAGGAAGCTGTATTGGGAATGACACAGCTGTGTCAGAATTGGAAACAGTTCAAATATTCAACCTCTAAAGCAATTTCCCTTCCACCACCTCCTGCCTTCCCTCCTTGCCAATGGTGCTGCCCAAGAATAGCTGCCTACACCGAGGCCTGTCACTGCCCCATTTGCTTTTGGCGTTGTCAAGTCCAAGGAGTTTAGCATGGTCATGCTTTCCACTGCAATCATGTTTTCCATGGGGTATGTGAATGCCAGTTATTTTGCTTTAAATGCACTTTAAAAAAAAGAAATCAAATCAAAGCTCCAGACTGTTTCAAATACATAGGGGAAGACAGTGCATATGTGTTTGAACCCAGTTGACTTTATCTCCAGTTCCAATGTACTCCATGCAGTGTGTATGTATAGAACAATGTGTATGCATACAAACACACATGTCAACCTTAAATATCAGCAGACTAACCTTTCTCCTTAAGCTCATGAAACCAGATGCTACACAAACACAGCAGCAGCAGAGGAATTACGGTTGGGCTCTTGAAACAGATCACAAAACATAAAAACAACTACTTGGTCCTTTCTGTACGTTCAATAATTACAGAAGGAATTGGGTTGTAACCGGAATAAAAAGGAACGGTGCTAAATGAATGAATGGGCAAAAAAAAAGAAAGAAAAAACAAAAACTCAGCCCAATAACACAGTTAGACTTTTATGCTAATTTACATATTGGGTTGGTTTGTTACTTTTTTTTGGTTTATACGAAAAGAAAATTGCATCTAAACTAATCTACCACAAAGATAACAAACAAAAAACAACAAAGCAAGCAAACAAAAATGCATCCTGCCCTGAGGAAGCGCTTATTTATGGAGGATGTCAGAAATCTCAAAACTCTCGGCCTTGCTCTCACGTACCACATACTCAATCAGTCCTTTTTTTAAAATGTCTGAAACTGAAAAAAAAAAAAAAAAAAAAAAAAAAAAAAAAAATAAAAAAAACTTTTTGAAGCACCTTATGTGGCTTCCCATTCCAGGAGTGGGAGCTGCCTTTTTTTCTTTGAGCACCTTACTGATGTGTTAATGCTATCTGCTGTCTTTTTGTTCCCCTTGGGCCGAGTGGCTGCTGTGAGCACGGGCAGGGCCATGCGGAGAACGCTGCACGGGCACATCCATCCACATTCCCATTCCTCGTGGTGCTGGCTGGGACCCAGACGGGAGTTTCCCAGTTGGTCTTTGCTCTGTGGCGTGGATGGGAGCTAAACGGTGGAGGGGAGAGCGCACGCTCTTGCGTGCAGATGTAAAAAGTAAAAATTGGACATTTTCTTCTTGGGGCCAAAGGAATTCCCAGCAGTCAATAGATGCCGAGTGAATGGGAAACCGCACCCAGGCCTAAATCCTAAAGTCTTTGTGCAGGCAACCGGTGGCGATGACCGCGGGCATTGTCCTGCCAAGGTGGAGGCTGGAGGATTTGGCCTCAGCTGGCAGAGGTCCCCGCGCAGGACATGGATCTCTGCCCGTGTGATGAGACAGCCGCCCACCCGCACAGCCCTGCACGCACCGCTGTGCGCACACACACACCCCACAGCTGTACAGGCATCTCTCCAGAAACACGGTTTGTGATGATGTGAAGAGCAGGTCGAAAGTTTTGAGGGGTTAAGTTCCTTTTTTTTCTCTCATTATACTCTGTAAATGGTATGTCAGTTATCAAAAACAAGCAAATAGAAAATTCTTAAAAAAAAAAAAATACCTTGCATACGCCTTTTCTATCAAGTGCTTTAAAATATAGAATAAATACACACATCCTGCCAGTTTTTTCTTACAGTGAGAGTATCCTTACCTGCCATTTAATATTAGCCTCGTATTTTTCTCACGTATATTTACCTGTGACTTGTATTTGTTATTTAAAACAGGAAAAAAAAAAAATAAAAAAAGAAAATTAACTGTAGCGCTTCATTATACTATATTATTATTATTATTATTGTGACATTTTGGAATACTGTGAAGTTTTATCTCTTGCATATACTTTATACGGAAGTATTACGCCTTAAAAAAATACGGAAATAAATTTTACAAGGTTTCTGTTTTGTGTGGAAGAGTAATTGATGTTGCTAAGAATGATGTTTGTTTTTTTTTTTTGGTTTTTTTTTTTTAATGTTACCAGCACTTTTTTTGTAAGTTTCACTTTCTGAGGTATTGTACAAGTTCACACTGTTTGTGAAGTTTGAATATGAAGGAATAATTAAAAAAAAAAAAAAGACAAAAGAACGTGGCAAGTGTCTTTGTGTGTTTCTTTGTCTGTGGAGAACATGGAAGGTGGATGGCCAGTGTCCTGTGGACCTCTCTTAGCCCTGATGGGGCATGACAGGAGTCCTGCTGGCACCTGTCTGCAGTGTCAGCCACAAACACTGCTGTGTTGGGATCATTGTCAGGGCTGAACATCAGCAGGAGTTAATGTTGGGCCCACATACCTGACAGTCTGGGGTGCTGGCATCCAAGATACTGCTCAGAGATAAAATTAGAGAATTCCCATTCTTCTGATTTTGAGCAACCCTGCATCAAGTCTGTGAAAGGAGGACATTGCACTTGCTCAGCCCTTGCCAGCCCCCTCAATACCAGAAATGTATTCTGCTGGTCAGTTCAGGTCCTGAAAGTGCTAAGTGCTCCTTGGGGGCAGTGGGATCCACACTCACTTTAAGGGGTCTCACGTGTCCTGGATTTCCACTTCTCAACAATGACTAGTCCTCAGTCTTCCAGTTTCAATATTTTTCTTTCCTCTGTCATTGCAACCTGTGAATTTAAAAAAAGTTACAGAAAAAGTGATGTGTGATGTGAAAACCAGGGCACAGACACTGCCAAGCTTGGGCTGCTGAGGCTGAGAATTAGTACTGTTGCACAAAGCAGAGCTGAAAATGCAGCTGAGCACCTGCTCACTTCCCAAACACTGCTCCCACTTAATCAAAACCATGGTGGGTCCAGAAAAGCCCCTAATTTTTTTTCCACGTCATATACTACAAACAGTTAGGTTTACGTTAGGATAACCAGCTTTGTGCTTGGAGCAGAGTGAGACCCCTGAAAGGAGACCACAGTACCCTCTCTTAGCTCTTTCTCCCTGTGAAAATTAGGACCAAATTTGGCCTTTTGTTTCCTGCTGCATGCACGGCATGCAAAACAATGATCCTCTTCATTTTCCATAATGGATGAAGGACAGCTATCCCAACAGTCCTCTGACTCAGGAGTGTTAGAAGGGAAAGGACCCTCCCTGATGGGAGAAACCATGTTGGATAAACTGCTCCATGAACAGCTACAAGGAAAGTTTCGGCATGGAACTAAAATGCTGTTTTGTCTCCCCTCTAGCAGAAATGCCAAGTTATCACACATCTAACTTCTCACACCTCCCTCTGAGTCACGAGGACAAATGCACAGAAATCAGCTCTGGATGCTGAGGCTGGCTGGGCCACAAGCCATGGCCTTCCCAGGCATGTCCTCTGTGTGTTCCTGGCAGTGGCCAGCCTGGGTGGGCTGAGACATCAAGAACCCGGGCTTGGTCCTACCTGAGCTCTTAGATGAGAGACCTTGCTGTCACCTTCATTTGTGACAGACCTGGCAGGAGCTAGAGAGGTTCAGGTACGACACTGCCAAGAACAACAGGGTTGACCTCACATTCACACACTGTCCTCTCTCAACCTCACCTTCCACCCTCTTCATCAAACCAGCCCATTTTTGTTACAGTGTTCCCACTACTGAGAGAGTCATTTCAGTTTCAGTAGTCAGTTTCAGTGAGTTTGGGAGATGGGCTGGTATGACCACACCAAGGGTGTTACTGTCTTAGGAGGAGGTTTGGGATGGGAACTCAGTGGAGGAGCAAGGAGGAAATGGAACAGAGGTGATGTGGGATGTGTCCCTATACCAACCCCATTGGCTGGAGTGCTCCTTAGTGGTGTCACACACAGTGGATGAGGAAGACGCTCCTACAGGAAACCTGTCACCACTCAAGGAAGAAATAAAATCTCCCAGACTGTACCCTCACATTTGGTCTGTGGGGGAGAGGTTTCTCCCCTGTGGCTTCTCTGTGGGACAGGGTCGATGCAGCTGTATGGTATTCCAACACACTTAGACACACAAGATAAGCCTAAAATGAGAATCCTGGCATGAGCCTCTCGTCAGAATCACACCTGTAGTAGCTGGGAGTGGGAAAACTGTGAAAATAGAGCCTAGAAATAGGCTTTTGGGGACCCTGTGTCCTCAGTAAACACTTAGAAGGATGTAGGACATCTCACATGGACAGTTTTGGGCATGCACATGCAGACATACATTTCCACCATCACAGAGAGGTTTCCCCAGGGGGGACCCTGAGTCCTGGCCTCAGCTCAGCCCTCTTGGGGACTTAGACCTCAAGATTGTATCTGAAGATGCAGTTGAACACAGAAGCACAGCAATAGGGTTGGTTCAATACCCTTTTTCAGAGCTGTTAAGGTCAGAAACCTCTGTCCAGGAGACATTTGTTTTAGTTTGAAATGCTCAACCAGGAGCCTGCTGGCAGGGCTATGCTCCAGCTGCTTGCTAAGAGCTGGGATGGCAAGGTGCCACCCCAGGGAGAGCAGCCATGACCTGGGTGTGTTCAGCCAGGGTCTGGGCTGGTTCCTTGGCCCAGCCTGGGGTGCTGGGTGTGCACCAGTTTTCCCCCAGCACGGTAAGAACCATGTGACTGCGTGGTCTCCTCACCTCACCGTGCACTTCACTCAGTCAGGCAGCTGGTAAGTATTAGTGAGGCCTATATTCTTGAGTTATTTCATAATTATAATAATCACAGATGGGCTGGGCCATGGCCAGAGCTCTCCCTTACCTGCTGGAATGAAACAGCAGCCTGAATCTACCAGCAGAGCATGTACTCCCTCTCCAGACTGCAAGATTGTCAAAGGAAGCACAGGATTGCTTTCCTAAGCTAAACACGGTCCCAAGAGTGCTCCTTGCAGACTTTTCCCCCAAGCCTCAGGCTCCTTGCAGCCATGGAACTGGGCAGTGGATGTTATGTGCAATGGTAGCATTCATTTCCATTCTTGAAACCTCAGCTTGACAGCACAAGCCACGTGCAGGCTGCTCCCTGTTGCTGTATGGCCAGAGACACAACAGGAGGGATGGATGGCTCAGCAAGCTGAAATGCAAGGGCTGTACACCCAGCCATGTGATAAAGCAGGATAAAGTGACAAAGAACCCCCTCCAGAGTCACCATAAGCAGCCAAGAGCCTTTCCCAGCCCACCAGCAGGGAGGTGAAGCTGCACTGCCAGCTGGCAGAGAGGGCTGAGCTCTGTCAAGATCGGTCTTAAGTTGCTGATGTTGGGTTTTTTTCCTAAAGACCCTTCACTGCAAGAGTCAATAGCTAAATTGCCCACGCAGGAAAAAGATTAATCCTGTTAATGTACAATTGCTTACAACATTAAGAAAGAAATGCGAGATCCGTACCTGGAGATTTGTGGCTCAGTGCTCAGGCTACAGCACCACTCCCAAATTAGGATTTTCAGGAATGCATATTTAAAGCTTCACACTTGCATATCTCAGAGTACGGAAAACGGAACATAATTTTTTTTAAAGAAGAACGAGAAACTCAAAGTTTTTTTGGGCCAACATTCTCACAGAACTAGAAATGCTTCCTTGTGCCAAAACAAGGATGAATAATACCCATAGGAAAATGTGAAAAGTTCAAGTAATTTTTATCAAACCTGCAACTTTTTGTAAGTGCTGCTAAAAAAATAAATTAAGTTACAGTCAAATTTTGTTAAAAATAGCTGGTTTTTTTCAGAAGGGCTGCAGTCCTAATGTTCCCACCGGATACCCATGGGATGCAGAACAGTTGCAAACAGTAACTCTGATTTCTGGAGCCCACACAGATTTATGAAGTGCAGCAAGGTCAGGTCCATAGGGACAGTTCTGTGACTCTACCATAGCTCTGTTTCAAAGGAGGCAAAACGTCTACACAGCTCCCCAGAGCTGAGCTCCAGCCCCTTTTGAAAGAGGGATGTAGCTGATTTGCTCTGCTTATCATTGCTTTCCTGCCATTTTCCTTGGCTGACCAGTTCACTGTGCTCTGAAACCCAAGGCTGAAGCACAGTAGGAGGATGAGATATTTCACCAAAGGAACAAAATACATGATTCCCTTTGGGAAACACAGGAGGATGCCATTACACAACTGTATGGAGAGAGACCAAATACTGCCAGCAGTGCTCCCAGTGCACATCTTTTTGAGGATCAGACATGTTCCCTGTGGCCCTGGTAAAGTGGGGTTGACTGTGCTTGGCATAGGTGCTTGCTTTCGTAATGATCATTATCCTCATCAATGACAGCTCTGTGACTCTCATACAAACACTGTGCAAGGTATCCTGCAGACCAAGTCATTATATAAGAAGGGAGGGAGGACATAAACATCATTAATGCAAAGAATTAAAAGTATTTGTAGAAACTGAGCTGTACCAAAAGAGCTCTCTGTGCCTTACAAACCATCAGAGAAGGGGCTCCTCACCCACATCCACCCCACTACGGGCTTCAAACACAAACATGGGTGCAGAAAAGTATTCAGCTCACATGGCCACTTGTGCCATTAGAAAACTGCAGGCAACAACATTTTAGCACTTCTTTCACCCAGGGACTGTCTTTGTAGCACAGCACTGATGAACCTCCCTCCAAAGCATGGCTGAGCCTTTCCCCAGTTTTAAATTCCCTGGCTGTTTCACAGGGATTTCACGCCAGGCTTTTCTGCCCAAGCCACAAGAAATGCATGATAACAGCACTGGCAGTATTGCTGACCACAGTCCCATCTCTCTCATCTTGTCTCATTAAAATAAGCAAGCAAAGAAGAATCCTGCTATTCAGACAAATTCTATTTTCCATATAGCCACATTGTCCATCATCAATTAGCCTGATGAATGAGGCAGAGCCAGCTGTCTGGAAAAGCCTAAAAACAAAGCAATCAAAGGAAAGAAAGAAAACAAACAATCAAACAACAGGAGCCAAACTTCCCCAGACAACAGCACAACCCTCCCTTTGTTTTTTTTCTTGCATAATTTTGAGGGCTTGTAGCATTAAGGGATGGACTGAGTGACAAAAGCGACTTTCCCCCACTGCAGATGAATGGCAGCAATTCAGACAAACCCCAGGATTTCTCATTCCCTGTCTGAACCCCAGGAAAGCCATCATAACCCAGCACTCTCCTAGGACTGTACCTGGACCAGCATGGAGGTGTTGGTCAGTACACACCAGCACAGCCCCCTTGGCAGGAGCAGCCAGGCCACTGCCACCAAGCCATGAAAGCAGCAAGCAATAGCTCTCACAGCCCCCACTCCAGCAGACATGGCTATCACAGAGAGAATTTAGGAAATTATTTTAAAAGCTATTCTCTGAAATAAGCATAAACAAGCATGCCACCAACCTGCAGTCAGCTGCATCTGTCTGCAAATGCATTTCTAGTCCCCAGTTTAGCAGTTCCAGAGAGGGAGACAACCCCTCCTTATCCCCTGTGGTGGAAATAAGCCATAAGGAGACCACTCTGATGTTTTGCTGGGGAAGGAAGCGTGGAGAAGACTCTGAAAGCTCATGGCTTTAATGATGATGAGGGGAAGAAAGAGTCCCAGGCCAACAGATCCTCATGCTCTGAAATTCATGACCTGCCACCCCATGTCACAAAGCTCTGGGTTTTGTGGCACCTCTGTGCCCACCCCAGCTCCCAGCAGAGAGCAGTTCTGCAGCCCACAGGCGTTCAGTCTGCCCCAGGGATTTGGGCAGCAGCTTCTTTGCCTTTGCCTAAGTCCTGGCCTTAAGCAAGCTGGCAAGGTACCTCTAAAGCTTGCAGCTGCTTGTGTTTTCTTGGGTCTTGAAATTCCCTCAAAGCTTTACAGAAGAAACCTGTTAGCTCGTCTCTGCTAAATCAGTCTCACAGCTGAGCCCCGAACACTTCTGGCAGCCCTGCCCAAGGCCTGTGCATTGAAGCCTGGAAAGGCTTGCTCCAGGCTGCCCAAAGGCAGCTTTACCAAACTTTCAAAGAGTGACCACCGCCTTGGAGGATGGGCTTGCCTGCTGGGAGTTCTCCAGCATCAGTCAAATTATATTTTTCATTCATTCCAGTTCTCAGTCTACATCTCTGATGCATTCAGCCCCTCACGCTGCCAAACAAGCTCCAGGACAGGAGCTTCAGCAAAGCATTGACAGGGGCTCCTTTGGTCCTGACAGCAAATGCAGCTTGTGCTGCTCTCACCTTTCACCACCTCCTTCCCCAGGCTTAACAGAGCACCAAAACTTCACATGCTCTTAATTTTCCTGCTCTTAATTTTTTATCTCTTGCCTGCACAAGTTCCTTTTAAAGCCAGACAGTCTTGCCTCCAAGGGGATTTATAATCCAGCACACTGAGGTCAATAGCTTGACTTCAGAGCTGCTTTTGGCTTCCAGGACGCTCCATGGCCTTCACAAGCTGTGGTGTGACAGCTCAGGGCTGAGGTCTCCAAGTCCCCCTTGGCTCAGAACTGCATTAGCAACCTGAGCTGACCATAAATACAGGCTGCTGAGTTTAAGATCTCATGCACGAAAGGAACTTGAAGGCATTTAAATCCTGTTTCCTCTCCATGCTTCCCCTGGGTTTTAGATGATACCTACCTGAATCCATATATTTTCCCACAAACTCCTTTTAATCAGACCTTTCTTTGGTCCATTTTCAATCTGTTTACATGGCTTTTTGGAAGATATTTTAGTGACTCTGTTTCATCACAGTGCCCAGGCTTATTTGGGTTTATGTCTTTGGACAGTCTCCAAAGGACTTCATTCAAGCGACTTAATTAGTAGCCATTAATAAAATGTATAAACAGCTGCTTAGGAGAAAATCAGATCATAAGCCCAAGTATTTTAACAAGGCCATTAGTCTGCAATTATATGTGAGACAGAAAAATGTTACAAAACCATCTTGCACCAGCTTGGGGTGATATTTGAATAAATACCAAAGAAATTTAGGTGCTGGCATTCTCCTAAGTTCCTGGCTTTGATGGTGGTACTGCAGAGCTGATGCTCTTCTTGGTGCCCTCTGCACCTTCTCTCTCTTGAGTGTGTGGAGTTAGGATGTCTGCAGGGACACGAGGGTGGCAAGAACACGTTTGTCAGCTCATGGCTCATAAGCCATGGACCCTGTGAGGCCTGATCTTGAAAGCATTCCTCTATGGAATGTGACTGAGCATGCTCTTGAAAGGACCCTTTGGGAAAAGCCACCAAGAAACACCTCTCTTTTCGCACCTCCTCTTGAACTATCCTCCAGCCAAAACAGCTATAGACCTATCTGGCCAGCCTACGGGAGTGATCTTCGTTTGATGTGCACTGTTGAACTCAGAGCTTTAATTCCCCAGAAGCCCACTTGATGTAGGTGCTGGTCGGAGCTCTGGTGAGAGCCAGCAGCTTTCTTTTCCCACAAAAAACCCAACAGGGCAGCAGCAAAGTGCCATGAGTTCATGGGGTAAGCTGCATCTTGAGCCAACTGGTGTGGCAAAGTCCAGCCTCCCATCCAGCCCCATCCCAGACAGGACCAAAGCACCAGCACCTCTTCCTGACTTCAACATGAATGGGTCAGCAGCTGCTGCATGGCAGCTTAATCCCATCTTCCCCCTTTGGAGGAGCCTCTCCTGAACCTAATATATCTTTGTTATCTTTATCAACTACATCTCCTGTGGTGAATTCTTTAAAGTGCTGTCACTCCTTTTCTGTCATCACAAATCCATGTCAGCAAATGACAGGAGACCACCCCTCACTCCTGTGCACCGCAGCATGTCTTTCCTTTACTGCAAATGTCCTCAGCACTTGAAATAATTTCAGTTTTCCCTCTTATATGTTGACATACTTTCAGAATCTGAAGGTTAGCATACAGAGAGCAAGAACTTCTATGGAAATACTTAGTATCCCAAGGGAGGTTTAGGCAAGAAATTAATTACTGAGATTGGCCCACAGTGACAAGCACTGACCCACTGAGACACGAGCAGCTGCCAAGAAGGCTGAGCAAGAGCAGTTTAGTTCTCTCCAGCCCCTCCCAGAATGAAGACTAGTCTTGCACAGTGCTGCAATAAACTCTGAACTTTTAGAACTTTCATAGCCTTTTGTTTTACTGAAGGAGCAGCTCACGTGAAACTTCCATTGTGGGATAAAAAAAATGGAAAAAAAAAAATTGATGATACAGGCAGGCCTCTACTCTGGCATAGAGTAGGGACCTAGCTGAGCCCTGGTGTGACAGTCCCAGGCTGAGCTGCAGGACACCCCATGGCCTCCCAGCCCAGCTGTGCCCCAGGTCTCTGCACAGCTGCAGAGAGATGGTGGGACAGCTGTGTCACTGCTGTGAAGCAGCTCTGACCCCTCCCAGAAGGAGCCCTGGAACAAACTCAGACACAGACACCTCTAATGAGGGACTGAGAAGATTAATGTTCTGCATTGAAAGAGAAAAGGTTAGAAAAACAACTAGTCCTCTCACTGCATTTGGTGTCTTGCCTGACTTTTTGGGATATATTTATAGTTAATCAATGTTGGAGCTTTTTTTCTGAGTATCTGTAAGTCTTCTTCCTTTGACTAACACATTCACCCAAATAAATGCAAAGCTCCTCCATGCAAACACACTGTAGCTAGTCCACATCTTGCTTGGAACTGTAACATCAGCACAAGGCAATGGGGTAGGCACTGAGAAACATTAATATCTTTTTGTGTCTCTCCTATGCCAAAGGCAAAAACACACAGAACTAGCATTTTTTCTTTCCTTATTTCTGCCTTTTGGAGTGAAAATGTAATCACCCCACTCCAGAGCAAGAATTGAAATTGGACATGGGGCTTGAGCTTGGGGAACTAGATGATCTTTAAGGTCCCTTCCAACCATTCTATGATTTTATGACTGCCTGGGAGAGCTGGCTGATCTGCAGACCGCTGGAGAGAGCCAAGTGGACAAGCCTGTCCACTGAGCAGCACCTGAAATGCTCTTCAGACCCTTCATGTTGCAGAGGGGGCTGGTTCTGAAAGCACCAGAAAAGCCTGAGGTTATGGTTAGGTTATCCTCTCTGAGGTGATATCCACCAGAGACCACCCACAGGGAAGGTTTGTGAGTAGCCAGATGCATTTTGGCACGTGCTGGTTTGGACTGGGTACCGTTCACTTTCTCCACAGGAGCTGGTATGGAACTGAGTTTTGCATTTGTGCAGGAAGCAGTGTTGCTGAGACTGGATGTTTAAGTTATTGCTGAGCAGCCCTTACAGAGAGCTGAGGCCTTTCCTGCCTCCCACACTGCCCCAGCAGTGAGAGGGTTGGGAGGGGACACAGCTGTGAGAGCTGACCCCAAGTGACCACAGGGCTATTCCAGACCACATTGCCTCATGCTCAGCATAAAGGCAGGGGAAGAAGGAGGAAGGGGAGCCATTAGGAGTCATGGTCTTCATCTTCCTAAAACATGTTTCCTAAAACATGATCCCTGTTTTCCTGGGGATTACTGAACACCTGCCTGGCTATGGGAAGTGGTGACTTAGTTCCTTGTTTTATGCTTTGCTTGCATATGCAGCATTTGTTTTACCTGTTAAACTGACTTTATCTCAACCCATGGATTCTCTTGCTGAGTTTTCTTCTGATTCTTTCCCTGTTCCACTGGAGGAAAGAGAGTGAATGTCTGTGTGGGGTTCAGTTTAGGCTGGGGTTGAGCCACAACACAGCAGTGAAAAAAGACCCCTAACCACAGTCCAGTGACGACCTCTTGAGAGCTCTGCATACAGAGCCCATTCCTGAGAAAGCTTCTCCTCAAGGATTTTCAGTGGCATTAATCTTCCCTCATAAGAAGACAGTGAAATTAAAAGGGAAACACTCAGCACTGACAAAGATTGTATTTTAAACACCATCATTATCCTGTGTGAGTCACTGCCACACCGTTATCATTGCTACCAAGACATTAGATATTGATTTTTAAAAAAAGAACCGCCTGGTGTTTATATGAGTCAGAAGACTGTACACAGCTGTGTTAGACAGGAAAACCAGTGCAGGATACCTCTTTCTTTCCTTGGGGCATTGGTCATGAGCAGGATTAGGAACCTCTTCTGTAATTCTGCATTTTCTGAGCTGCCCCTCTGAACCACAGGAGTGCTCACCGTGCTCCCATCCAAAGGCTTTGCTCTAGGGCAGCTGCCAGGATACAGCAGAGGCTGTTCTGGGAGCACAGCCCTCGTGTGGGGCCAGGCTGTCCATGGGCTGTGGGGCAGGGCTGCTCAGACCCTCCCAGTAGTCCAGGTTTGCAGCTTTGTCCAGCACCAGCAGGACCAGGCAGAGGCGCTGCTCCAAGAGGGAATGGGGAGATGCTGCTCCAAGAGGGAATGGGGAGATGCTGCTCCAGGGCCACCTGCTGCTATGGGACACAATCCAGCCTTGCCGCTGGCAGGGGGGATAAAGACAGAAGGTTCTATCAAACACCTGCTACATAGAAAATTTCTTTTCAAATACGTTTCCAGAGGCATTGTGCATCCGTTCTCACTCTGAGCAGCAACACCTTGTCCCCTCACATCCTATAGACAGGGCCATGGGCTGTCATCACTGCTCTGTGCCCTTTGCCATCACCCCATGAGCCCTATGGCAGCCTCCTGGGCCCCCCATCTCCCTTGCCACCAGCAGGAACAAAGTCTCTGCCACTCCAGCTGCAGTCTTCCCATGCTGTAGGTCTTGCCTGCATACTGGGAAAGAGGTTCCTCTTACTCTAGGTATGCCCAGTGCCCAGCTCAGGATGTGTTCATCTCAGCTGGCTCTCCTGGATGCTGAAATAATCCAAGTGGAATCCTGCTACTGGACAGGAGCTCAGCAGGGCCCACAGACCTTCAGGGCTGGTCAGAGCACTCAGTCCCCAAACCTGCTCATGAGCTGTTACCTGTATGTGCAACCTCAGCTCTGGGTTGGGACACATCAGACTAAGCCCTACCTGCGCAGAGGAGGGCTCCTCCTGCAGGAATTGCTTGTCAGATTTTGAATATGAGCTCTAAACCACAGGAGATTTCAAATTTAAGGGGCAGGATTTCAACAAAGGCATTTTGTTCCCCTGTGTTCTAGTTCCAGTTTAGCACTTCTGAAAATGTTCATCAGGAATCGGGCTACTGGCATGGAAAGTTGCTATGTGCAGCATAATCAAAAGGAGTGAAGAATGTCATACCTTCTGCACTGCTGTTGGGCAAACAATCAGTAAGTGTTGCTGCAGGAGGAGGACAGTGAAAGTATTACAGGCTTTCAGGTGTTTGAAAGAATATCTGTTGTTCATCAAAACTAGCAAGGCAGATGCTCTGGTCTCTTGGCTTTTGAGCATTTTCCAGGGTGAGACATTCCCTCACAAAACCCCTTTGCTCCTCCTCACCTGCCACCAGCCACAAGGAACCATTCCATGGCTTCAAGGAGCTGTGGTGGCCCAGCTACCTTGGCAGCACAGCCCTGGGCCCACAGTACTCACTCCACAGCTAAGTCCTGGGAGAAAATGGCCCCAGAGTAGAAAATAACTGCACACAAGAATTTCTAATTTCTGTCTTCCAGAGACTTGGCTTAATAGAAATAAATAAATTAGCCTGGAGCTACATAATATTTGTGCCACTGTGAGTGCACTGCAGATGACTCTGATGAAGCTGTTGTTTGCTTCTTCTGGAGAAAGCACTTAGTGTGAGGTTTTAAAATCTGAGCAGCATGCAAATGGCAGTGAAACGGGAAGATGTTGTTCTGAGCAACACCTTACACTGCTACACGTCTTCCAGTGCACTCCAGGGATGCAGGGGAGAAAAGCAGGGAGGCAGCAGCAGTTCTCTACATTTTCTGTCCCAGCAGACAGCCCAGAATAGAGGCTGGCATTGAAAAGTTCACAAGAAACCATAGGTAAAGCAAAGTTCACTGAGGCAAGTAGATGAGTAAGACTCAGGGCAGGTACTTGATGTGGGGGGTGAAGGAGAGAAAGGGGAGGTCTGGAGGAGGTAAGACTTCAAGGCAGACAGAAAGCAGAGAGACTTCCGTTCACAGCCAAGGAAATGCATAAATGCTGCATCCACCCCAACAATTTTCACTTGATATCGCTTCATAGTGTGTCTGTATATAGCAGCTGAAGCACCTCTGAAAGCTGTAATGAAAAGTACCAGAATGCAGCCTAATTTCTTGGCTCACTGTTGGGGCTATAATTTTGTCAGTCTTGCCTCAGCTCAGCGTTCCAGTGCTTTTAAGTAAAAATGGTCGAGACGTTTTTAGCTTCATTGCTCTTTGAAGGAAACCTGACTCGTGCAATTGAACCATCTCAATCATACTGTAGGAAAAAACTTTGACCCCAGTGACCCAAGTCTGACAGGGGGAGTAGCAGCAAACCTAAGGAGATCACATTTCTCCAAGCCCCATGCAAACCAGCAGCACGAGGAAGAAAAAGGCAGAAGCCCAGGCTCCTGGAACAACAATTTCTGAAAAAAAGTGGAGATGGAATCTTCTGTCTTTCTTAAAATAGAAACTAAGTCTCCTGGAGTGTTCTTGCACTACTCATGGGTCATGCCTCCAGGCTAGAAAGTCAAAATATGGCAGAGGCAACACTCCTGAGTGAGTCTTAAGTGCTTGGTGTATGTTGTGGGATACACAGGCATCTCAGTCAGAGGCAATTAGGACTGTCCAAGTCCATTTAGGAAGCTTTGGGTGTCCCCAGTGAGCATCCTCCCCAGGGACACTGATGTCTGCTGCTCAGTCACACCACAGCTGGAAAAGGAGAGGTGCCCAGGGCCACTGGTGAGAACAGTCTGTGGGGTGACAACGCTGCTCCACACAAAGTGAGAGGTAACTCTGGGTGGACACTGGGCCAGAGGCCAGTGAGTGACAGGAGGGAGCCACCAACACCCCCTTCAACTCGCCTGCATGCACGTGTGTGCACACAGCCTCCTGCCTCAGACAGAAACAGAGGATTAAAGATGCCTGCTAGCTGTGAGATGAGCCAATTCCTGTCACCAGCTGTGACAACACACCTGAGCCAGACAGCCAGGTTGGAGCAGAAATCCCAGATGTACAATAAAAAGCATCAGTACTGATGATGCAAGGACCACTAAAGCCCTTTGGGATAGAGGTGGTGGGAGGGAAGAAGAGGGGCACAGACACCACAGAAAGAGCTGCCTGCAGCAGACTGTTCCTAAGGAGGGATCCTGTTTGCTGAGCATCCTCAGGCTGAGGCGGTGGGGAGAAATGGGAGAAGGGCAGGCACTGGCTTGGGAAGATAATAGAGCGTTAGCATTTGGGTTTGGCTCAAAGAACCCCTCCTCCTGTTCAAATTGAGCAGCTGTTCCCTCAACCAGCCTTGCCTCCAGGGTGCTTTGCTCCCTTCCAGTAGTGCAGAGCTGTCCGGTGCAGAAGGAGAAGAACACCCCCATCCCTGCCCCCCGTGGCAGGCACTGAGCCATAACCAGCCTCTCTGAGATTCAGGGCCACTTTTGGAAACTGATGCCCTTTTTCTTACATGGATGTTTTTCTTCTCTTATCTCCTGAAACTCCTCCACCCAGATCAGCCCCTTGGACACCCTGTGAGTGGTGCAGTGTGAAGACTGTGGGAGACACCACAAGGTGAGGTATGGCAGTCTGTTCCTCTGGCCCCCTTCACAGCCCTTCCTCTGTCAGGCACCCCTGCAGAAGTCACCTTCCTCACTTTAAAACCCCCAGCTCCTCTCCTCATGAGCAGCACCAATACAGGTGCAAAAGGAAACGGTGGCAGGATCCATCCTTCTGTTGACACACTGCAAAACTCGTGTTCTAACATGACCAAAATTTAATTAAAGCGAAACAGGATCAAAACAGGAATTTTAGAGAGGAATTTGGCAGGATGCTGGCTTTATCCTATCAGCCTGCTTTATGGGATACAGTGCCTGAAGTCACAATTCTGCCAAATAGAGAGAGCTCCTCTAGACCAGATTATGCCTGAGGTAAAGCAGAAGGAGGACTTGGACCTGAAAGTCCCGGTCTAATACATAACCAGCAGATGAGAGAGTTGTTATGCTGCCACCCACCCTTGGAGTCAGAATGTTCTGGTGTATAAAATCCATTGCAGATGTGATTTGCATGGCAAAAATTCCCTGTGGACTAAGCTCACATCTCTGTGGGCTGTGCAGGTCTGGGATGCACCACCTCTTTCCATACTGCTGGAAGAGGGGACAGGGAAGGTAAAGGCTGGGCAGAAGGAAATCAGTATCAGCAGGATCTGAATCTCACTTGAATCTTATCTGACATGAGCTGTGGTAGCTTCTCCGAGGAGTCTGTACTGATTCTGCAATCACAGATGCACACACTGCTGTGCACAGATTATCCTGAAGCTGACCAAGTTCCATTTTGGCCACCACTGTGAAAACAGGTGAGTTTTGTAAAAAATTTAAAGCTGCCGAGGACAAGCAGGCATATCCTGCTTAGATGGTATGGGTA
Organism: Parus major; assembly: GCF_001522545.3. Classification (NCBI taxonomy): domain Eukaryota; kingdom Metazoa; phylum Chordata; class Aves; order Passeriformes; family Paridae; genus Parus; species Parus major. The sequence goes on from NC_031768.1 coordinate 92,546,841, forward strand.
TGAATTAAAGTTTTGTTGGAAGTTTGCAGGTTGTGCTAGCCAGAAAAGTTCTGTTTACTTCATATCCAGCAGGCAAGGTTATCTTCATGTCAGTGTAGGATAACTCAGCTTGGGAAGAGTACCTAGGAGGCATCTAGTCCAGCATCCTGCTCCAAACAGGGTCAGCCATGAGGTCAAATTAGGGCTTGAGGCCTATTGAAAAACCCCATGGATACAGAGTATTATTACAACACTGTCACGAAGGTACCCGGGCTTGCAGGTAGCAGGACAGAAGATTTATTCCACTTGAGTGGCACGTTTCAGACACTGCACCTCAAAAACTGGCTGTAGTGACAGCAACTGTGGTGTGAAAGCACAATAAATACCATTTCCAAACAATCCTTTAAGCCACAGGAGTGGAGGGCACAGCAACCCAGCCAGACATGGCAAAGTGAAGAGCGAGGAGCTTGGGAATCAGCTGTAGTAGGGAAGGACAAACAGGTTTTGGAACTGGACAGGATGGCTGGAACCCAAAGGAAGAAACATGAGCACAGGCTGGAGAGATGCATGAGGGAACATCAAGACTGAGAGAGGGGTGTGATATTAAAGAGGGAAAAGCAGTGTTTATCCAAGTTATTTGAAATTTTTACCAAAGAGCTGGAGGACACAGGACTGAAAAGAAGAATTAAGGAGTTGATATTGGAGGTGAGGGCAAAGAAACAGGCTGGGAATGAACCAGGTTTGGGAACTATGGCACCTCTCCCCTTTCTGCACATGGGGCAGAAACCCTGTGAAGGAGTAGGAAAACCAGGAGTTTGAGCAATGCCTGTTGGCATATTCTTTTGAACAAGTTACCACTGACCTGTTTCTCTGCCTTGCCCCAGTGATAGATACCTTGTTGTGACAACCAAGGCCTGCAACATGTCCAGTGTTTAACAAGGGCAAATATACACCACACAGTTAATTTTGAGGTAGGAAGGAGAGGATTTTATGAGACATTGCACTAACCACTCTATTAAAGAAGTTGTACTGTTAATAAAACCCACTGCAAATATCACAATCTAGATTGCTTATGCAATTTTAATTCTGCCTTGCCTCTGTGTGTGGTGCAATCTATTCTAAATTAAATGATCACACGGATTATTATCTTGCTCCACAAGACCTCTGCTGCAAAGCAAACACAAGAAAGTTATTAAGACCCTTCCCCAAAGAGCTTCCAGTCTTGGGAAAACCAGACAAGGGGGTGTGAAGGGAGCCATTCCAGGAAGGAGGTGGGGAGGGAGTACTTAGGATAATGAGCTTCAATAGAGCAGAAGCATTTACAACTAGATTGTTTTTGGAGAATTACATTTGGACAAGAGAAGCTTCCATGATCACCCTATAGAAGCTTTCCAGTGCCTAAAGGGGCCCACAAGGAAGATGGAGACAGACTTTTTACAAGGGCACATAGTGACAGGGCAAGGAGGAATGGCTTTACACTGAAAGAGGGTAGGTTTAGATTAGACATTAGGAAGATATTGTAAGGGTAGGGAGGCACTGGAACAGGTTGCCCAGAAAAGCTGTGGATGACCCATCCCTGGAAGTATTCAAGGCCAGATTGGAACTAGATGATTTTTAAGGTCTCTCCAACCCAAAACAGTCTATGATTCAGTGAGTCTATGATTTTTTTTTTTGATTTTTTTTTTCCTGGAGTCAGAGTAATATTAAGAAATGAGACAAAAATAATTAAAAGCAAGAAACAAGTTTCACAAGGGAGGCACAACCAGGGGATCCACTGACGCACAAGGCAAGGCAAATGGAAGGTTTCAGCACTATAAGATAAAAATGTGAAGCAAAACAATGGTGATTTTGTGGTTATAGCAGTTCACTCCCCCTGCTGCATCTCCCTTATCTTCGAGGAGGGCCAGGCAGTGTCTCTATTGATCTGTGGTTAGCTGCTACATCGAACAGCTGACAGCAGCAAGGCCTGTTGCTGTTGTGCCTTGTGGCCCCATCACCCTGGAGCCAGTGTGAGCACCTTGCCAGCCACAGTCCTCTGGGAACTGCCCACAAACAAACTGCATTTAAAAACTACTAAAAGGAAGTACAAATGCCTCCATCTCTCTGCCAGCCCTCCTGAGAGGAGTCATGCTCACCGAGCATCCACGCCCTGCCTAGGACTCGCACAGCCCTCGCTAGTCAGGACAAGCATCATGGTGTGCACTTTTCCCTCCGGCTTTAACCACAGAAGTGCAGGTGTGTTGGACTCTTTCCAAGCTCACAGCTAAAAAGCCTCTGCTGGACATGGGCAGGAGGGCTTTTGCCCTTCCTTGACTGCCTCAGGCACAGTTAGCGAGTGCATTTCCCCAAGAGAGAGCAGTGTGGTTCAGATGAGGGCAGAAGTTCGACTGTGCAAGTCTAATGTAAGTGTGGTAAATGTAGTCCATGTTTGGGGGCTCCCAAGGGAACAAAGGGGCTGAAGAGCCCTTCACAGGTCATTTGGTCTCAGCCTGGCAGCTATATCCTCCAGCAGGACACAAATGTGTCACCCTAGGGACTGGGCAGTGACTCATCACACTCCTCCAGTGCCATTCACAGAGCTGCCATGGGGCAACCACAGCCTGGGTTAAAGGCAGTGGTGCTGATTAGTCCCATCAAGTCCTGTAGGGGCACTTTCACCATCCCCAGCCAGGCTAAAGATGGTGCTCTCACCCCTTGCACCTGATGGGGATGAGGGCTTTCTGCAGCACCTCTCCCTCCTACCACTGTCACCCTCAAAGAGACTGGCAAAACTACAGGCAGGAGAGATGATCCAGGCAGCCCAAGTCCCAACACATACTTCTGAAGTAAATTCTTAAAAATAGGTAGATAAACCCTGCTCTCCCCAGGATCTCCTCTTTCCCTTGCCCACATACAAGCCGCCCTGTGGCCACCCTGACCTGTGGGTACATAAAGAGGAAGGACACTTTGTCTCCTCCTGGTAGAGCCACAAGTCATACCTGCAGCAAAGGGAAACCTCAGCCCTGCTACTCAGCTTCCTGCACCTTCCTGACAGCTCCTTGCGAGCCCTATTTGCTGTGCCAGAGCGTGTGGTGGGCACAACCTGGTCTCCAGAGAGAGAAGATCCACTGGCATCACAGTGACCGCAGTCTGAGGAGAGCTGTGCCTCAGAGACTTGACCTCAGACCTCAAGGGAAGCCACATCTCAGAGGTGTGCCAGGGTCAGTAGCTGTGCCATGGCCATTCATGCTGTGCCTACTGGCAGTGGTCCCTGGAGAAGGATGCTTCTCAATATTAGTCTCCTTTCCAGCCTCCTCCCGGCTTATCTTGCTGTCTCAGGTTTAAGGTAGTTTATCTAAAGATTTTTATTTTTTTTAAACCTCCCCCTTCTTAAAATCATCTCTGCTTTGATAATTTTTTTCAACTGTCTGTTTTGTGGTTTGGGTGTTTTGGTTTTTTTTAAATGACAACTTTCTATCTGCTGGGCAAGCAACCCCGGCCGAGGCATCTCCCTGCGCTCGCCCACATCACCGGCGCCCCGGGCTCCCTTGGCTCCCAGCTCCCCTGGATTCCCGGGCTCCCTTGGCTCCCAGCTCCCCTGGATTCCCGGGCTCCCTTGGCTCCCAGCTCCCCTGGATTCCCGGGCTCCCTTGGCTCCCAGCTCCCCTGGATTCCCGGGCTCCCTTGGCTCCCAGCTCCCCTGGATTCCCGGGCTCCCAGCGAACCGCTTCGCCTCCCGGCAGGAGCAGCTCCATCCCTCAGCAAAGCACGCCCTTGCTGCGGACCCCGGCTCCAAAATTCGCCCAGACGCCCTCGGCTGCGTCCCTTGAGGAGAAGGACAACCTCTGGAGCCCCTGAGGAGGGCAGGGGGAGCGCAGCCCGGCCCGGCTGCCCCTCTCCGGGCACGGCGGGGTCCCGGGGCAGGGGGCGGGCGGGAGGAGGTGGCCAGCCCGGTCCCGCCCCGCGGCTCCGCGCCGGGCACGGCGGCAGGAGGGAGCGGGTCGGGCCGGGAGTCAGCGGGACCGGGGACCAGGAGCGGGACCGAGCTGTGCTCGGCGGCGGCACGGCCCGACGGGCCGGGGGTAAGTCCTGACTGCTGCCTCCCGCTCCCCTCCCGCCCGGTGCCGGCAGTCCCTTCTCCCGCAGCCCTCCGCCTCCCTCCGTGCCCGGTGTCCCCCCGGCAGGGCCGGGGCACACGGCGGCCGGGCCGGGGCAGCGCGGGGAGCGGCGCGGATCCCGCTGCCCCTCGGGTGCGGGAGCGGAGCGGCGGCCGCAGCTGGAGACGAGCCCAGAGCCGCCGCCACCTACGCCGGGACCCTGCGCTCGGAACCCGAACGCTTCCCCGCACCTGGACCTGCCATGCGGGCCGGGACAGGCGCCCCGACCCATCCCAAACGGAGACCCACGGGAGGAGCGTCCTTCCCCCACCCTTTCCCCTCCCTCTGCTCTTCCCCGCGGCTGAGACGCTTGTCCCCGTAGCACTTTGTCACCCCGTTACCAGGTGGGTGTCCTGCCACCCCTCTGTGAGGGTGTCCAGGTACGCTGGTACGTGCCTGCATTGGCAGCGCCCTGGCCGGAGTGAGCAGGACTGGGAAGGAGGGGAGGTTAGGGGGATGGAGGGGAGGTCCAGGGATGAGGGACCTGCAAGGGCTGGGAGGGATCTTGGTAGGGAAGACCGACTTTGGGATGAGAGTCGAAGGTAGTGCTCATGGATATAAGGAACAGAAGACAAGACAGGAAACCCAGAGCCGAGCGGTGTATTGGGATGTCTTATGCCTTCTGGTTATATATATTATGGGTGATGTTTTGTTCATTCCCTGTTCTGGCCTTGCTTATCACCTAGGCAGCTGCTTTTTCCAGCACTACAGAGCCAGCCTTTCCTGGCTCCAGACAGTACAGAATTCCCAGACTGGGAACTGTGTCCATGCAAGGGACACAGTAAAATGAATCCTGTCTTTGGGTGGCTGCAGCACAACTATTTTATGAACAGTCCTGGACTCAGCAGCAGCACTCATGCTACAAGAGATCTTCATGACCCAGTGGAAAGCCTAACTTCTTTGTCATGGTCAGGCAGAAGAAAGCTAGAGGAGACAAGCACAAGCCATAAGAGATTGTTTCACCCCTGTTCTGAGGGACCTGTGTTCACAGGACATGGGGAAGTTCAGTTTCCATCTCATTCAACCCTTGTCCTCTCCCAGCTACAAAATATCAGAGGAGAGTGGCGCCAGTTTTAAGGATGAGTAAATCCCAAGGGGCTGGAGCAATTTATTACCTATTGCACAGCTACTCTTCCAGGAGTATAGCTGTGCAGCATCTGTGCATCACAGATGCTGCTGTTCAAGGGGTGAGGTGAAACAGAGTAATATTTATACCACTGGCATTGCAGTGTTTTGTCCTTGCTTTTCATACCTGTCATACCTGATGATGAGTTCAGCAACAGGAGCAGTAGCAAAGGAAAAGAAGATACAAGCCATTAAATGTCATGGAACAGCCTCGGTACAGCAGCTTTCATATTTGTGGAAAAAAATCCTCCTCTTAAATCAAGGAAGGGTAGGTTACTGAGAGCAGACTTGAATCTATTGTAAGAAAAAGAAATGCAGAGCACCCTGCAAACATATTTCCATTTTTTCATCCCAAACATCAAGCTGGTTTGCTTTTCAGCACAGGAGGCACATCTTCTGGCTAGGCATGGAAAACGCAGAGCACAGTATGGATGGAATGGGAGCACACCAGCAGTCAACCCTTTACCAAGGCAGGCAGGGCTTGGGACATGCTGCAGGAAAGGAGGAATTCTGGAGGTGGTGCTTGCTGCCAGGCAGCCAGGGATCAAGAGGCTCTGCCAGGCTGCCAAGCACTCGAGTGTGTGAAGTTACTGAAGACATTTCTTGATGAGAGAAGGAAGAGGATACTTCCCAGAAGAAAAGATAAAAGTTCCAAATTTTGGCCAAGCCCTAGTATGTTTGGGTAACTGTGTTGGGTCTTCCTCATCATTTCAAACTGTTGCCTTGGAGGCTGCACTCTTTCCCAGCTGACTTGTACTGTGGCGTGACTTTGGTGCATCTCAAAACCATTTCCCCTTTTCCAAACTGCTGTATTGGTTGCTAAGATCCACCTTTCACATGCACACAGGAGGTGAAATCTTGCATTCCTTGATTCCCTTGGTTTAGATTCAATGAAAAACAGAACAAGCCGAGCAAATATTTAAGCAAAGCTCTGCCCATATATGAGCAGAAAAAAGACCTCTCTGATTGGGAGAATTCATAAGGAAAGTATAAAAAACATACCAGTACCCAAAGGAGGTACTGTTCTCCACAGTTATTGCAGAGCTTTGATTTTCATTCCTCTGTTTCTTACTCTTTGCAGTGGCAGCCCCATGGCTCTCTTCACCAGAACCAGCAGCCATCCTAACACAACAGACCCCATTCCCTGTGGGGCAAACAGCACCACAGAGCCTGAGCTGCCCCATTCACACGCCTACTACGCCCTCTGCTACTGCATCTTGATTCTGGCCATCATCTTTGGGAACGTGCTGGTCTGCCTGGCTGTGCTGAGGGAACGCACCTTGCAAACCACCACCAACTACCTCGTGGTGAGCCTGGCAGTGGCAGATTTGCTGGTGGCTACTTTGGTGATGCCATGGATGGTGTACCTGGAGGTGAGTACCTCTCAGGAATGATTAGCAGAATTTCACCACATCACTGCATGCTTGGTCATGTTCCTAATGAGGGCAGTAGCAACATTTATTCTGATCTGTGTGGAACGGCCCTGGAGCTGTCCTGCAGGCTGTGTACTGCTTGGGTATGCTGCATGGAATGATTAAATAAAAAAGGAATAAGTGAGGGGGGGGAGGAAGCCATCCCAGCAAGATAGAATTAGACTCTTCAGTTTGATTGCAACTAAAAAATATTAAAAGTCAAGCTTTATTTCGGACTGGAATAGTCTATCAGCTCAAGTGCATTCCAATCCTTAATGAAATCACATTATGCTTTGCTTTAGAAAATACTTGGCACTCAGCCTTGCTGTGGACAGGGTGGGACTGAGGCACATCTGCGGAGCAGCCTCTGCCCCATGCCATGCCTTAGTCATGATTTGTGAGCACAACAGTAGGTCCATTTCCTAGTTGTGTTTGTAGACCCATTCAAGACTAATTTCTGTCTGTGAAGCTTGAATAATCAAAGCAGCTGATGCAAGAGTCATCCAAACAACAGAGAAAAGAGTTCATACACATCCCAAACCTGAACTCCCAATCCTGGCATTGCATAACACTTCCTATGGAACTGGGCTGTCAGACTCCAGCAAGACTGAGATTTAAAAAACAGTCCAAAAAGCCCCAAATTTTTTTTCAGTATTCTCTGCTGTTTATGGATCAGCAAGGCCATCAATGAAGCAGAAATGGCATCATGCTTCAATACACCATGAGCCTTGAAATTGCCAAAAAATCATTCAGTCCCTAAAACTGTGTAGAATACCTATTCATCTACTTAAGGTTTGCCAAACCAGACTTCAGAACTGGCCCTTATTTATGGAGAAGCTTAAGGTGGATGAATGCCTCAGATTTAAATTCTGCTTGTGAAGTTTGTGCTTTACACTTCATTTTTAGAGTCATCAGTGGCCATGAAATGTGTTATTTTATCAATCATGCAGACAAGAACTGTCTCTTTCTGGGAAATCTTTTGGGAAGGCTGTGACAGAGCAGCAACAGGAACATTTTATAGTCTCAAAATCCTCATCTCCACTTAAGGAGGTTTCTGGCACAGAAGTGCTAATCAGCAGTGTGTCTAGCAATCTTCTGAGGGCCACCATGTAGGTGTGACACACCAATACTGCTGCCCTCTTCTTTACTGATCCCTGGTGCTATGGCTGCTGCAGCTCACCAAGGTTTCCAAGACAGTGGCAGCAGGGTGTCCTGCCCCCTGGAATTTGAGGGAATTAAACATCATCATGCTTTGCAGTCATTGCATAGTTGGAGGAGGACATGTGGCAGCATGGCTGGGAACACCCTCCTCAATCTTCTCACAACATCCAGTTCTACCTCCAAAGGGGAAGAAAGCTTCAGGAGAAGGTTGTCACTGAGGTCTAATCTGCTGAGACCGTGTGGGAGTCTCCTCATCTTGTCTCTCACATGGGAGCTGTGAGACCTAAGCTGCTGTGTGAGCTCAGGAGCTGCACTGGACTGGTGTCAGAGGGAGGACAGAGCTGAGTTCCTGCAGCTCAGCAGTCCTGACCACCAGTGCTCTTTGCACTGCCACCATGCAAACCCAGGAGCAGCCATCTCACAGCTGCAGGAGCCAGCAGCAGCCCCAAGCATCAGCTCTCAAACACAAAACTCCTCAGGGAACCTGCTCAGATGCACTTGCATGCAGGCTTTCATGCCTGCCATGGCCTGATGCAACTTGGTTTCCTACTTTCCCATCCATGTGCTTCTCAGTGTGGCATCCCCATTCCTATCTGAATTGTGGAGATTCTGTTGCTTATTTTAAGAATTTAGGAGAGTGGTGGAGATGTATAAGTTAAAAAAAATAATCATTGCGCATTCATAAACTGGAAAGCTTCCTATAGAGTTTGGAAGTTAAAAATAATAACACCACAATTTTTTAGATAAAGCAGACTGGTCGTTAAGGAAGATTAGGTGAAAACCTGACCTGAATAGTCTATAGGGATCTTTAGCATTGTGTTTGACAGAGCCAGGATTTCACCCTGGACAATCTTCTCCTGCATAATCACCGAGTGGTAATGAGAGATTGTATCAGCTCATCTCTCTGCAGTTGCTCTCATCAGCTGTAAGAGAATAATGTTTGACCATCCACCTCGCCCAGACAGATGTGAGGATTCATTCAATTAATACCTGGGATATCCTTTGAGATTCCTGGACAAAAAGCACCAGAGGGATAAAGAACAGGTACCCTGCTAGCACTTGAAAACCAGAAATGCAGACTAGCAGGTTCTAGCTGCTGTAGCAAAGATGATCAGAACAGAGCAATAAAAGGAAGAGCAGAAATAGAATTTTTAAAATTCTGAACAAAGCATATAAAAAAAGGCTTTTCTTCACTGTTAAATTATGGAATAAATTCTGGGTTTGTATACCCCACAGGTAAATATTAACTACTTCAGCAACTCCAGCAGAGCTACTCTCCAATTTAAAAGTGACAAGTGAGAATGGGTTTTAAGCCCAAACATTTTGATCTGTCAAGTATCCTCTTACACCAGCTACAGTCCAGTATGCAGGTAGTGTGATCTGATAGCATCATCCTGAGAGGGCTCACTTCTGAGCCTTCCCTACCAGCACCTTCTTCAGTTTTTATGGTTCACATTCTTGAGCTCAGCATTTCAGTGTGTTCAGGATCTCAGTTAAGTAATTTAACTCCCTCAGTTAAGTGCTTGTTCATCTGCTGGGTTAGCAGCAGCTGCCTTTCATGTGAACATCTGCCTCTGGCTTGGTGAAATATTCTTTAGACTCCACAGCTCACGCAGAAACTGCATTGCCTTTTGCCTCAAACTGCAGACACATCCCTTACTGGGTCCCACTGCTAAGACTTCCAACATTTTTATTTTATTTTTTTTTTTAATATATCTTGAGGTGGTCAAGCAGATCTTAAACTATGAAACTAAAGTAAAACCAGTGTAGTGTTTCTCTGGAAGCTGAACCTACCTATTAAGGTCCCTAATCTCAGATGGACAGCCTTCAGTTTGCATGTCTTGTAGTTTACCTGTGCAGAAAAGCTCAATGGTTTTGACTTCTTTTTCCCCTTTACATACTTTTTTTATAAGAAAACAATGGAGCACTACCATTATCAAGAGAACTGGAGAAGAAAGCACAGTTCCCTTCTGCATTCTGCAAGCTAATTCCCATTTCCCTCTTCTGAATTAATTCAGGGTCAGAGGGTCTAATGGAAGACTGCCTCATTCAATACCTGATTTCTGAAATGTAGCAGCTGGGTCCAGCAGAGAACACCCTAAAGACACAGCTCACCTCAGCAAGTTTCAGTGCCCATGTGTGGGAATGCTGCCACTATGAAAACCATTTACATTTCTCAGGATTATTTCTTAAACAATTCTCACAGAGAACATTTTGTATTTAGGATGCAGGGGGCTGCATCCTTCCTAGGCACCAACACTCACAGGGTTGAGCCACTGCCTGAGAAGCCATGAAGTATGGGCTGGGGTGGGCATTTTTGAATGGATTTTGAAAAACTCCAAGGATAGATCCTGCACAGACTTACCAAGCAACTGGCTCCACTGTCCAATGTCCCTATAGTCAGAAAAGTAACCTTCATAACCAGTTTGTACCTTTCCTCCAGCTCATTCCTGTTGCTTCTTGTCCTCCCACTGCACCACTGCTGTGAGAAACCCAGGTCCATCTTCTTAGCACTTGCCTTCAACCTTTTTAATAAACTTCCACCAGGCACTAGAGGGCTGTTATTCTCCCACCCCTCAAATCCATCTTTTTTCCAGGCTGAAAAAGTCCTGCTCCCTTAGCTGGTCCTCACAGGATTGTTTTGGTGGCTCTCCACTGGACTCACTCCTGTTAATCAATGTTTTTTCTCTACTGATGCCTCAAGAGCAGGTGCAGTACTCCAGATGTTGTCTAAATGTAAGCAGAGAGACCAGGAAGTAGTGGCAGTTTCTGACAGCTTCCCAGGATCCAGCTGAAACAGCAGGACCTGCAGGGCTGAAGGCTAAAATCCAGGCTCCCTCCCAAGCATGGACTTTCTCCCTTTTTTCTCTCCTACTCCCCCATCCAGCACAGCACTGGGTTTGTTTGCAGTTGAACAAGAGGGCAGCCTGCCCTCCATCTCCTACAAGCAATGGGAATGGAGGCAGACACCTCCCTCAGAATCAGGTTGTCATCCCAACCCCAAGGCGAGCAGGGCCACACAGTGCTTGGAGCATGCTTGTCAATCCAAAAGATCCTTGTCAAGAACTTGGTGGCTGCTCCAAGACCCACTTTTCTCCAAAGCTAAGACTGCCTATGGCTGAGCTTTCACAACCACACACTTCAGATGAAAAATTCAAAACAAGCAGAACAGCTTGGTAGCAACTCAAGCCCCTTAATCTGAATAGCCTGTGAGTTCTCACTCAGATCTAATAATCAAAATCTGTAACTGAGATAAGAAGTCAAATGAGGTTTTTGAGAAGCCTTAGTCTCAGATCTCAGTTTCATACATAAATGCAAAAACTTGCAGCACTTTTCCAGCTCGCTGCCTGTAAGAGCACTCTGGCAGCTAAGCTGAGAAAGACTTACAGCCCTTAGATTTTCTCAGATAATCATTAATCAGAGGATAAATACAGTGATATCAAACTTAAATCAATTTATCATGCTAGGCCTTGAGAGGAGAGATAGCTGCTGTTTCTTCTCCCTGCCTCCTTTTGCAAGAGCAAATAAAGGATTGAAATGAAAGTGAGGCTCCTTCTCCACGACCTACTGCTGTGTTATCTTGCACACAACACAGGTGCCTCAGTTTCCCTCTGCCCATCACTGTGGGCATGAACTCCTCCAGCTGCTGAGTTACTTGGAGGAGAGCAGCTCCTTACACATAACTTGTCAGGAGCTGGTGCAGAGCAAGGCTGACAGTTTTGTGTTGCAGGTGACCGGAGGGGTCTGGACGTTCAGCCGTATCTGTTGCGATATCTTTGTCACCATGGATGTGATGATGTGCACAGCCAGCATTCTGAACCTCTGTGCCATCAGCATTGACAGGTGAGACACAACAGCATCCAGGGGGACGGTCTGGGTATGGGGGTCAGCCCTGTGCCCCAGTGGGGCAGGGACAAAGAAGTGGGGTGAGCACAGACAGCATCGGTGTCTTCAGAACAGCAAACCCCTGGAGGTCTGTCCCTGCCACTACTGCTGTCAGTGTGGCTCTGCTCACGTTGTGCAAGAAGAGGTCTGCACTGGAGGGCAGGGAGACACAAGCAATAAAACATCCCAGTAGATGGTTAACCACATCCTCGAGATTTTTAAAGGCAGGAACCACAATTGGTCATCCAGCTCCCACTGAGTGTCAAAGAGGGTTTCTCCTACTGGAGATCTCACTCGTGAAGCTTTATTAAACCAAATCCTGGCATATACACAGGGAGAGATGAAGATTATTGCTGTGTAATCTTGAGCTTTGCTTTGGTTTTCTGCATTTTAAAACTGAGCCTATTTTAAGCAATGCTGAGGGCTGGGAGCCAAGACCGTGGCACATGTGATCCTACTGGGACCAAGGAGTGGGAGAAGGGAAAAATACTGCGTGCTGTACCTTTGTAAAGTGTAGTTCAAGGATAATAATGCAAGGCAGCTCTCAATGCTGCGTTGGTCCGGTGTTCCTCCATGGGAATCTGTATCCCCATTTCAGTTTGGCTCTGTCTGCAAGGAACAGCCCCCAGGCTCTCTTAAAGATGAGACTCCTGTGCCTTCCAAATCCTTGCCCTGCTGAGCTGCATCTCCTGGGGCACCCCAGCAACTGAAGGTCCTTGACACCTGCCCCTGGGCAAACCTCTGCCTGTCAGGCTAACACCAGACCAGGCAGCTGAGACAAAGAGTTCAGAAGTTTGTGTTTACTCCAGAGAGTGCTCTTGCACAGCAGTGCCCATATAACTTTAGGGGCTTGAGGGTTAGGGATTTCCTGGAGTTTCTTGATCCATCTGGTAGCCCAAACCCTGTAGCTTCACATGCTGTGAGTTCTGCTGAGCATTTCTCTGCACTGCTGCCAACTAACTGTGATTTCCTCTGTTCTGCCCCTCCATGCCCCACTTACCATTTCTACAAATTGCTGATCCCATCATCTGATTTTCTTTACTTTCCTCTTCTATTTCTTCACCACATTCACCATGATGTTCCCTGTGCTGCTTTCACTGCTCCTCTTGAAAACCTCCTCCTTTCCCTCCCTCCTGCCTCCATCTCCTCTTCCCGGGGCTGGTTTGGTCTGCAGATACACCGCAGTGGTGAAACCAGTTCAGTACCAGTACAGCACTGGGCAGAGCTCCTGCAGGAGGGTCTCCCTCATGATTGTGATAGTCTGGATGCTGGCCTTCGCAGTGTCATGCCCTCTCCTCTTTGGCTTCAATACTACAGGTAGGTGATTCCCTGAACAGTAGCACGCAGGAGGGGTTGGCAGTGGAGCTGCCCTGTGTATGGCCAGCTCATTTAACATGGGTCCTGCAGATTTGCCAAGTTACAGGAAATTCTAAGGAACTTGAAAGCACACTATGAAGGGAGAGAAAAATCCCCATGTGCTCTTATCTATAAACTTGCCATTTGCTCAGGCAGACACTGACTGTTGCTCTAAAGGGCAAACCCGCCTGCTCTACTGCCAAATCAATGCCCATCAAGGTGTCCAGGTCTTCAGATTCCCATCAAACAATCACTGTGAGCACACAGAGCAAAATGTGCAGCGCATAGAGCACACACACACCAGACTTAATGGTGTCTTGCTGATATCAACAGGTTCAGAAGCAGAGTTTTGACTGATCCAGAGCACATCTCTAAACAGCAAGGATTGCATATTAGCGTTGCTTGTTAGAAACCTCCTTCCTATCCCACTGGCTGTTCTGCTTCCTTAACTAATCCCTTGAGGAGGGCAGGGAACTTAGCCTCCACCTTGGAAGCAGGTTGGTCTTTTTCCTTTTCCTCAGCTAGGGCAGCACAGTCTCCCTGGAGGCAGAGGAGCAAGGGAGCCTGCCTTCCCACTGAGTCATAGGCAGAAGCCTTTGCTCCCCCTCCATCCTCTGCGGTGCTTGAGGCAGGAAAGGGATGGGAGTGGGAAATTCTGCTGCCCCCCTCTGCCTGGTTCAGACAGATAGGGGTGAATGCACACTCTGCATCTAGACAGCTCAGAGGCTGTCAAAGGAATGGGAGAAAGGGTGGGAATAGACACGAGAGAAGAGAACAGAGCTGTTGGCCAGAAAAGCAGGCAGATGATGCTGGCTGACGATAGATGGCCCTGTGTTGGGTTCATTTTAAGCATCACGTAGGTAATGGGGTAAGCCAGAGCATAATCTGCACTCCTTAGACTGCTTTTGCCCCCAGCCACCTTTTGTCTCACTTTGCCAACACACCAGAGCCTCCTTGTACTAAACTGAATCAGCTCAGCCACTCCTCTCTCTCTCTTCTCCTCCCCAGGGGATCCCAGTGTCTGTTCCATATCCAACCCTAGTTTCGTCATCTACTCCTCTTTGGTGTCCTTCTACCTCCCCTTCATGGTGACCCTGCTGCTCTATGTCCGGATTTACCTCGTGCTCAGACAGAGGCAAAAGAAGCGAACCCTCACCCGGCAGGGCAGCCAGAGCGCCAGCACCAAACCGTGTTATGCACACCAAGTAAGCCACACAAAGCCAGTAGGAGCTGTCAAAAAGGACAGGAATGCATCATCTCCTCTCCTCAGAGGGTTAAAACACAAACCAGAAAGCATAAGGAAGGACATGACATGTTTTCATCCCATCCCTTGCTCATACACCATGATATCTGAGGCACAGAAGCTGCAGTTAAATCCTTTTCAGACCTCTAGAATGATATTCCCTGTGTATCTCTGCCCTCTAGAAGTGGCAGGTAGATAAGAGCACAGCCTACTTCAGTATTTCCTCAGAGCAGGGTTTTCTCAGCCATGCATAAGTCTGGGTAATTTCTTCATTTATTGATTTTAATGTCTTCATTTATTGATTTTTGCTCTATGAGGCTTCATTCTCAGGGCTTCACAGGCTTTAACCTCTGTTATTAAAATACAAAACCCTCTTCATCTGACAGACTTAAGAGGTCAAAATACTCATGGTGCATGCAACATTTGTTCCACTGACCTTTCTAGATGAAATATCTGCAACCATGGGAACCAACACAACAACTTGAAAGGAATTACCTGGTCATGCATATCCACTCTTTTCACCCATTTTTGCACAGCGAGGCTACATTAAAAGGGTGGGAATGCTGAGGGGAGCAGGGCCAGCACAAAAACACAGGTGAGAGGTTAGCAGAGCAGGTAGTTCTCGTGCTTCTCCTTGGTGGGATGGAGACAAAGAGCTGTCAACTGCTGCTTCACCCCCAGGTCAGCCCAGAGGACGTGGTGCAATGTAAGAGGCAAGTGAGGCTAAGGATAACTCCAACTTCCTTCATCATCCTCTGGCCCAATGAGCAGTTTGGATGGTTTCCAGTTCCTCTGTGGCATCCTCTTTTGCAGGAACACATGGAGAGGAGAGCTTTGCCAAACAGATGCCAAGGCACGTTTTCCCCCTGTCTCTCGCTCAAATGCACAGGCCAGGAGATGTCTACAAAAAGGAGGTTGCTGACTGTCTTCAGCCTGCAGCGGTACCGAAGCTTCTGCCACGAGGCATCCCTCACCAAGGCACCAGAGACTACCCAAAACAGCAGGTGGGAAGGGAGGAGGAGCACGAAGCCAGCAGTGGAGGTACGGAGGCTCAGCAATGGTAGAACCATCAGCAGCTTGAGGCTGGCACAGCAGCAGCCCCGACTGATCCAGCTGCGGGAGAGGAAGGCTACACAGATGCTGGCAATTGTCCTGGGTGAGTGAGAGCAGTTCTGCCTGTGGGTGCAAGGGGTGATGGTTTGGGACTTCCAGGAACACAGAATCTCCTCATACAATATTGAGATTTTTTTTTTAAAATGCAAGCTGGGCCTTGGCTTCAGCTGTTATGGCTTCACAACCTCAGGAGAGACAGTAGTGGGACATTTAGGAATCTAGAATAATTCTTCCAAATGTTGAGAGCCACGCATGTTAGTGTTCTATTTACTGTGTTTTGTTACCCTTGTGTTTAAAATCAGTGGCCAACAAGCCCTACCAGAGGGAGTAACAGCCAATACCTTTGCTTTTCCTTTGTTTTACTATTACAAGGCTGGAACAATCTTTAGTTTCCATACATGCAGAAGCTCTTAGATTTGATTACAGAAGGGAAAACTGAGGCAAGGAGCCGCAGAGGAGCCAGTTGATAAAGCTGGGTAGAGAAGCCAGGAGACTGGCGTCCCTGTCACCTGCTGTGGTCACCAGGTTCACTCTTCCCCCCCATTAACTCAGTAGTAGCACAGAAATAACAGCAACCCTCATCCTGACTGATTAAAGCCAGCTTTCTGGATGAAGCTTTCCCTCAAAGTTGTGGCCACTTGCTTTTGTCTGTCATCAGGCCACTTCTGAAGCCTTATCCATTCACAAAGCTGGTCCCAAGGAGTCCGAGATTTTGCCAAATCCCTCTGTGTTAGGAATGAACGTGGCCTTTTGTTTTGTTTGTGAAATATAGGAACATCATGGAAATAACGAGGGGGTGGAGGGAGAGGCCACCAGTGCAGGCCCCTTTCCAAATAGTTGCTGCTTGAAACTTGCAGATTGTTTTCTTCTTCTCTCTTAAACCCAGGGACATTCATAGTCTGCTGGCTGCCCTTCTTCTTGATTCACATCCTCAACGCCCACTGCCCATCCTGCCACGTGCCTCCAGGGCTTTACAGTGCCAGCACCTGGCTCGGATACGTCAACAGCGCCCTCAACCCCATCATCTACACAACTTTCAACACTGACTTCCGCAAAGCCTTCCTCAAGATCCTCTGCTGCTGACTGTGGGGCCACACCGGGCTGCACAGGTCTGCAGCAGCCCCCTGGGAGGAGAAAAAGACAGGGACAAGCCAGTGAGTCCCTCAGCGCTGGGCACAGCCCTGGGTGAGCAGCAGATCATCCACCACAGAGCATCACTCCTGGGAGCTGACAGGTTTGCAGGGTGCACGCGACCCAAACGCAGCTGTCATCCCTCATCTCAGCTGCCTACGTGCTGGAAATGCATTTGCCCTCCCACAGCTGGAACCTGAGCCTGCAAAAGGCACCCAGCTCAGGTGCACAGCAGTCCTAGTAAGAGGACAGAACTTGACCTCTTTGATAAAGATCCTGATCTCTTCAGTCAGGAGCCAAGAGTGAAAATTGGACTAGGAAACTTAGAAAAGGAGCACTGATGGAGAAATAACAGCTTTCCTGTTGTTTCCATCAAAAGGTTTGCCAGTAAAACTGGGTCAGTCTAAGTTTCTAGAGAAAATTGCCCTAGTTGGAAATGAAATCCCTTGTGCTGCCAGCTTGTATTTTACTGCTCCTTGCAAGGTAGAGAGGAGGCTGCCCTGCCTCTGGTAGGTCAGCTCACATGAGAAGTGCAACTCTACCCCAGGGTCCCCTCTCCTCCTGACCCAAGGACCAGTGATAGATTGGCCACTACTTAAATACCACACACCCCAATGATCTCCTGGGGCCACTAAGGCAACAAGGCTCTTGATAGCTGCCATAGAGTCAAACCTCTTTTGTCAGCTGGTTGCATGCACCATCTCAAAACTTGTTCACGATCTCTTTGGAACCAATCTTCACCTGCACTCCTCACCTGACAGCAGCACTGCTAGATTTAGGGTTTGTACCACCTGGCTGCTGCAATAACTCTGGTTACAGCCCATACCTGGGGGAGAGCTGTTTCATAACATTCCTCCCAGTAAGAAGGGACATTTGCCTTGGGATCAGCCCCAGGACTCTCCCTGACTCCCCATGCCAATACTCCTGTCATCATATATGGCATCTGTGTATCCCAGCATCCAGGAGCTGGCCAAATAACAGCCCTGCCACGGTCTCCTTTCCCAGCAGAATTCTACAAAGCCATCTCCAGTAGTTCCTGGATGAAAAAAAACCACACAAGTCCTGATGTACCCTAAGCTGGTCTCGTGTCAGGGCACTGTAATGCTCTTCCCCTCATATAGACAAACCTGGCATGGCCAGAGAGCCTCAACATGGTTCTCTCATTTTGCCCCCTTGCTGTACTGGATCAGAGGCTTCAGCTCTCACTCCCAGGACTTGGCTTAGCTGTGCTGTCAGCCACGCTCGTTTGATAGCTTTAGGATAACTCTGTGTGCTGCTCCTGCCTGTGTCCATGCCACAGCTTCTCCATCTGGAAAGAGCTTCCTTTCTTTCCTAATATGAAACCAAAATCGTTGTCCTCTGTCTCCAGAGCCCACAGTAGAGCTCTAGATGCTGCTCTGGTTTGTCTGGGTTTTGGGAGGAGGATCTTGTGGAGAGCATGTGTCATTTGCCTGGGCAGGTGCCCTCCATACTGCATTGTAACTGCCTTAAACCAATAAAACACAAGTGTAATTGGAAGTTTTGGTATCTTTGTGATGAATGTGCCTCCTTCCATTAGTCTTTCGTCACCTGTAGCCCTTCTTAACACTTCCCCTGTAAAAAACTATCGTCCACCTGGACACCCACAAGAATTTATTATTACTTGCAATTGGGAAAGAAATGAAAGGCTGCTGTAGGCACTTCCAGCAGATGAATTCTGGAAATATGCTCAATTAGTTTCCCAGCTATGCCAGGCAGACATGCAGTAGTGTTACTCCATCTGCTCAAAGATGCTGGATAGCACGGGAGGCACTCGGCACACAGGATGGTGGAGGTATGGAACCAGTGAACCAACCTGTGAACAGATTGCCACTCAAGGAACTCTCATTAAGATGCTTCATAACAGACACCACCAGTCCACTTGATTTTGTATAACAATTGTCAGAAAGGAGGAACTGAAAAGAAAGATCTTTTAAAGGATGAGTAGGTTCATTTCAAGACCTGGCCTAGCATCTCTCAGGGGTCAGTTTCATCCTACTTGAATCTGAACTGGTTCTTCAAGGAGTGATTCCCAAGATGATTCAGGATAGAGGTAAGAACAGGAGGTGTGGCAGAAGACTAAGCAGCATTTTGGTGTCCACACAGCTATAAGGGATGGGGAAAATTATGTATCTAAACATATGGTCCTTTCTTTACTGAGATCTGAACTACCAGATCACAGAACTGATTAGGGACAAAAAAAACCCCAAACAAACAAAAAAAACAACCCAAAACCACAAAACCCTCACAGAATTACAAAATCTCAACTCTGAACTAAAACAATCTCTGTCTCCCCCTCCCTCAAGTGCTGCTTGAGCACCATGCCCAGTTTTACTCTGTTAATACAAACATAGGTGACCCCATAGGAAATGCCAAGGGACAGAAGCAATCGAAGGTGCAAGCAGGTGATGCCCCTCCACCCTCTCCAGCAAGCCAGAGAGATTGCTGAGGGCCCCCCAAGACACACCCCCACTCATTATTTACAGCAGAATAATCTGCATTCTCCTTTTCCAACTGCTCAATATCTCCTACTACCCTTAATTTTCTACATTTTCCTCGTTGGTGTTTTGTTTTCCCTGACTCCACAACTGGCTGGGAAAGGTGAGCTGTGACGCTGTGCTCTGCATTCTGTGAGGATTCATTTACATGCTGATATTCACATTAGAAGAGCCTTTGGGTAATGCAGAAGCCTCTCCTCGTGCAGAGAGGAGAAGGGAGCTTGGGGACAGCCACAGGGCTGGGTGGGTGTGCAGGTGCAGCACCCTGCAGTCTGTGCCCACCTGCACCCTGCCCCAGCAGGCAGCTGGAATGGGACACCTCAGGTCCCCTGGGCTGGAAGATGTTTCTAAACGAGTGGAGAGGGCAGCCAGGACGCTGCTCCACCGTAGCTGAGGAGTGTTAAGACCTTTTGGAGATGAAGGAGAGCTAGCAACGCACACTGGGAAGATCAGTTCCCCCCCCTCAAGTACAAGGCAGCCATCCAAGTACTGCCTGTCTAGACACATTTACAGCACGCCTGAGAAATGGACTGAAAGCACCATTTATCCCCTGCATCCACCATCTCCCAGCTCCCAGAGCCATAGGCTCAGCTGCAGGAACCCAGATGAATGAGCCACTGAGCCCACACATCCCACAGTTTGCTATTCCAAGTGTACCTGGGGCTCCCCATCTGTGACAGATGTGCCACATGTTGTATGTGTTAAACTTCAGGTCTGGGAAGGAAAACACAGGTTACTCAAGTTACTAAAATACTAAATGGTATCAGGTACTGAGCAGAAGACGTCCAGAGTTGAAACCAAAAGCTCTTATTTTGAGTTTTACACTGTAAAATAGAAAAAAAGAAACCGTAAGAACACTCTACCTTGTCAGAGGCAGCAACAGGCACAACAGGCACCAGATCATGCAAGAATCTTTAAGCAGAAGAGCACAAAGGTCTGTGGGGCAGAAGATAAAACAATCTTCCATGAGAAAAAAGCTGCTTTCTGGAAAGGCAAGGAAGTTATGGAGGAGGTGGGTTTCACCTGCCATCACAGACCAATGCTCTGCAGGTGACACTGCTCAGTGAATATTCTGCAGGTACCTTGCAGCAGCTGTTGGACACGTTGCTTTAACAATCCCAGCTGCAGCCAGATATTAAAATTCACATTTGCCAACTACAAAGGACGAAGCAAAGCCTTGCAGAAAAACATCACTTTCCCAGGTAACCATCCTTAGGGACTGGCCTGGCCAGACACTCAGCTGAGTTCAGCTGGACCCCACTGTGGGAGCTTTCCCCTGTGGAAGAGGATGGAATACTCCTGCAGTCTCCCTCTCTGAGGGGGATTGGAGTGACAGGGGGTTCTCTGTTCCTAGCTGGGGCCAGCACAACCTGCTCAGGATGGCAGCTCCCCCGGAGGACAGAGCTTGGCTGCAGCTTATTGCTGTTCCTGATGGGATTTTTTGTGAAGAATGTCTAATCAATGCCAGTATTTCAAGGAAGGATCAACAGCCTGCAGGCTGCTGATATGGTAACACTCAGAAAACTACAAATAGGAATTGTGGACAACCCAGAGGACACCGGTAGCAATCTGATTAGTTTCAGCTAAGTGTGTGATGGTTTGCTCACAAAGTGACAGACCCTGGCAGCCTTCAGCCTGCAAACACACCTGGCTGTGAGGTGTCTCATCTGACAACAATGGGCTCATCATTTCTTTCTCTGACCAATGCAAGTATCCCAAATCTGCATGAGCCTTTGAATGAGCCATTGAAGTGAGTTTTTCCTTATCTAATGGTAATAATGAATTAGCAGTAACATAACAAATGTTATCTCCTGGCAGTATTTTGTCACCTGACCTGCTGCCTTATGAGCAAAGGAAGGCTCACAAGACAGTAGGAATTTCAAGGTGAGAGGGATTCAAAACTGTACTCCTTCAAAGTCAGCATCAGCTGCTATGTACCTCTTGCTGAATGACATGAATGTAGAAGATGCATCCCAGACCAATGCTGCCTTTCAATCTCAAAAGCCACTGATCCACTTATTGTCTGTTACTTCCCAGTTAGTCAATTAGCAGTGACCTTTCTTGTTATGCCTTCCTGGCATCACTCATGCCACCTTTCCTTGGTTCCTTACTGCCTCAAGTATCAGACCAGGAGCCCACCAGCTCTGATGCCAACCACACCTTTCTACAACAGGGATACATTTTCTCCCAGGCCCAGGCCAGGAAATCTCCTGAGCTTCCCTTGTGATTCTGGAAGTAAATCTCTTCCTGACAGACAGTGGTCTCATCTCATCCCTGAATGCCTCTGGAAATGTGAGGCAAAGAAAACCCCTGGGGCCAAAGAAGAAAACGAACATAATTAAAAATTAATTTCAGTATAATGATTTAAGCTTTGTATCTTTGGTGATGTGGGGAAGACCTTTCTGCCTTGCTGCCCTAGGGACTCTTGTCAGTTTTAATAAGTTTTACCACACAGCTGTGAGGATGGCAAATTGAACAACCCAAATAAAGACCACTTTTCACTGGACAGAAGCACAAATACTGAGGGAATCACATTTCTTTCTTTGTCACAGCAGAAGGGCTGTGGTGCAGGTGGACTGCTCACCTTGCCTCAGCTGAGAGGCAGCAGCACTTCTGTCTTTCTGTGGTGGTCAGGTCAAGGCATGTGAGCAGATGGTTGATGCTACAGGACTGCCTTGAATACTTGTGATGGCACTGGCTGTGGGCAGTGGGGGAGGCAAGAGTGTGGTCAAGGTACCAGGCTTGAGTCCAGCACTAAGTACCCCCATCAGCCTCAGCTCTGAAGGCCACCAGCATTACTCTGTGGCCTTTTGCCTTTTTTGCAGCCATTGCTGAATTCCCTGAACCACAACAGAGCGCTTCTTCCTCCTCAAGATTCATGCAGAACAAGGAATGGAAAAATGCACGTGCCAGGGGCTTCTGCAACATCTTCTTGATGTTGGCAGTGCTACCCATGGACATACTGCACAGCTCCCACTCTTTTTTGCTGGCCTTGCCAAATCCTTATCATCCTGTTTTCTTATGTTCCTTCCTCCCAGACTCTCCATCTCCTGTTCCCTTTCTTGAAGAGGCTGCATCTCTTTAAAGGCTTTGGCTGCCTGCCAGTCTGTTCTCTCTCATCCTGGTTCCCTCAGCTTTGTCTGAGGAAAGCACTGGCTTTCCTAAGGGCTGGTTTCTTCAGCTGTTTTTCAGCACATAGTACCACTGAAGTTGACATTACTTTGTAGTTCTTTGTACTTTGTAGTACTTTGAACCATACTTTGGTTCCATTCTGGCCCAGGAAGGGCAGTATAAAAAAGCTCAAGACAGATTTGTAGACTTAGTTGACTTCCAGCAAGATGCTGGCTGCATCAATACCTCCCCTGATTACCTCATCAAAAGGCAAACCAGATGTTTTCCTGTGTAAGGAGAGAGCAGTGAGCACAAAGCATTGCTACAAAGCACCTTTGTGTCATGTGTCACCATCCACCATCTCGGAAAGGCAGCCAGCTCAAGAGCACAAGGTGTCACACACGGAGCACAGCAATGGCTCCAGGTACTCTGGCCAAGTTGGAACATTTGGAACAACTCCTTTCTTTGTCTAAGTCTGTGCTGGGCAATTACATATAAGGGCTGTGGTTTTTAGATCTTTTCATGATCAGCACCCTGCAGATCAATCAACTCTGCAGGTACAGGTAGTAAGATACACCTTGTGCTGCAGAGCCTCTGGCATGAACCACTGCCATTGCCCTTCCTGGTGCATTGGCCACTCCCTTGAGCCAGAAAATGTACTTTACTGTATTTTACACAGTAGCAGGAGGATAGAGAAGACAGAAAGCTGGTTAATCCTCAGCTGTCTGGCAGATCCAAATGCCCTTATTTATAATTACTTTACCTTTGGTCCTCACAAAACAGATTCAGATTTTCAGGCTTCAGAAGTTTGAAATAATCCTGGTTAACCACATAACCCCTTCTCACCCAAAACTGCTTCCCAAAGAGCTCTGCAAGATATTCAGACACACAAATAGCTGTGAACAGAGCAGGCTTTCTCCAAAGATCTTGTAATGATGGGGAGTAAGCAAGGCCAGGAGCTGGAGGAGCTGTGTCAGAAGCATGACGGAGCATTCCACTGTGCTGCACCTTCACCTGACCAGTGTAATTAAAACATACAGACAACAGATGTAGACTTAACCAGGCAGTCCATCATCACCTCATTGTGAGGCAGGAAAGGTGTTGCTTTTCCAAGTCAGTATGTTCCCAGAGAGGAGACTGTGTACTCTGACAGACGCCGTTCACGTTGGCAACATCAACAGGGAAGCAAGAACATTTTGCTGCATCATTTTTGTGCCAGCACCAACTTTGCCAGCCTAGATCCAACTTCTCAAAAGGCTTAAAATTCATTCTCTTTTTGCCTGAAAAGTCCTGTCATGCCTACAGAATGTGCATAAGAAAGGATGGTAACATGTGCTTGAACATCTTTGATAGTCTGAAGGAGAGCTGCACTACCAGAAGAGAGATGAGGTCCCTAGTGAATTATGCAGATCACTCCAGAGTACTACAAATAATGATGATGGCCTGCACCATCATCTGTTTCATGTATGCCTTTCACATCACAGAGGAAACAGCTCTGAAATTACTGAGAAAGGTTTAAACGTTTTATTGAACCCTCTGTCTGCCACCTCAGGTTATGAATCAAAAACCAACAGGGTTTGGGATGAAAAAAAAATTTAAAAAAAAAAAAAAAAAAGAGCTACTCAATGCTTAAAAGCACCTCTGAAACACACCTGGAACTAATTTTTCTATGCATAAAATCCCATAATCTGAAAACCTCTGGACCTTAGAGATGTGGAAATAAATTGAACACCCTGCTGGAACATTTCCAGTCTTGGGCAGGTCCTGTGATCCTGCAGAGCCACAGAGGAGCAGACCTAGAAACTGTCAGACAAGGCTGGATATACACTGTGTGGGTCTTGGACACTGTGTCCTAGGGATTTATCCACCCTCCAGGCTGGGGTGGATAAACAGAGGGAGGGGGGTGGGAAATTACAAGCCTGAAGAAAAGGAGAAAACTTTTTTGTCATAAGCCAATTTAGTATTTTCCTTAATACTTTTCAAAGCATACCTTAGAAACTGCTAAAGAGTCTGCAACATTAAAATAGCTCTGGAAGGAGGAAGTTACTGTGCAGAATACTGATGAAGTGGTCAGAAAGGCACAGGACTTAACACGAGGCCCTGTCAGTTGTTCTCATCAGTGTGAAAAGTTTTTCTTTATTAAGGGGAAGATTACACTAAAAGTTGCTAAGGAAAAGATATTCAAGGGTCTAATGTTTTGTAACATCCCATCTCTTTTGTATTCTGCTCTGCTCTTTTATATTCTGCCCTTTGGGGATGGATGGCAGTCAAGGATGTTTTTGCAGTCTTCTGTGCTTAGTAAAGTTAATTTAGCACAGACATTTTTCCACTCCTTATTAATTTCAATTTTCACTTCTCCATGGAAAGTTTAGCTTTCTTCATGCAGTTTTCATCCCCATATTAGGGCAAGAATTCTGTTTTTGAAAGAAATTAGATCTCTGCCTGGAAATAAAAACCTTTCTAAGTTAGCATGAACAATGTTGCTGATTTTTTACAGTGTGAACGAAGAGGACTGACATGTTGAGAAGTTGTATTTATACAACACATTACGATGGTTTCAGGGTTAGTGATGTTTGTAACTGTGTTTATTAGATACTGAATGATGTAACTGGTCAAACTCTGCCCAGTATAAAATGGTTTACTTTGTGCAGCCATGGTACACATGGTACACACATAAAAGCTAAGCAGAGAAGTGTAACAGGAAAGCCTAATGGGTAGGACTGGAAAAAATACCTCACAGCAGTACAGAAAGACTGGAAAGCCAGAATAAGAGAGAGGTTATTGAGAAAAGCATGTTATTGGCACTTAGCCTAGCAGGCCACTAAGTTGCCAGTACAGCTACATTTATCTCCTGAGGACATCCAGGCTGGGAGATAAAGAAAAATTAATAAATCCAAATGATTCACAGAGGTAGGGCAGGATGGGGAGACTGACTGACCACAAGTAGCCCCCAAAAGGTATAAAAATGGCACTTCCAAAACTATCAGTAAGGTCACCAAGCTAAGAAGCATGCAGGAAATGTGAGGAGGACACAAGCACCAGCACCCCCTGTCCTCTGTGTCATCACAGAGCATCCCTGGCTGACCTGTTGGACACAGGTGCCCCATGCTGGGCTGACTCAGTCACTTTGGTGATTCATTATGTGGATACAGGAGTATCAGTGAATGACAAGTTTCAAAACCTGTCCCCTCCCAAAAGCTTTTGCAGGGGCACTTGCAACATTGTCGAAACAGGCACTGCAGAAAGGAGCATTGCAAGGTCCCATGCACTACCACTGCATTCCTCTTGAAAGAAGCATAAACCATTTTTGTTCCTTTAGAATTCCTGTAAGTCAGTTGATCTTCTACCTCACCCTCTATACCAGGACACCATCTCCAAGTTTCCCAGTGCTGCATCAATTTTAACAACCACAAAGTACTACTTGGAGGACAATAATTCTGTATTTTATGTCGTTTCAGTGGCTGAATCATACTCTGTAATCTTTTTGAAGACAACACTAGAGCTGTATTTGCACCATTTCTTTAGGGTCCTGTGGAACAGAAGTGTAGTTGGTGAAACAGTGAATAAGACTGGAATGGTAAAAAGGACTATGACAACCTTATGTAGTTGCACAAAGAGACAAGGAAACTCTATGGTAAAGCCATTCTGATGGGAGGTATTAAAATCTTAAAGTATTGCAGAAATTGTGAAGAGCAAACTACAGATTAATCCTTAATGGCTTTAAGGCCATTAAGTGTAGCATTTTTTCAAGTTTAATTAAGGGAGTAGAGCTCTTATGAGGAGAGGAACAGGCAGCTGTCTTCAACACTTCCAAGGCTATTACGACATTCTTTTGAAGCAAATTACTCAGAAACCTGCTCCATGACAGAATCCTACTCCTAGACAATGTCTTCCATCAGGCTGCAAGGTCAAGCTTTCAGGAGACACCTTGAGTTCAAACTCTCTGGTACAACACCTCTGTCACACATTGAAGAGCCAGTGTAACAAATAATAAATTTCTTTTATTGCTGCTTTGTAATATAAAATGATTACATCCATGATTCCACAGTAAGGGGCAGTAAAAAAAAACCAACAAAACCATCTGAGTAAGAGGAATGTGACGTAAGCAAGTCATTTTAAAACAAGGACCCACCAGAATGTTTTCTAAAAGTCCCTTCCTATGACACTTCCCTTCCACAGCTCCATCTTACAGTGACATTTGTGTAGCCTGCTCTGTGACCAGTGCTAGGGTGGCCAGAAAGAATGGTACAGACATTGTCACCCATGTGCTAACACAGGAGTTAAATCTGGAAAAAGAGTTAAAAAAAAAAAAAATCAAACCTATACAGCAGGACATGGATTAAACACTTTCTTTCCTCTCTGGCTCTAAACACCACTGAATGGGACTCAAGAAGTAGGGGTGTTCAAGGCCAGGATGATGTGGCAGACTTCCTCCAGGCCCAGAGAACATTCTGCACTGCAGCTGGCCTGAGAGAGGCGTACACACAGTCCCTTGTGCCACTGGACACAGCAGCACTTCCAGACAGTTCTTTCCAAGGACACAGATGCTGGCAATGGCTACAAGGACAGTGTGTTAAACTGAGGTGGGATTTCTCACCAAGGAGACACATGATGAGAGACTAGGACACCACTAGGTTTTGCTAAAACAGTAATTACTGTCGGGTATGGAACAAGAGTCCCAAGCAGCTGCTGAGTCTCCAGGCAGATGGATTAATTTTAAGTATATGCTCTGCTTTATCTTCAATCACAAGTTCAATTACCCTGTCCTTGCACATGGGAAACCAAGAGTGAGTATCTGGAAACAAACTTAACCATACTGGTCTTACTGGTGAACTGTCCAGGCTCTTCCATCCACCAAGAATGCACCATGCCAATTAACCAAAAGACACGTTTGAACAAGATTGTCCTTCCCCACCAGGAAGTGAGATCTTCTTCAAATGTCTCCTTCAGGTCCCTCCAGGAAGGAAAAAAGGCATTTTACTGGTGACAGGTCCAGGTGATACAGTCCCTGGACCCAGTGATACTGGATGAGGATGCATCCTGCAACCTCCTCTGTCCTCTCTGAGCTCACTGACTCAGTGTTGCACTTGCTGGGCCTTGCAGCGCCTGCCTGAAGACAAGCTCCTTGAGTTGATCCAGTTTGCTGTCCCTTAAGGCATCCTGAATGGCACTGAAGAAACCAAAGTAGTGCTGGAAGTTGTGCATCATGAGCAGGACACCGGCCAGCAGCTCGTTGGTCACCAGGAGGTGATGGACGTAGGCACGAGTGTGCCTCTGACAGCAGTAACAGCTGCATCCCTCCAGCAAAGGGCCAAAATCATCGTGGTATCTAAGGAAGAAGCAACATTGGGTAACATCAGAGCTAAGAAGACCCATCCAAGCAATAAAAAGTACCCCTGTAACCACCTGGCCTTTTGCAGGGACCTGAGCCTTAAAGCCCTGAGGTCCTTAATCCAGATTTGCTGACAGCTCAGACCAGCACCACTGGCAAAAAGGACTTCAGGTATCAGAGATGGTTTGGGTTGGAAGGGACCTTAAAGATCATGTAGCTCCCGCACCCTGCCATGGTGTGGGACCACAGCTGCTGAAAGCCCCAGTCCTCCTCATGCCAGAACTCACTTCAGAGCCAAGAGGCTATACATTTAAGTCAGAATAACTCTGACTACACCAGAGCTAACAGCAGAGAGAGGCCTCCTCTGTGTCTTCCCTGGCAGAAAAGCTGCAGTGCAAGACAGCTGTCACACAGTTTATAAAGGAGAAAGTCACCAAAACCACAGATTCACTAATCCCCCTATTCACAAAACAGTATTCTGCTCTACTGTGAGATGCACCATTTCACTGAGACAGCAAAGCAACACAATTGTCTACTCAAGACAGCCTGAAAGTACCTGTAACAAAAAGAAGGAAGGACAAGTCGTAACAATGGCCAAAGTTTTTGTGAAGTGTCCAGAAATGGCAGAACTGTTCTGCAGCTGCCCAAACTGAGTCAAGAGAGTAGAGGGTCTCCACAGTTTAAATAAAATCTTGTATCTCAGAATGACCAAAGTTAGATGTGGAAGACCAAAGTGATTCCCAGACCACCTCTGTGAACCTATGGTCTTTCAGCTGAGACATAATTATAACCAGAGAACGTCTGCTGGACAAATGATCAGAAAACCCCTGGTTCTAGGTCAGGCAAAGGACAGTGCTTTCAGAGATAGGCTGTTGCCTGGTAACAAGCTAGAATGCTTGTCCAACACTCTACACTCAGTGTCCAGAAGTACTTTTTTCAACAGGTTCATGTTTTATGAAGTCTCTCATCCAGCTGCTGACCAGTTGCAAATAAATACAGAGGACAAAGCATCATATTTAGTCATAAAGCTGCAGGTACCCTCCTCACAAACTCACATACTTTTTATCCTTCAGAGATATCTCAAATGGTGTCATTTCTGGGTCAGCTTTGGAGACGTCCTCCTGGTCTTCTTGAGCACCATTCTTCTCCAGGTCCTGGGTCCCATTTTGTGTTAAAACTGATTAAATTAAAAAGACAACAGCCTTAGAACAGAGGGCAAGGGCAGAGCAAGGGTAACAATATTAGAGTAGATATTTCTGCTACTTTCTTGCCAACTGAAAATTCCTGCCGCAAGTTTCCGCCTCTTTCTTCTAGAAAGCAGATATTTTACTTTAATTGCTGTAGGTTAGTTAACACAAATACACTTTTAGATGATCAAAACAGCAAGAGACAACTGAAACTAATCAACTAAAACTAATCAAAAGTAAGAGCTGAAACAACAGTATAACTTTTTGCTGCTCTACTGAGCTGAACTCTTTATAAATTGTCAAAAGTATTTTGTCTGAACTGTATGCTGAATAGAATGTAATCACCTGAACAAATGGATTTTATTGAGATTTTGTTAGAGTAGACAGACAACTCATCTGCATTCAGTCATTCTACCTTCCATGCTGTGATCACTCAGGGATTTAGATGCCTCTTGGTTTTTTTTTAAAAAAAACAAACCCTGGAATCAAAAGAGGCTGGTAGCACTAATTCATAAGAGGTAGGTTGGTAGGTTCCACACCTGCCTTTTCAGCATCTATCTGAAAAATAAAGAACCATCCCATGATTTTATAGGTTTGCATTTTTAAGTTTGTTCTTAAGGAGAAGGAGATGTATCTGGAAATACCAATATTACTGTTTGTATAATCCATGCCTACTGTGTTTAAAATGGACACAGGACAAAACCACTGCCATTACCCTTATTAAAGCCTTATAATTTAAGAATAAAGACAAGATAAAGAACAACAAACAGAGAAAAGGGTTAAAAAAATAGCAGCAAGCACAAAGAAACAAGATGTTCTGTTCCATTCAGCTGGCTCTGAATTATCTAGGCATGAAAAGCCACTCGGTTCTACCCAAGAGAAAAAAATGTAAGATGTTCCCCTGTATTAAAAACATTTAATAGGCCAAAACAAAACAGCTGCTTGAAACACATTTGATAGGTGCTTTAATGGGTGATACACATTCCCATCTCACAGTGTAATCAGTTATGAACAGAGCATTTTGGTTTTGATATAAACCTATGCATGCAAGGATAGAGAGGAAAACTGCCCAAATAAATGGGAAATTTCTGACAGCCAGAAAAAGAACTTCAAAAACATATTACTACAACAGACACATAGCAATTTAACTCTAGAGATAGCTTAATAGGTCCAGCCTTTACTGCTAATGGTAACAGAAAATTTGTCTATTGTTTTAAACTAAAACCCCTCTATTCAGGAGGTGTTTAAGAAATGTTTAATCATCACATTTTGGTTAATGAGACATTCAGAGGCCTCAAGTTTTACTCAACAGATTTCACACCAAAGCACCCCACCTTCAACAACACGTGGTAGTGGAATCCCAGTTTTTCCAGTGGTCACTGCACTTACTTATTTAAGGAACAAAGCCCTCAGATACAGATTCCTCCCAACTATGAATTATGCTTACCACAATATAAAATGTAAAAACTGAAACAACCACCAAGAAGCCTACCTGTTGCTTCAGGATCTGGGTGACAGTCGTAACTGAAAACCAAGGCACAGCCTCGCTCCGTCACTTGGAAGGGAAAGAAGCTCTCAAAAATGTCCACTCCTCTTTCAATGCACTCAAGCACCTCATCTGGTTTGCCTACACCATGAATGATTCTGTAGGAGACACACAGGAAGAGGAATCTACAATATTCTGAGTAGAAGCAAGCAGGTGCCTGAAGGAAAGGACCTCCAGGTCATGTGCAGCACATGTAGCTTATCTCTGCAACTGCTAAGAGTCATCACTCAGAACTCCATGTGCTTCCACTTCCCCACCTCCAACCCACCCAGTACATAACAGGCTTTTCATTATGTGCCCTTTGGAAGACAGCAACAATCCCTCATTTACTGTGGAAAAACCCCATTCTGTTGATTGTGTTTGAAGTGATTTGTACGTGATTTCTTTCACATACACGTAAATACAACAAGATTCATAACATCTGTGCCACAGAACAGGTATTTTCCTTAACCATGCTTGTGCCCCAGTGAACTACCAGACACATGGACCCTTTTGTTTGTTAGCTGTTTAGAAGATGGTCTAGAGAGCAGGAGATAGCTGGTCAAAGATACAAGTCCTTCAGGTGACAGACACATCCTACTGCACCTGGAAAACTGCCTGGGGGGAATGCACTAATGAAAACTGTCACTAGAAAGAGAAAACCTCCTTGCTTCAGTTTTCCCTTCTCTTTACACTCTACCTGCTCAAATGATTTACCCAAAAACGTGGGCTGTAACATCTCCTGAGACATGGCATTAAGAGCCAGGAAGAGCTTGGCTGGATTGCCATCAATGGTAATAGAGATCCTGCTGGCAGCCAAATTTAGTTGGCAGCTTCACCAGGGGTGGGTGAAGAGTAAGAGAGTACAGCACTGCCTGCTCTCCTGCAGGTGCATGGCTGGGCTGAAAGCAGTAGAAGTTAATGTAGGGCAATGAGCTAAACAGATAATTAGGAAAATACACAGGGGCTGATAAATGAAGTCACAAGGTGCCATTTTTAGTCACTTTTCTAAGTACTCTAATTAAACTGATGAGCACAGAATAAGGATAGGAGAACTTTACAGCATGAGTGTTTTATGTTTCAGGTTCCCATGACAGGGAGAAAATTATATGCAAAAGTCAAAACAGTAGCTCTGCATATATGATCAAAGCTTTGCTGAAACTCATCTCTGCAAGGTAAGGACAAACATTTGTTCTTGCAAGGGTTCCTATACTATTGGAAAGGAAAACTAACTTTATCAAGAGACTTCAGCCCCTTTAGGTACATGAAAGGACTCTTCATAAAGAGTACATTCATAAGATCATTTTACCATCACACAAAAAGCAGTCACTTCTTGAGCGAAGCACAGAAAGTGTTTGTCTTCTAGAGAATTTCATGCTGGGTTAGAACAGAGCTGGTAAACAGCTTCTCCAGCCAGAATGGCAAGGGTGATTCAGGAGCAAGGACTGTCTGAAATTCACTTGAGGTACTTCCAAGACCCCCGGGGGCTAACCAGCTCTCTTCCTATCAAGAGTTCAGAAACACTTGTCTTAACAAGACAAGCAAACTATTTGATAGATGAGGCAGATGCACTGGTAGCCACTGAGGTTAGCTGAGCAGATTGGACTCTAATGCTCCCAGGGGATCTTTTAAGTAGCTCAACCAGACAGGATAGCAACAACACAGCAAGCCTCCTAATTGTCAGGAAAATTCAAACCCCAGGCACCACTAAGCAAGAAAAAGCTGCAATACCAGACACAGTGCTCTTGCATTTAATTTCCTTTTAAACACCATTAGGTCAGAGCAATGCTCTGTTAGCAAAGGGAAGCAGGAACACAATGGGGCCTCAGTAATTCTCTTCAGGAAATGATGAAAAAAGCAACCATATTATTTCTGTAGCAGTTGCTCTGGTAAGAGCAATCCAGCAAGCTCAAGCCAATAAAAAAAACCTCTATACTTCTGAACCATTACCAAATATTAGCACACATTTTCAAGAAGTCTTTAGCTACTGCTAGTCAGTTATAAGGATCAAGAAAGCTGCCACTCCTGTCCAGTCCTTGGCATGGGTCTGATGGGCACAACAACTCAGATATGCAATAAGCCCCACACTGTCCAAGAAGAGAATACCAATGTTCTGGGCTAGCCTATACCAACCCCAAGTAGTGCACAGGCTCAGTACCTCAGGTACTAGGACAGAGCTGGCTACTAAGGTCATGTAGGAAGCACTGGTTGGTTCTGCCAGCACCCCTCTCTGCCATCTGCCAGTTCAGGCCAGAGAGAACTGGAAACATGACAGTTTTACTGGGGAGAAATCCCTGCTAAATATCTTGATAACAATGTTTTTGTATGAGCTGAACTTCAAGTAAGCCATGGCTTCCAAGACCAAATGCAAGTAACCCTGAATATCCTACCTGTAACTCTTCCTCTAAACACTCTTCCTCAAACCCACAGCATGAGCAAAGCCTGGTGCCAGTTGCAGCCAAAAATTGAAACAACTGTTGAAGACTGCAGTCTGACAATGGTAAAATTTATGCAGCCTGGCACACACAGAGCTGTGCAATACAGCGATTATTTCCTACAGGGAAACTGCACAACAGCCTGTAGATGCTCCTCATAATAGGACAGATGGATTTCTTGGGGTGTTGCCCACACAACTTACCTTGGTTTATCCTCTGGCAGCTCTGCTGTGACAGAAGCTATCAGTTTCAACTTGGTTTCCTTGGCCATGGCACTTCCCTGGAAGCCATCGAGCAGAAAGCCACCGACAGGCCGCTTGGCAGTCTCCCTGGCTGATCTGAGCCTCTCTTCCAAGACATCTCCACCTTCAATTGCCCCAAACATTACACTTCCTTGTAGTTCCTGCCCCAGGAGAAAGCTGCAAGTGTTAGAGCATGCTCTGCCAAAGACATGAAAGATATCTTACAGCCGAGGCTTCAGATGTCTGCTACTTAAGCCCCACATTCCCAGAAACTTGGCAGAACCATGGGGTTTCATCTCATGTAAGACTATTCCCCACACAACACTGTGAAGTCCATGTGTAAGAAATGGGACTAGCAGAGACAAGATTCTGCTCCTTGCCTTGACACTAACTCACTGAGAATTTTGATGCCACTCTTCCCACCTCCCTGCAGAAGGCAATAACCACACACCATCGCTGTACATGACTTTTTATGGATGGGGTCTCAACAATAGATGTGTTGGTGCAAAATACAAAGCAGGTACCAGTATCCTGTCTGGTCAGACACCAGATGTCACAGGGAATTCCCTTTCAGGAGATACAAACACCAGCTCCTGTCACCTGTTTTCCCTTGTAGAGCAGACTCAGATAGTATGTCTCCTTTCATTAAAAGGGAGGGAAGTTTCAAAGCTGCTGGAAGAAATAAAGAATAGCACTGACTAATTCTATCAAATCCTCCCTCACTTGGAACTAAGAGGACTTCAGAGCAAAAAGATGGGTTTTCTCAATTTGAGTAAGAAGATCCCACTTTGCCCATACATCTAATAATAAGGTAAGTGAAAGAAATGCATCACAATGCAAAAGCAGAAAGAAAAATCCTAAAATGTAGCTCTCCTCAACTAGTAGAGATGAGGGGTGATCCTGGTGCAGGAGACAATTTACTAAAAGAAGGAAGGAAAACTCATTGTGCTACTGGTTATACCTAACTCTGGACTGTAAGCTGGGCATTCTCTGATACACAAATGTGACACAATTCCCTACTAAATCCCATCCTGGGGCTGCTCCAGGATGCAGCACAGACCAAGAAACACATGCAGTGATCCTCCCTCGGTATCCTGGGGACCTTACCGGTGATTCTTCTTGCAGTTGAAGGCATATATCCAAGAAGGAAAGAGACCTATCCACAGACTTCTTGGCTCTTTTTCTGCCAGCTTCCCCAGAAATGGTGTCTCCATCAGAGATGCACTGGAACCAGTCTGGCTGGATGGCCCGCTGGATGTCCATGAACTTGGAAGCTGTCAGTTCCATGCGCCCTGAGCTTCCCCACAGGGAGACCGCCTGTACAGGAAGAACAGGGATGAACAGCAGTTGCAAAGGACAGCAGATTTTAAGGGTGAAAGGAGAGAAGGAATTGCTCTGGTGAAACACCAGATACTGGAATGATAGCTCATTAGATAAGTTCCCCTGGAGCAGGGCTCAAATAATCAGCTGCACTTGGCACAATGAATGAAAGGAGATACATGACTGAACTGGAATTTCTGAGATACTCTTTGGTGAAACCATTCCACTCAACACTGACTTCTCCACGTTTAAAAATCTGACATAGAGCTTCTGACCTCTCATCACACAAATTAGTGGCAGAATTGGGAAAAAAAAACCCAAAAAAACCCCTTGACTTCCCACCTAATTTGTTATCTAGTAAGCAGAAGCTTATAAAAAGCAGCAAAGGCTGCAATAGAAATACAAGTTGCTAATTTTCTGTACAAAATGCAAACCCAAGAAACTACTTCCTCTTCTGAGCACTTAGCTCATACAATACACGTGAATGTACGTTTATATAAACCATACAGACTGGGAAGAAGACAAAACTACTTAAGCACTCAATCTTAGAACCTAATGCTATTTTAAGTCCCAAATACAGCAACTCTAGAAAGCACTGAAATATCCAAACCGAGACAACATGCTCATTAAGATTTCACACACAATCTTCCCTGTCTTTTCCCATCCTGCCAGCACACATGGGACCCAATCCTCCATTTTTACTCTGTGATACCCTCAAAAGAATTTAAAGCAAGACAAAAGCACATGGACAGAGAGGTTATCTTACCTGAACACTTCCAGGCTAGCAGATGTCACCATTCAATTCACTAAACATTCAGATTCACAAAATGTTCACATTTTAGCTTATTTTGCAGAAATCTGTAATTAACCTGTGAGTGCAGCTTGGCCATCACTTTGGTTGTATTACTATCAGGCTTGTGAAACTGCTGCTCCAAAACTTTACAGGGGTATTCAAGCAGGTTAAGTAAAGGGCTCAAGCCCTTTGGAAGTCAGCTCTTTTCATCTACAATTCTGTTCATGCTTTTTTAAATGAGAAAGGGTTTTCAGCCATCAGAAACAGTATATAGCTTGGAGTGTTATGGGCACTTTTTGGGGCCTGAGGGTTTAAACACATTCTCCTAGCCTATGCCAGACAGACAGATTAAGCAGTGCAGTTCTCATGCATACTAATTTGCAAATTGAATTTCATCAGCAGATGCAAAAAATACAAGCAGAAGCTTTATTTTTTTTTTGGTCTGGTCTCCACAAAGACCCAAAAGGATTGTACAAGTATGCCATGTGACTGTTGTTCATCTATCCATTCTGATTACTTCTGGCCTTATCAGCCAATTTTGCTAAATTTGAATAAAACCAGAAGTCTCCAAAGCAATAAATTTTTTTGCAAATTTCCAACTGGTAAAAAGAGCAACTCCAAAAGGAGTTGCAAAATTTGCATCTACAGAGTAACTAAAACACAGCAGCTGTGTGTTGCTCTGCAGCAGCATGTTGTTCAGACAGTACCTGCTGCCTCTTATTGTGAGGGCATCAAGAACAGCTGGTGAAGGCAGGCAGAGGAAAGTCAGAGTTGTCTGAGCCAAAGGGCAGAGTGTTATCACATCTAGTTACCTTCATTCTGTTCTTGAGAGGAAAAAAGCTGCTTTAATAAACAAAACAGCCATGCAGCTTAGAGAGCTGAGCATTATCCTGTGATTATTTAAATCCAGCCAGTGCTAGGCTTTCTGGAACAGAGCTTTCTGTCCCATTGCTTTCAAAAGTATTTGTCAGCACAGATCCAGCTGCAGAAAGCCTTACAGCAAGGTGACAAATATCTTCACCAGCTTATTTAAGAAACCCAAAAAAGTCTGAATCAAATTCCCAACACCCATGCTTAGATTGCTGCTTTCACCTCAAAGCTGCACAACAGTGGGACAAAGTAATCCCTTCCCTGCAGAGAGACAGACTCAGCCTGGATCCCAGCAGCAAGGAATATACACTGACAGCTGTATGGCAGGAGCTATCCTCTGTCACTCAGTGACCTTCCACCAAATGTGGCCATACCCAAACAGGCCTTGGGACTGAGTGTATCTGAGCAGGTGCCAGGAGCTCCAGCACAGAGCTGTGTCAGGCAGCAGGCAGTGTGTGGATTGCACAGACAGTGTGTGTGCCTGTGGGGTGGAACCAGCAAACTCCTGGATTGCTGAGACACCCTCCTGCAAAAATTCTGATGTCCTGTCCCTTCATGGGCCTGTAGTAGGCTGTGTGTAAATACACACACAGGGGTTCAGATTTACTGTTTATCAGTGGCATGAGCATAAGCTTGTATAGCAAATATGCCAAAACACAGGTATTTTCTTTTGCTGCCATTTAAACCACAACAGCATGGTAGTCCAGAGCTCTCCTTTCTACGTGAATTGCTACTTAACTGCTCAGGAACCATTCAGGGAACATGCTACCAAGTAAGAACATGTACAGCTTCATTTAGTTGGAGGTATGAGCATGTAAATAAATGACAATCCTCTTTGTACAAGGATTTATTTTGCTAATCTTGTGGCTGTCTGAGCATACACATAGAGATGAAAGGAGGACTGGCAGATTTCTTTTGGGAACTTTTAAGAGGACCCTTTCAAGTCTTTAGAGTTACTGTACCTTGTTACTATTGTAGCCAGAGGGGCACGGACTGACTGGGTCATGAAGGGAGCAGTAGAGCACAGTATCTGGCATACCTGAAAACAGAGAGACAGATCCAGAGCAGAGTTTCATGAACCAAAGCAAAGCTAACGCAAAGATGTGGCCTGCTAATCTGCAAAAGGGAAAAGGGTATTATCCCCCACACAAGTACATCCATTCTGATGAAGAAAATATTGTTCATCTATCTCTCAGCACCAAAGAAGGCAGACTTCTTCCCCACCTTTGCTAACTACCTGGAGAAGAGTGCAGCAGCAGGAGAAACCATGAAACAATACCCTTTGGTTCTGCAGCCTGCATAGATGCTCTGGGATTTATTTATGTTTCTTCTTGATTAATACTCCACCTACTAAAATTCTCCAGACCCAACAGTTGACTCACTTGACCACTCAGCTGATGACTGATATACTGGAGACACCTGACACTTGACACAATCCAAACTAGCAACAATCCCAAGCCTAGGACTTTTAAGGAAGGGCAAAGTAGAATCATGGAATGTTTTGGGTGGGAAGGGACCTTAGAGATCATGCCCCATGGGTAGGGACACCTTCCACTAAGACCAAGTTGCTCAAAGCCCGATTCAACCTGCCCTTGAACATTTCCAGGGATGGGGCACCCACAAGTTCTTTGGGCCACTTGCTCAAGTGGCTCACCACCCTCACAGAACAGAACAGGAAGAGAGTGAGAGGACATATCAACTACACAAATGAGAAATTTATCATCCCTGCCAGACTGGAGGTTTCAAATGTCAGAAAGCTAGACAGTATGTCTCAGTGACATACAGCCTTCTCTTCAGAGATAGCCACTGAAACAGATAAAGCCTCCAGGAAGTTCTAGACAAATGCATCTTTCAATTTTTCTTAAAGGAGTAAATTGCTCTAAACAGGTAAAGTTTATTGGAAGTTGGATGCAAACTTCCTTTAGAAAGCCAAACCACAATTATTTTATATATAATGAAATGCATGTCCCAAATTCCCATGTGCTTTTAAAAAACCTAGAACAAATAAAACAAGCTTTAGCAACTCATGTTTTTTTTGGGGTTTTTTTTCTGGCAAAATGTGCTAGATTCTATACACAAAGAACTGTCTGTAAATTATAGAAATTACAGACACATCATCACTTTGTAGCCTGATTGAAAGATTTTTGGCTATACTAGTGACAACATACTATTTCAAGTCTTCCCTAGTACCACTCTGAGTGAGAAAATCCCTAAATGTGCAAAGCTTTCTGCCTACTGTACTGCCTGAACATGCTCTAGTGGGATCGACCTGCATAATGTCTCAGATATACAAGCAAATACTTGTACTTTACCCATAAATTTTGCAGCTCCTTCTTTATACTCTTCCAGAACGTCATGCATTTCTGCCCTGCAATCCAGATATAGGAACACATTAACTAAGCAGACAACTGTCTCAAGAATTTGGTGGTTTCATAATTAAGGCTTTTTTTCCCATACTTATGCATTTTTTTACACTGAACTGGTATTTGCCATCCAGCTGTCAGGCAGTGAAGCAGGGATAGATGTGGAATGCCAGAGTCACAGAGGTCAAGAATCACATCTCACAACCTGGGGCACTCATAATTCTTTGGCAATACAGTAAAGTTTTTACCTGCACTGACCAGGGCACACAGAGTTGATGGAGAGCACGAAGCTAGACTGTGAATTTTTGGAGAGCATTACTAATGTGTTCACATCATTCAACAACTGCACAAGCTTTACCATGTTAATCTTTCCTTTCAGTTGCAACTTAACTAGTTTTGAGAGTTAGTTGCTGCTCCAGTTTTACCTTAAATGTTTTCAGGTATGGGGTACCTAACACCACTCTGGGCAACCTGGTCCAGTGTTTCACCACCCTCATTACAAGAGATACGCTCTTACAGTTTAAACCCATTACCTCTTATCCTACCACAACAGGCTCCGATAAAAATCTGTCCCCATCTGTCCTATAATCCCCCTGTAGGTACCAGAAGGCTGGTAAAAGGTCTTCCTGGAGCCTTCTCTTTTCTAGGCTGAACACCCCTGTATATCTCTGCGTGTTGTTACATGGATGATCCTCCAGCCCTCCGAGCATCTTTGTGGCGCTCCAAAGGACCTGATCCAACAACCCCACATCTTTCTTACGTTGCGGGCTCCAGAGCTGGATGCAGCACTCTCGGTGGGGTGTCAGTGGAGCAGAGGGGCAGAATCACACCCCTCGCCCTGCCGTCCACCTCAGGAAAATGACTGCGATGTCACCACGATGGGTTTGGCCTAAACACGCTAAAAATCACGCAGCCCTCCAGCTCCCTTCCCCTCACCTGTCCTACCCCGGCCCTGCACCTCCCTCGGACGGGGAAGCGGGTACTCACAGGGCGGGCAGGGCGATGTGCGCCACGCCGGGCACGCCGCGCACCTCCCGCAGCGTGTCGTGGGTGAGGTGCGGCGCCGCGCCGCCCCGCGTGTACAGCAGGCAGCCGGGCAGCGCCAGCGCGCCGGCCCCGCCGCGGCCCAGCCCCGCCAGCGAGCCCAGCCGCCCGCCGCCCGCACCGAGCAGCGTCAGCCTCATCCTCGGCCCGCGCCGCCGCCGAGGGACGCGGGGAACGAGGACGCGGAGAAGGCGGAGAACGGGGCCGCCCCTTCCCGCCCCGGCCCCGCGCCGGGCGTCATCAGCAGGCGCCGGCGGGCAGGCACCGCCCTTCCGTTGCCATGGCCGAGAGAGGCGGGCGGCGGGCGGCGGTGCCCGGCGCGGCCCTCACGGGGCGGCGGCCGGGGCTGCAGCGCGGGCAGCGCCTCCCGCAGGTAACGGGGCACGGCGGGGGGAGCGCGGCCCGCCCGCCCTCAGCGGCTCGGGGGGCGCCGGGGGCTGCCCTGGGATCCCGCTGCCTTGCGATCGCGGGCACTCGGCACGGCAGGATCAGGATCAGGATCAGGGATGAGGTTTCCCAGGGCTGTGCGGTTTGCCGGCGGGTGGGGAGTCTGCGCTGGACTCGAGCGGACGGCGCCAAAGTTGGCATCGTGAAATTCGGATTTAGGAAGAGGCACGGGAGGTTGGAACGCTGGCTGTGGCTTTCCTTAGTCCCTGCCGAGGTTTGGACCGGGTAGCTTGGAACAATGGGCCAATGCAGGATAACTTGCGCAGTGACATTCAGGGTCAGATCGGCTCTGGGTAGCCCGAGATGGTTGAAAATCAGAGATTCATTATTCAAAAAGACCGCTAAGATCACCGAGTCCAACCATTTATCCAGTACCACCATGTTCACCACTGAGCCACATCCCCAGGTGCTACATCCATAGGTTGTCTGAACACTTCCAGAAATGGCGACTCAACTTCTTTCTTGGGCAGCCTGTGTCAGTGCCTGGTCTCCCTTTCAGTGAAGAGATTTTTCCTAATAAACAATCGAAATATCCCATAACAAAACTTGAAACTATTCCCCCTTGTCCTGTCACTTGTTACCTGGTCTCTCCTCCACCCAGCTACATCCTTCTTTCAGGTAGTTGTAGGGAGTGAGAAGTTCACCCCTGAGCCTCCATTTCTCCACACTAAACAATCCCAGTTCCCTCAGCTGCTCCTCTAGACCCTTCAGCAGCTTTGACCTTCTCTGAATACACACCTCAATGTCTTTCCTGAATTCAAGGACCCAGAACTGGTCGCAGGACTCAAGGCAGCCTCACCAGTGCCGAGTACAGGGAGACAATCCCTGCCCTGCTCCTGCTGGCCACACTATTGCTGATACAGGCCAGGATGTCAATGGCCTTCGTGGCCACCTGAGCACACTGCTGGCTCATGTTCAGCTGCTGTCAACCAGAACCCTCAGGTCCTTTTCTGCCCGGCAGCTTTCCAGCCTGTAGTGCTTTTCCCAGCCTGTAGTGCTGCCTGGGGTTGTATCACTGCAAATGCAGGACCTGGCACTTGGCCTTGTTGAAGTTCGGGCAGCTGGCCTCAGCCCATCAGTCCAGCTTGTCCAGACCCCTCCGCATAGCCTTCCTGCCCTCAAGTAGAGCAACACTCCCACCCAGCCTGGTGTTACCAAAGCTGTCCCTGCTCATGGCAGGGAGGCTGGACTAGATGATCTGTAAAGGCCCCTTCCAATCCAAACTCTATAAAGAATAAGGTGTTTTGTTGCTAGGCATAAAACTCAACACACAAAACTTGCTGTTCAGGAGTGTTGCAGGTTTTTTGAGCAAGTAATACAAGATATTTACTCCAAAGCACCATGTTCTGCACCTACAACCAGCTAACATCAAAGGAAGTGAATTCTAGGGTGAGGTTCCCTTTGTTTTGTTTCCTTGGGCACACCCATACATGCACCTTCAGCCTGCTTCTTGTGGCAGGTAGGAATGGGTATCTGCTTCCTCAGGCTGCATCCTGGGCCTCTGGCAGCAGCAGCATAGAGGGAAAGAATTCAGAAATCTGGACTGTCTGGGGCACAGGTGTTACTTGGGAAAACACAGTGGACATGTCAGGACCATTAACATGAGAGAGATGAATATGGGACAGGAAGTCTCTAAGCCTGGCTATGACAAAAAGCTGACATCAAATTTCATAGTTGCTGGTCGCTGGGCACTAGCTAAGCAAGTCCCCATCCAGCCCCCAGGGGCTGGGTGTTTCCATTCTCTGTGTTCTCTAGTCTCTGTGTTTGGCACTAATTGCTAAATGAGTGTTTATTGCCTAATGACTTCTAAGTCCAGTTTACGCAATCAAGCAGTTGTACAAATGCATTTCGAAATAAATGTATTTCTTATAACAGCCATGCTGTTTTGTGTTACATTCCCACTGATGTTTGCTCTCTGGAGGAGAAATGTGGATATAGGAAGTGTAAGAATGAATATCCTTAGAAATGTTTTCCTTTCTTTAAGGGACTGTACCAAGCCTCTGAGTATGCTGTCTCTGAAGATTATTCCCTTCAAATGTCAAGGTGTCCACAGAGGCCTTGGGGTCCTGTGACAAGTTTGGAAACTGCAGAACGGCTGCAAGTTCATCGTGAGGCCCGTGAGGAAGGTGAGGTAGAAACCTGCTTGCCACAAGATGCCTAAAATGAACTGTTCTTGATCCAGCTTTGTGGCTCTGAGCTGAACAGGCTCTTGTAAATCTTGAGTTCACAAGAAACAGCTTATAATAAGATGTCTTTCATCTAATGGAGAAAGGCATAAAAAAGGATCAATTGCTGGAGTTCAAGGCAGATCTTAAATGGCATACCTGAGAGAA
Organism: Parus major; assembly: GCF_001522545.3. Lineage (NCBI taxonomy): Eukaryota > Metazoa > Chordata > Aves > Passeriformes > Paridae > Parus > Parus major. The sequence continues at coordinate 92,588,900 of NC_031768.1, forward strand.
GGATAAAATCTCTGTCTTCTGGAGATATACCTGGTCAAGACAAGGATAAGAACTGCCCTTGAAGATACACTGTGTGGTCAAAACCAAGTTAGTGCGCTACAGGAAACCAGTTGAAATTACCTGACATATTTCTGATAGCAGATTAGCTGTGGAAATTGAGTTGTTCCGTGTAAATTTCACGTCTATGAATAACAATGTGGTTTTGATTCCTATGCAAAATTTTCCTTGCTAATTACCTAACAAAGTATTTCTTTTGTAAAGCCTGCAGCCAAAGGTGCTTGCTGAGGTTTGAAAGTAAAGCTGTGGTAGATTTAAAAAACAAAAAGGAGGGAAATTATCACCTATCAGTGCTAGAAATACATCTTCAGTGTAAAAAGCTGATAGAAGACAGGATTTTAAAAACTGAGTTAACCATTCTTTTAAGAATCAATTAAATGATGAACAAGATGATGACACATCTTAAGAACATCCTCTTCAAACCAGGAAGTCAGCTTTTTCACTTATAATCATCAAGGGCTCAACTAACAGCATGGAATACACTTACCTGCTTACAGTGCACTGTCTGAATGCATTATACAGCTAATGGCTCCAAAGGAGCTGTCTTTGCTGTATTGAAAACCTTCGTCTTTTCCTTGGGTGTAAAGGTTGCTTGCTTTCCTCATTTTCTTTATTATTTTTGTTTGCCCTTCTCTGCTAGGATTTTCCTTTTTATAGCTGCCAGTCCCTCAGAATTGTTCCTATCTCAACTGAAATTCTTTCACCTGGAATCCATTATTACAGTACTTAACGATAGTAACTACACAAAGCCCATTTTGTAAAGAAACGTACCAATAAGAGAAGTGCCAGAAGATTTTTACTCTAGTTACGAGAAGAGCACAAATCCCAGTCAAAAAAGTAACCCTTCCCCAAGTGGCAAGTTGTTTTCCATTCTTCTTTCTGTTATCACATATATTTCCCTGTTCCTGATCTGGCTGGAGAGATTATGAAAGAGTATAAAAGTGATCTGAAGGACAACAAACATTAGATTTATTTTTTCTTCAAAAAACAGTTTTGAACGAAAGCTTGAAAAAGGCTTTATTGCCTTAGAAATACCAGGGAGCATCTTTACTGTGGGTTAGGAGTAGATATTAGGAGCAGCTGCTTGTTCCTGTCCATTGACTGTATGTCCTACACTGTGTAATGACTCCCACTGGAGTGGCTGCTGGGATCCCGATTCTTTGTACGTCCTCAGTGTACGGATGGCTGAGGATGGCTCTGTTTCTCATGGGGCTGCTCCCGAAGCCTTGCAGTTTACAGCCCTGTGTCCTGCTTCAGGAGCAGCTTGGCCACCCATGCAGCACCCACAACACATGAGCTGACCTTGCTTTTGAGAAGAAACTCTGAAAAAGGAATTTTTTTGTTTTTCCACAGAAGAATGGAGATGCAAACAGTCCATTGAAGGACTTCATACCCAGTTGTTCACTAGGCATTTGAGCTCACTGAGGAGTACTACATCCATCATGGGTGCATTCCTGTAGCTGCAGTCTTAACCCTGAGTCCCAGGTGAAGTTTGCCACCTGACAGATTTGTAATTAGACTCACCAGTTGTTTCTGTGGTACTTGGAAGGGTTAACCTCTACACATAAAGCAATTGTTTGTCCAAAGAGTGGCTCTTTTGAATTTAGCTTATGACAGCCTTGGCCACACATATGGAAACCATCTAAGTGTCTGCAAGCGCAGTATTAAAACATATAAAAGCTATCTAAATTATTAATTACCTCGTGTGAATTCCATCTCCTTGATAAATGCTAGAAGATAATTACAAGTGATCTAAATTCCTGCAGAATCATAGTGAAAATGAGGTGGAGAAGAATTAATTTCTGATATACATGACAGGGGAAAAGTTTGCTATTAGCTTTATTCCATCTTCTGTTGCAGATCAGGTTTCAGTCATTCCTGGCATGTGATATAACTATCCCATATACCCATATATCCCATATACATGTGTACAATACTGCTAGTTTACACTCAGCCATGTTTTTTTTTAAGCAAGTGAAGTCATCAGCCTCTTTCTTCATGGTAGCCCAGGAGCTGCTCAGTAACTGGATGAAGTCCCAACTGCAACTGGAGCTGAGCGATGGAGAAGAGGAAGTTGACTCTGTCCTTCAGGAAGAGCCTTCTGCAGCTCCTCCAAAGTATGAGCACTTTGATGGTGAGAGCACTGCAAAGCAGGTCCTGGTTTCCTCTCTGAGACTGTGCTGGGGAAGGAGGCTAGGCTTTATGGTTTGTCAGACTGAAAGGTAACAGTTGTTTTAAGGCTGGGCAGTGGACTCAGTAGAAACAAGATGAAATGTGATGATTTTTGTCCCCCTGATCTCACAGCATCTTGCTGGATGGCTGCATAAATGCACCTGGTAAACATTCAATGTCTCCCTTTGTAAAAGGGATTTTTTTTTTTTTCTTTTGTGAACAGGTATTTTTGAGGCCTGTCAAGTTTATATGGCCATTTGAGATGCTCAGAGGCAAGACAGTAAAAAATGGATGAAACATTGTTACTGCTCTAGCGTTCAATGGAAGACTGATTAAGGCTGTGGGGATAAATGGAGTGCAGTCAGTGTGTCAGCATTCATCAGAAATGCATTCAGAGTGTGGGGAAGTGATCCCTTTAATTACATTAGGCTTTGTGATCTGAGACAGAAGGGTTTATTCATTTCAGACTAGCCTGAGATAATCTGAATTTCTCATTTCAGACTTGTGCAGCTATCTGGAATGTGAAATGGAAAGTTCCTCTGTCCAGAAATACCTCCAGCATCTTTTGCAGAGTGAAGCTGTGAACTGTGGGATAGCAAAACACCTTAGACTTGAAGAGATCAAGGAAAAAAAAAGACTTACAGATCCACGAATAATCATGGAGCTCAGACACAAGCAGGTAAGCAGGCAAGGCAGCTCAGTTAAAAGGAATAAGGTGGAGGATTATAGGATTAGAGTAAATGCTCAGTGATAGCTCCCCAGTATTCTCTCAGAGCCTGCAATAATCTCTGGCTTGGAAGCAACTACCCAAAGATACTCTTCCACAGTTCAGCTGAAACTTTACTGCATTTCCATGTGCGCATCAACCATTCAGCAGTAGTTTGCACAGTCAGCTTTCACCAGAAGTGTTCAGGTTTTCCACCTTTTTCTGAAGACTGACAGGAAGAGCTGCCACAGCAGTCAGTTCTAAGTTTGCTCCCATTAAGGAATACTGATTAAATTTCACTCTCTCACATGGAGTGTTTTGCTGGTCAAGAGCACGGTCTCTCCAGTCAGTGCCTGCTATGGATAGGGTTTCTTGCTTAATGTGAAAGGTGGGTTATGACCCACTCTGGCTGTGTACAGTGAACTTCAAATTCTTCAGTCCTTGGTGCTTGCTTTGACTTTTGCCAGTTTTCTCCTGCCTAGGTGAAAGAAAACCGAATGAGGCATCAGAGGGCTTTAGAGCTTCAGAGACAAGAAGAGTCCCTGAAGAAAGCAATTCTGGCTGAGGCCAGGCTCCAAGCACAAGAAGAGGACAGAAAGAAGGCCCTGCAGGCTAAGAAGGAGGAGGAGGAGATCCAGAGGGAAATAGTAAAGCTGAGAAAGGAAATGGCTGAGAAGAAGCACACCATGGCAAAAGATTGGAGAATGTAAGGAAAGGTGTGGGGGGTGTGGAGAGATAAAAACCACTTATAAGGTCATTTTGTCAAATATAAGAGCAGTGGTGATCCCAAACAAAATAGCTGTTATTGACTTTGAACTCTCCCAAAACCTTTTAGTCCTCTCTTACCAGCACCAGTGGCAGAGTTTTTCACAAATGGGAAGGTGGGCTAAGAATAGTGTTATCCTTCCCTCAGGCATTTACAATATGTGCACTGAATCACAAAGTAGCAGTGTGTTTGCACCACTGTGCATTCTCTCCATCAAGTCTGTAGCTACATCCAGCTTTGTTAGCATCTAATGCCACATGAAAGCCAATACACAGAAACAAATAAAAGAAAAAAGTCTGTGTTGAAACTCTAGTACTTGCAATACATTTCCTACTATGAAAAAATAAAGAGCATTCTTGGTGGAGAATTCTGCAGAGACTTCATTTTTTTTTTCTGTTGAGCTTGGATTGTCACAGAGATCCCACTTTTAGGGATAGCATTTATTTACTTAGGCAGCCCTGGGATGCTAAATCTTCTTATACAAGTGCTTTAATGAAATATTTACTAAAATAATTTACTATTTTTTTCTGCCTTCTATGTTTAGGAAATGCACCAGACTGTTTAATAATCTCTGGGACCCCAAACCATTACAGAGGTAGTTTTTAAGAAGACCAACTTAAAATAATCAGTAAATGTCTAAGATGTAGAGGTGGTTCTCTTACAATTGGCCAAAAAGATCATGATATTAGATCTATGTGTTTGTTCACTTTGCAGGGAGGGGAAGAGGCAAGAAAAAACTCAGAAGCTGTCAATGCAGGAGGTGTCTGCTGTGTCACCCTCCCTGGTCCTGAAGAGAGAAGAGCAAGAAGAGGAGAAACAGAGAAAGACGCAGGAGTTGCTGCACTGGATTCACACCAATAAGCAGAGAGTGAGCATCACCTTTCTTTATCTGAGACTCTGAGCTACCTGCCCTTGGCTACCATTTGCAAACCTGAAGTAAAAAGTCCTGGTTATGCAGATTTTTTTACTTTTTTAAAGACATCCTGATACCAGCAAAGTAGGAAAGCAGGGCCAAAAGTGTCTTGTAAGACTAGGAGCAAGAAATCCTGAGATACCAACCCCACTAGGCCTGAGCCTCAAGTGTATTCAATGGGACATTTCACACAGAATTGTGGAAAAAGACATGGCTCTCAAGACACATGAGACCATAAGAAATAAGGAGATCTACAGAGGAGGAAGTGGAGTGAGATTGTTTTCCTCAAGGAAGGAAATAAAAGGAGAAAGTGGCAGAAAAATGGCCTGAGAAACCCTTACTGTGTGTATGGCAATTTTAAAGATTGCCTTGAAGACTCTAGTTCAGGAACAGGGAGAGGAAAGAGGAATACTGCAGCCTGGGATGAATACTGATCTGTGGCTCAGAGTTAATGCATGCCAGCACATCCACAGTAACAGGTTCCTCAAGGATCCCCTTCTACTGGGTGCAGTAGGATATTTTGTATTACTGCAACAGCTCTTTCAAGGCAAACAAACTTTAATAATTCCAAATAGGAATCTTTGTCTCACCTTCATTATTCAGGTAGTATGGTCAGGTCTGGGTTAAATGTGCATCAAATACAACTAAAGAGTGATCTTTTAGTACTGAATAATTTTATATGAGCAGTCTCAGCAAGAGATAAAGTTCAGGTATACCTGAGTGCAGGTATGAATGCCATCCATCACATAATGTTTTTAATTAATAGACCAGTCATCATCATTGATATCTATATATCTACATCTAAGGCTTTTTTCAGCAGAAGAATGTCTCTAAAGGACACAAATTATTCACATGAATGCTTCTCAGTGTTAGAACAGGAAAGAACCAATCTTTATTCTCTGACTCCAGTATTTATAGATTCTCCACAATGACCAGGGATTAGATAATTAAGTTACCACCTACCCAATCACACTGGTCATGTGAAACATCCATCAAAAGACATTTCTTAGAAGGAATGTGATAAACAACTTATGTTTATAGAACTTTCATGGGAAAGCAACTAGAACTATGAAAACATTATCAGAAGGCATTAGTTTTCAGGGTGACAGAAGAATCCTGTAGATTTTATGGTGATTCTCCTCACAGCTCAATCCATCTGCCTATCTGCTGGATTTGGGCCTGGCTGCTGTTTAGCAGTACACAACCTCTCTCCAGACACTGTCACAGTCTAAGCTGTGAGGATAAGCCTGAAAGAAACCAAAGAACAATTCAGGACTGGCATAATGTGAGAAGACACAGCTTGGCTGAGATAAGCAATAGTGACATTTTGATTACTTTTCTAAAGCAGAAAGAAACAGCTAATGCATTGACTTTTTGTAAGTCTCCATTTGAAGATTTCAGTGAGAGAGGAATGCAATTAACACAAGGCACTATGACAAAAGGGAAACAGCAGAGTCCTGTAAGTTGACCCACTTGGAGGATCAAAATGAACAGTGTCTGCAGTGACAGGGCTAGAATTATGGGGTAGATGAGATAGCAAATTGCTGCTCTGTACAATGTAAATTACTCCCAAAGGCAGCGAGTGTAATTACACAATAGGGGAAAGGTTTGGCTTCCTGCTGGAACAAGGATGAGCTGAGGCCATGTCATAAATTCACTCTAGGAAGTGTCTTGAGTTTTGTCTTAAATTTATTTTTTTAAAAAGCAGTAGTTATTCACAGATGTGCTCTTACCGGTAGCATCTTAGACATTTTCTAGTTTTGAAAATATTTTCCCTGTCTCTAGAGATTGTATTTTCCTCACTCCTTTCATTCCTTTATACTTGGTGAACTACTTGCATTTCACTCCAAAGCATAGAGCCCCTTGATATGTCTTTCTAGACCCTTTCAGCTTTTTGTAGAAGACCTGCACATGTTTTACATCTTTTTTAATCTTCAAGATAATTGTTGGAAATGAGGATTCTAAAAAGAATCTCAAAAAGGAAAGCAAGAATAAGCAAAGGGCAGAGAGGATCAGTATTTGTGTGACAGGCTGTATCTTGTTCATTGCTTTTCTGAAACTCTCCCATGCAGTGCTTGCAACGACACTTCTCTGCTTGGCTGAAAGTCATTCTGGAGAACAGAATTAAAATGGGAAAAGCCAGAGCCCTTGCTGACTGGAGATGCCAACTGAAGGCTCTGCGAGCTTGGAGAAACTACATTTGGGCCCAGAAAGTAGAGAAGGAGACACAGCAACTGGAAGTTCATCTCCAAGATCAAAACAGGTAGTGCCCCTTTACTGTGGAATTCCTCCTACTGCAGCCTTACTTGGGCAAAGCAGTGATCAGGGACTGTAAAAGGAGCTTGTCAGTTATCCAGCAGGAGGGAAACAGCAGCTTTCTGAGAAAATTGCTACACTGCCTGCAGTCTGCCAGAGGCATTGTGGCACAGATGAAAAGGAGGACAGATATAAACACGAGCTTTAGCACTTTCTGACAAGCCTGTGTCTCAGTCGCTATAGGTATCTTTCCTAGAAAACTCACCCTGGCTCGCTCTGGACTCCAGAGAATATGAGTTGCCAAATTTATTCCTGATTAATATATTTGCTGTTTCAGTAGAAGTATAGCAGAGATCATTTTGGCCAGTGCCTTTCATTAGGGAGGCTGTTGGATGAATTCCCTATCATCCAGAGAGGATGCTTCCCTTCACAGGTGTCTGGCAGGCTGCAGTGGTGAGACACTATCACTTCCCATATGCAGCTGGCCAGAGAACAAGATACCTCTTTTGCAGCAATCCTGCATCCCAGAGATGCCACAGGAAATTACAATGTATGAACCAGTGAAACTTAATTCAGAATAGCAGGCATCCTTTCTGCCCTCCCACTCCTCCTTGGAGGAGCTCGGTCCAACTTCAGCTGGCCTTCAGAGTTAAGCAGCAAACAGACTCAGGAAATGATGTGGCTTCGTGCCTGGGCAGAAGCCTCACTCCTGCCATAACACAAATGTTTTCTCATTTAGGAAAACCCAACTGGCTGTGGAGCACAACCAGCGACACCTCCTGCGCTGCTGTTTTCTGGCCTGGCAGCACTGGAGCCGAGCGGAGACGGAAAAACGAGAGCTGCAGATCAAGAGGGAGCAGACAAAGAGAAAGATGGAACAGCTGCTGGAGGCTGTGTCACTGGGGAAAGGTGGGGACAGGCCACTGGAGGCTAACAAGCCTGAGACAGCAGAAGTAAACCAACATCAAGATTTACAGCAAGACAAGGTAAATCCTCCTCATGTAGTTTTGCCTGTTGGCATAGCAGTACTCTTAGAAAGTATTTACTTTATGTAGTCTGAAATAAAGAGTACATTGTTCTAGAGAAAAGCTTCTTTCCCAGGGTGACCCCCAAATACCTGCCCACAACTGTTCAGAAGTCTAAAAATCAGAGACAAATGTGAAGGACAATGGATGAGTTTTAAAAATAATCTCTAGTGCTGCCAGAGAACAACCCTTCATGTACTCTGAGTTGCAATGAGCATCCCACCCCCAGATCACTTTTACTGAGAGATTAGTTACATCTTTGATGCCAGCTTAGGCTTAAAAAGAATAACTTGACTGCATGACAAGAGATATTTTTCATGCCAATGCAGCTTTCCTACTTTTAACTATGGGGGGAAAAAAAGGTTGTCACTGACTGTTTCAGGATTATGCACATCACAGGGAGGTAAGAGAGGAGAATCAGAGGTTGATTCCTTAAACTGTCATTTTTCAGGTTGGATCCCCACTTTCCCTTCTGTCTACAAAATCTGTACCACATCAGTGCCCTAAGGTATTAGAGCTCTCACACACATATTACAAGTCAAGCTTTCTGTTTACTTAAGTGTAAGCAAAAGTTTATTTCTTTCAGTGCTTATACTGTCCTAGTAGGCCTCTATTTTTCTTCTGCTGCACTGGTAAAATTTGTGCTCAAGGAATGGGACTGCATTTAGGGTTTGACCTAGAAAGCAGACCTTACAGCTAATGCCTCTTTAGAAAATGATCATGTGTCAGAAAGGTACAGCCTTATTGCCCTGTGCACCTGTTTTTTGGTAACATTTATCAAAGCTGGAAAAGAGGCATAAGGAAGCACCTTTCAGGCTTCTCTTCCATCTAAAAGGGGACTGTTCAGTAGATCAGCTGTGTATCACTTGAACAACTGTTTTTAATTCTATTCTCCATCTGAGCAGGAACAACACAGTCCAAAAGGGAGTGTGCTAATCCCCAAGAAATGAGCTGTCCTAAGATGTGCTCCCTAACAAAATAGTCAGGATGTATTCCTGCCAAAGCTCTTGCCTAATCAGGATTTCTTCCTCCTGGTGAAATGGCACTCAGCTCCTTAAGAGTTCTTTTCCACAGCCTCCATTTTGTGCATAATGGGGCCCCTCTGGCCTGCCTGGATAAAGATTGCATAGCTGAGATTACCCTACTTCTCAGGCATCTCACTAAATTTGCATTTTAAAAAAAACTAAGCAGGAAGGGCAGAACAGTGCTTGATTTTAAGCAATGCCAAATTTTCCTCATTTCTTTTTGTTCTTCTCCTAGCCAACTGAAACTTGCCTCATACAGAAAGAGCCTGATCAGACCAGAGAGCAGTCTTGTTGGGATGTTGTTCGTACATCGCATTTTTGCAGAAACCCCAAATTTGCCTGGGAGATTACAATTAAACATGCAGCACTGAGTGCCCAGGACCAGGCTATGTATATGAATCAAATAACCACAGTACTCCAGCAGTTTCAGGCACCCAGTCCAAAGACATCTCCTGCTTATGGTAGTCGTTTTGAGCACCGTCACGCCTTCCAGCAACGTGTCATTGAGGAGCAGAGGCAGCAGCTTCAGAAACAGCAAGAGCTGATCCTTAAACTGCAGGAAAATCAGAAGCTGAGCAGAGATAAAGAAGAGGCAGCACAAGCTATGGCTATAACCCAGACGTTTAACAATTCTGTTTCTCAAACCAGGGAGGAAAAACAATCCAGATGTAAAAATACAACCCCTCTGAGGTATGTGCCCTCAATAAAGCAGGGTCAGTTAGTCATCATGTCTCATTCCCACTCAAGTTGAGCCAGAATTTGCCAGGCACAACATTTCAGTTATGCTAGTGCTATCTGCTGTTCTTCTCAGCTGTGACTTAGCCTCAAAGCAAGTATCAGACTGGACACAGTTCTCTCCTTCTCCCTCCCTGCACTGGCTCAACATCAGGTGATCCATGCAGGATCCACTTAGAAACAGTTCTAACACTAGTGTCTCCCAAAGTAGCAGTAGGGATCTATTTAGTTATGGAAAAAGCATCATCCTCCATATTTCAGACCATGCAGGAGCCCTGGAACTCAGTTCCTTTGCAAGGATGCATAAGAAAGGTGCATCAGACACAATGCAACACAATGGAGAACAGAAACTACAAGGCCAGAGGTGGTAGGTGAGAGATGTAGTTTGACCACATTCACTGAAGAATTTCCTTACTCTTTTCTTTCATAGCCCACCTGATTGTCATGGGCCAGGAAACACAAGGGCAGCAATGCAAGGCAGGAGGCCCTCCAGCCGTCTGACCTCACCTCATCCCATACTGAAAGGTATTGTTCTAGATAGCAAACACCATTCCAGAACACTTTTCTCAACAGTTTGTATGGAAGTGTCTCTTTGCCTCAGCTTTGCTGGTTGATAATACTGTGCAAGTAAAATTCTGCACTTTCTTTCCCAGTCTGGTGAGTGCTGTGAGAGAGGGAGAGCTGTTTTCCTGTCTGAGTCAGACATCTGTAATACCTGGGACACTGCAAACCCCTCATGTCCACACTTACACTGTTGTGGCAGTTACTCTTAACCTTTGTGGTTGTCTCACCTGTGACAAGACTCAGAGAAGCTGTTCAGGGTTTTTTGCCATCAGTCTCATTCCCTTCGTTATGCATCCAAGTAACACTTAAACTAGACAGTCATTTTCCTCCAGCTTTGACAGAGGTGTTGAGATTTCAGAGGGAATTAAGTGCCTAGCCAAGGTTTTATGAGACAACAATAGCCAGGCTGGAGAAGGAACTCCAGATCCCTGCCTTTTGTAAGATATCTCCCCTTCTCTGGCCACACTGGAACACAATAAACATGCAACATAGCCTTTTCATCAGTAAACTAGGATCAGGGTTCTGTTACATCCCTAGGTGAAGTTCTGTATCAATACAGGGTAGTGACAGTCTGCATGAAAGGTTTGTCTGGAATATAATCATTGTGATGTTTCAATACTTCTGGGATCAGCAGACCTTTTTAGCCATGGCAGCTGGGCATTAATAGTTGTCTTTCACTCCCTGTGTTCGGCTCCAATGCTATCTAGTCCAAGCAATCATGCATCCTGATTGTCCTCAACTCTGTACACCTTAGAGACAGCAAGCATATTTTTCAGAGCATCCACACACTTGTGTTTAAAGATCCCAGGAAAATTCAGTGAAGAAGTTATCACTGAATGATTTTCCCTTGGCATAGAATCCTGGGACAGCTGAGAGGAGAAAAGAATCTGAAGAAACATACTGTGGTAAAAACACTTCAATGCCTCCCAGTTATTGATTGCTCCAGCCTTTGCTTTGTTTGGAACTACAGAGGATGCAATCACAGGTTCCCAACTCCTCTGCATATTCTGTGTGTAACACCTTTGCTGATGGCCAGCAAAATCACTCCATTTATCTTGCAATTTATCTTCCAAAAGAAGCATTAAGCACTAGTTTCTTACTAGTGGGACCAAGTACCTTTACATCACTGTGATAATGATGCTGTCATGAAAATGCTTGTAAATAAGCAGTTAGAGCTTACTGGAGACCTCAGAGCAATTGCTGCTAAATCATGTGCCCTGAGCCTCAGCCCTCAATCAGGAAAGGCAGGGAGGGACAAACCCTCTGAACACAGCTTCTTTCATAATTAAGCCTCATGGTTGTGACTGTCAACCACGGAGGGTGGAGAGAAAATAATTGCCATGATCTTGAGTCACCTCACAAATGTTTATAGGTTCCTTGTTCATGACACTGCTGGATGCAAGGGGAAGCAGGAAGCAAATCCCTTTGTGCTAGCATTGCCAAGGCAGTGGGGGCCTGGCACAGAGTGATGCATTCTTGTTCACCTAAACTTCTGCACCATTACACCATAGCTCCTTTCCACTAAGCTTTGTGTCCTTTGTTTCTGTAGGGATGGAGGAGAGAGCGATTCAGCGGGCAGAACAGAGGAAGAAAATAGAAGAAGCCAAACAACGAAAAGCAGAGGAAAAACTGGTAAGGGAAGTGGAAAATGAAATAAACTATCTTTCATGTCATTCCAGTTACATGAAACGCTGATTTAACCCCAGAGTCAGGGACTGAGAAAAGGCCCTTTATCCAAAGCAGGAGTTTTATGACTTGTGAGAAAGCAAATGTCCAACACACATCAAAAGAAGTAGTTAGCACTGCTTTTGCAGCACCAGCCCTGCTGTATCGTAGGCAGACACTTAATTTTGAAGTTCTAGAAGCAACCTCCCTTACCACCCCATAACACTTTTTTCAGACATACCCCATGACTGTAGCTTGTCTTTGCTGAGAATGGTAAGGGTGGAAATGCACACAGAGATCCACTTGGTGGGACTTGGCAGTGGTGGGGTTCCCCTCCCTGGCTTTCCTTCTCTGGTCACATGCAGCTTGAGGAAATGAAGTCTCACCTAGTAAAAATCTGCATCTTTTGAGCAAATCTCTGCTGAAGAAGGAAGATACTGACAATGTTTGTATAGTTAATACACAAATTCTGTGACACACATCCAACAGAGAAGCCTTCTCTGTTGTCAGGGTATTAAACTGTTATTGAAAACATTGCTAGTAAATTGCATTAGGATTTGAAAGTGGGATCTTCAATGTTCGGGTACCTGTAATGCTGCTTTGCATGTGGAAATGAAATTTGAGAGCAGAGCCTAGAGATTCAGAACTGACTTCAGTAATCAAGTTTTCAGTAAATGACTTGGTGTATGATTTACATTTTTTTAGAGGAAGAGTGGACAAATACTATAACTTAGGGCAAAGAAAGATATACATGTACATACATAGAAAAATAGATAGAGATATGTTTATAGGTAGTAAAAAGGACAGTCCCTCCCTCCCTGTCCCTTCCACAGTTCACTCTTGAGCACAGATCAAGTCTAATGTGTGAAATTTCACCTTTTGAAGTTTCATGTGCTGGTCAATATTAGAGGAATACTAGGGAAGTTTAAAGATTTGTGTTCATGGAAAAGGTCACATGAAACAAATTGAATTTCACCTTTCTCCATTTCAAGGCCCAGCTGAAGGCTGAAGAGGAAGCACTACAGAGGAAGGAAGCTGAGGAAAAGAAAGCACAGCAGGAGAAACGCCGGGAGGAAAGAAGGCAGCAGAAGCTGGTGACCAAATGCCTCACCTGTTTCTTCCCCTTTTGCAGAGATAGGGAAGAAGATCCATTATCTACTGGTACTTAGACAGCAGCCAGAGTAACGTGAACAGAAGGTCTTCACTGGTAGAGCAGAGTTCCACAGCACAGCATCCACAATACAGACTCATAATCTGCCCCCTTTTCTGGCAGTGTTAGGGGAAGGGCTGTGTCACAAATGTACTATGAAGTATATGCTGTCTGTCTCCTCAGCAGGACTAGGGGTCCCAGCTGCTGGACATTCTCTGCTGAGATACAGCCACATAAGCCCCTCACAGAGGCAGCATCTTCAGTCTACTCTCAGATTCCTTCCACTCTAGTCACCCCGAATATACACAGTGATACCAGTCACAAACACATGATTCAGAAGTAAACACACCTGACAGTTATATCAAGGGTACCTTTTCCTCTTGGAGCTAACCTAGGAATAGCTGCACTTCATTAATTGTTACTTGGTGTTGTCCTAAAAACCCAAATAGCGCGTTTGACATCCTACAGGAATTTAACCTACAACTACAGTTATACTTGGAATGAATGTTTTAGAATGTTTGACCTTTATCCCTGAGTATCAGTCAAAAGTAGTGTTACACAGTTACAAAATACCCACATCCCTCCCCTGCTGTTTAGGCTAGATTAAGTGGTAGGGTCCATGCATAAACTCAGAATAATTTTTAGACATACTTTGGACTTCAAAGAAGGTTCCTGCTACATCAGCACTTGAGGTAGCCACAGGTGACATGTCTGTTACAGTAACTCGAACTGCAGTGCTGATTCACAGCCCAAGGGAGTGTCCAGGAATACCATCCTCTCCCAGGAGAAGACAGTTTGCTTTAGGACACGGCTTCTACTGCATGGGGTCATGTCTGGTCTGCGTTGTTAAAGATGATGCAGATCCCTATTTCCTGTCAGATCAGAAGCTCCAGCTCCAATATGATAATCTACTGTCATTGCTTAATATCCTCTTCATCCTGAGGGAATTAAAAGTACTGGCTTTTTGTACTGCAGAAAGAACTGGAGAAGCAGAGGAGGCTGGAGAAAGAGCAGCACCTCCAGAAAAAGGCTAGAGATCACTATGAGAAGGTCCTTCTCAGAAAGCTGGGCATAGTGCCATGGAAAAGGCTGAGGGAGCAAGCCAAGAAAAACCTAGTGGTAAGTGTTGAGGGTAAAGGAAATGACGGGTGCCATAGGAGAAAGGGGAAAAGTAGATGCAGCACTTAGCAGAAGCCTTAATAGGCTTTTAGGCCAGGTAGAGATGGAAAAAGCAAAAATTCTCTCTGCATACCCTGCCTTATATTAGTTCCTTCAATCAGCCCATCTGACAATCATGAAAAGCCATTAAAAACCTGCAGGGATGGCATCCTCATTTATAGCTGATTAAACAGGATTAAACAGAAAAAAAGGAAAGTTACATGGCACACGCCTGCCAGTTCTCTACTCCACAGCAAAGCTTATCAGTGAGATACCACCAAGCAACTTTAGCTGCAGGAGTTAACCCCAGCCTGTCATCAGGGCTTTCACTCTCTGAAGTTGCTGGTACAGAGTTGGCCACTGCTAGTGGCAGGACACTACAGGTGACAATCCAACAATCTGTTCTATCCTGGCCCTATCCTCAGTGCAGAACAGCAAGTGGCAGCTTCTGAGACCTCGATGCAGAAATATTGCTAATGAAACATTTCCTCACGTGACTGAGTCTGCATCCCTTATCAGGGAGGGACTGATAACACTCAGCTGTATCCTGAAGATCCAGTCAGAGCCCAGGGCTAAGTTGGAAAGCTTCCATTTAAGTCACTGGCGCTGGAGCTACTCACAGTACTTCACCAAATGCACACAGGCCTCCAGCTGGGAAGAAGTAGGTGGATACAAGCTGTTCCATATGTCCACCCCACTGGTCAGCATTTTACAAGCTGTTCCATATGTCCACCCCACTGGTCAGCATTATGGACAGGCTTGGACTAAGCTGTTACAGGACATGCCTCTACCCCATTCACAGTCAGTTAAATTGAGCATCTTGTTCAAAAGGGTATTCTCTAGAAGTGATGCACCAGTGGCCTCGTAGAGAGACCGGTCTTGTTCCTTATGCTGACCCCTCTTTGTGGGATCCTTTAAGTTATTCCAGCTGTCAGAAATCTGGATTTGGGTAGCTCCAAAAGGCTGAGATGATTTTCTAGTGTGCTCAATTTTCTGTGGCTTTATACTTAGGTAGTCACCAGTTCAGGTAACCAGCTACTGTCTCTGCTGTCTTCACCTAGGTGGCACAAAGGCATCACAGCTTGGGCCTGCAGAGGAAATGCCTTATGACTTGGCTGCAGGTCACCCAGCAGAGTCTCAGGGAGAAGATGTCTCAGGCTGAGGACTTCTATTCCCATATGTTACTGAGATGGGGCTTCAGGAACTGGCTAAAGGTTGGCCTGCACTACAGTGAAAAAATGATACCAAGAGAGCTGGCTGCTGCCACACTTCCCTCTCACCACAGTGCCAATTCACTCACCTGTAGTACAGCCTTTGCAGAGTTATGCTATCCCCATTCCAGCAACATTATTCCCTTTTTCAGAGACCTTCCCTCAGTTTTTCACTCTCTTCCACACACAATTTTCTCTTATGGTGCTCCTCCACCATCCTCTCTCTCATCCTGCTCCCTGCTGATTTTCTTACACTCCTGTGCCCACTACCCAGTCTCAGAACTGCTGTATTTATTGGGCCAGAGGTTGGGAAAGAAAAGGAGAAAAAAAGCCATTCTCACCTGTTTCTTTGTCTTCCTCCCCAGTACAAGGATTATCTCTCTACTCAGGACGAGAGAGCGTGTACCTTCCACACAGTCTGCCTCATGAGAAAGTGCTTTTGGGTGTGGTTTGATTATACCTTGGAAGAAAAAAGGGCCTTACAGGAGAGGCTGAAGATTGCTGCTGAACACAGTAACAAGTAAGTGTATGCTCTTATCAGCAATTATTTTTACTTATGTATAATATACCCTGTAGATTATTTTAGGGACTACTTTTGACAGGCCAGCTGCTCCCCAGGAACACATGAAACAGGTTCTGTACTGCTGGTGTTTTGCTTCTTTGATATGCACAGACAGGATCAGCAGAGGTTTATGCTAAGTTTCCATGAAGCCTGGAAAAGAAAGTGTAATGGTACCCTTCACAGGACTTCTAAATCTGAAAAAAAAAAAAAAGAATGCAGTGAAAGCCTAAGTAAGGATAAGAAGCTGAAACTTTCTAAGCTGATTAGCAGATCTGGCCATGCAGCTTCTGCTAAAAGCTGCCTTAGGAAAATCTTTAAGTACAATTATAGCAAGCCAAATGATTGTGAAGGAATTACATAGTACTTTTTTGTCCACAGCAGATGATTTAGTTCACAAATCCAAAGTTGATCAACTAGAAATCCTATTTAAGGAGTCTTTACATGTATGCCATCACCAGTCTGACTTGGCAGCAAAAACTAGAGCACTCAGTTCTACCAATCATGTCTGGAGCTGGACACACCCAATCCATTGCTTGCCCCATAAAATGCATTCTAGCAGGAAGAAAAATCTATTGTCAAAATTCAGCAGAAAACAGAAGTCTGCTCACCTGCCTCATCATGGAAGCATAGTAGCTGCATGCAGTCATGAATAGGCTGTGCCTGTGCACAGCCCCAACAGGATCTGCAGCACCTTGGAGGAAGAATAAAATAAAATTCACGTCTTATGTGGTAGAGCAAACCTGTTCTAGCTTGCTGTGTCAGTAAGGTCTGAATAGTGCACAGTTTAACAAGACAGCAAACTGGAGGAACTAGGGGAAAGTCAGACCAAGGAAGAGACTGGATTCATTCTACATATGACCTCCTATTAGGAGCATAATCACTTGACATTCTTTATTTCTTTCCCCACTTGTAAAAGGCAGCTCAGACCTTGCCATAACAAACTCTTCCTTAGACAGGACTGTGGTTCCCTATTGCCCATATGGGAACCCAGGGTAAGGGCACCTTTGATGGGGTGATTAAAATCAGGTAAGAATTGAAGCCCAGCTCCCTGCACTCCCAAGGGTTTGGTTTGGACCAAACGAGCCTGCATTTTTCCTAAAGAAACTTCTTTGAGAGGCCCTGTTTATTCTTCAGAAAAACTCTTTCATCTTTAGAGTGCTAAGCAAACACCAGCTAATAAATCCTGTCAGAGAGAAGAGCAAAATTTTTGGTGGAGAGCAATAGAAAAGGGCAGTATGTTATTTTTTCCCCACCATGATTGACATATCAATGAAATGGTCTGCACGTAGATGCTTAACATGTGACAGCCCTGACTAACAGCAGAAAGGACAAATCCTCAAGGTCTGAATTCTCCCTTCAAACAGAAGTTCTCTTTTGATTGCCTTTTATGTCATGTACACATCTGCATGCTGTCACTTTGTTCCTTGTGTCTCTGATTTCTTGCAGGAGACTTATACTGAACGCATTCAAGGCATGGAGGCAGTACCCATTACTGATGAAAAAGGAAAGGGAAAGAGAAGAAAGAAGAAACCAGCTACGCAGGAGAGTAGCTGAAATTCTCCCCAACTTCCAAACATGACAAAAGAGAGTCAGATGGGATGGGAATGAGACAAGAAGACCAGTTCTGTTCCGTGCTATCTCCCTGCTGACTGAAACAAGTCCAGGGGGAAGGCTTACCAAGTCTAGAGGGTCTTAGAGACAAAGGGAGCCCCCTGTGGTCACTGTTGTTGTAAACAAAGCCCAGATGCAAGCTTACCTGACAGTTTAGTGTTGCATTTCAAGAAGTCATTCCCCTCAAGCCTCTGTAGGGGTGTCTTGGCTGGTGACCATGAAGCCCAAATAACCAAAGCTTAGCACAGGGTATGTTTGAGGCCAAGGCCATTTCCACATGCAGAGCTGCAGCAATGACATGAATCCTCCTCCATCCAAGGAAGCACAGAATTGAACTGCACCTCTTTTTGCCTAAGAAGTAACCTGGTGCTTTTTTGTTGGCAATACTCTCTAGGGTGACAGCTTGTCTAGGGGGCAGACAGACCTGTCAGCTGACCCCCCTAACCACTGCTGTGAACTTGGCCACCCAGAGCACAGTTTCTAGCTAATTGTGCCAGGAAAGTTTGGATGAGAGGAGGAAAGGGAAGAGCTGTTTATGCAAACCATATTTGCTAATGATACAGATCACATCATTGCATATGGAAAGTCTAAAACCTGGGTTCTTTTGCAAGAGGCTGCCTTGTTTGCAGCACATGCTTTGAGTGTGGTATCAAGCAGTGATCCCAAGTTTATGAGCCTCAATTGTCATTTAAACACTGCCCAAGCTGTTTAATATTTCAGGGTGTATTGTGCAAGTTTGTCTGGGCTGTTTGATCCAGTACTTCAAAGAAACAAAAAGACAAAACTCCATGAAAAAGGCAGATTTTAGCTTTTAGAGAAGTTAAAGCTGACATGATTAAAATGGAAGTTTCACACACTACTGTTTAACCTTAACCTGCAGCACAATGCAGACAGGGTAATGCCATTCAGGTACACTATGTCTTAGCAACAACATAAGGCAGGAAGCTGGAATCACTTCCCCCTCACAGGCAAAGCGCTCCAAAAGCATTTGGCAGTACAGGAAGTACTTGAGTAACACCAGAAAGACAACAGTTTACTGTTATCTTCTAACAGATGATGAGAAAAACCCATATATACACTGAAAGTTTCCAATAAACCCAAATCTGAAACGAATACAACTGTGCTTTTGGTGCAGATTGTGTCAAGCCAACTGAATGGCACTGGACAGAAGGCCAGAGCCAGGGACCTAGATGAGCACTAAGTATTGCAGACAAAGTGGCATAGGACAGGGTGGGTGCCCAAGCACAGCAGCACACTCCAGAGCTTTAGCATTGGGAATTTGTCCATGTGGACACAGGGATGTGGCCAGAAAAAGGACCCTGCCTACAAAGCCAGGCTGTCAAGCAGGGTGTCGGTGCAGCTCTGAAGACAGCTGTCACTCCCAGGTACATCCCACAACTCTGCAGCACCTGAACATTCCCCATCTCCCAAAGGCATGGGGCAGACCTGACCAGCAGCAGGTCAGACGAGCGCGTTCTCCAAGCACAGGGAGCTGGAGGTGCCTGCATGGAGTGTAGGCGAGCTCAGACCATCTGGCTGCATTAAGAGGCAGATTGTGAGAGGAAGCACAAGCTGAGAGAGGCTGGATAACTTGTGTTGCAGGGAAGAGCGGGGAGTGTTTCTTGCAGAGGACTGAGCCAAACAGACAGGGAGGAACAGAGCTGGGGCTGAGCTCCTGAAGTAATGCCCCAGTGCAGCCAGCACTTGGTGCTAACAGCAATCCACTTGCTCTTAGAACACCCTTCCCCACTGGAAGTCTCTGCCATGTAGTGCTCAACAAGCTCCTGGAACTCCTGAATACTCCCATTTTTGTGCTGCGATTTTCCTCCCTACTGGGGTTTGACAATGAACACAGCAAGGAAAGTCTGGCCCGCCCTCCACCTGGATTTACAGTGTAAGGACAATAGTGACCTGGAGAACAAAAGGCGGGGGTGAAGGCATCTCCATCTGGAGAGAAAGCAGCATTGCAGCCAGCCAGAGACAGGACATGCAGCTGTAAGGGGAGGAACAGGAGTTTGCAGCAGTAGAGTGGATGTGCCCACATGCAGCCTGGAACTGACTCTACTAACAGGCTGGCTATATATTTATATTTTAAATTTACATCTTGCACAGCTAAGAAGATATCCCAAACCACTGGCTACTCAGGGCTGCATCCAGTTTACTTAATTGCAGATTCTTTCCCTAGTAATGCACATTTTGTCCTCAAAGCCCACAGCTCCCACTCAGTGCCCACTCACCATCCATGAAAATATTTCACTATTATGAAAATAATGCTGCTTATGTGGAGCTTAGTTACCTCCAAACAACTTGAAGTACAGTCAACACTTTGGAAACTGTCCTTTTCCTCCAATACCCTCACCTCCCAGGGTTTCCTTCTATTCCTCATAGCTTTGAAAGGGTCTCCTGACAAGATGCTCTTTGGTTGGACAGTTGCAGCAGCAAGAAGCCAAAAGATGATCCAGGAGCTGTGCTTTGATAGCCCTGGCCTACTGCCAGTACAAGCATGGAGCTGAAGCCTCAGCTAGATCCAGCTGAGGGATAGAGGGAAGATGTTCAGGGAGCAGGCAAATTCACACTGAACATGATCTAAATCAAAAGGCGGATGAGAAGCCCCTTGACTTCCCTGTTGATCCACACTTGGCTGAAACAACTCATACCTTCTTGGCAGAAGCAAGGCCGTGCCAAATGATGCACAGGATACCCCTAAAATCCCTGGCACAATGTTGGCGTTTTGCAAATTGAGGCTCCCACAGGAAGGTGATGTGAGAGAGCTTGTCAGACCAAGGAAACAGCTTCAGCCTGCAGCTGTGCCACAGCATTCCTCCTGCTCCAACACTTGGCTAGATGCAGATGTCAGTGCCTTAATGCTGGTCATCAGCCCACACTCACAGCTCAGGCACACTCCTGCCTGTCAGCTCCTTGCTTTTCTTAGCAAGAGAGGGAGGTGGCTGCACAGCCAGGCTTTCGTTCTCCTGCACAGGGGTGGGGGGAGGACTTACTGCAGTACAACAGCAAATACAGAACCTTGAAGTGATTGCAAACTCCCCATCCTCTACCAATACCCCTACCCTACAGAATTATTACACAGTTTCTCAAAAACATTAACCACAAGAATTTCATCTTATTAAATTTGTATGCCAGTCACTTCCAAGTCCCCCAGGCCCTGCAAAAACTGGATCTGAAAGAGTGTCTGAAATATTAAACAATTTCCTCTGTTTCCCCTCGGCAGGGAGGGACAATAGGTTAGCCTGGGAGGGGAGTCCATGGACCACTGCAGTGTAATGCACATCTTTGCAGACCTGTTGTCCATTATGGGCACCTACCCCAGCAATGCACCCTGGCCTTCCCAGTACAGGAGTTGCCTCTGCAGGGCCAGCATAAGCCACAGCAGGGGAAAAAATAAAAGCTAGGGAGAAACAGAATTTCTTGCGCCCCCATCAACAGCGCTGGAGTTAACAGAGCTGGTCATGTTTGGGTGTCCAAGTCTGACACCCTTCTGCAAACACTGGTCTCATCCAACTAAAACCCTCCTGGAAGGTCCTTGTTGTCAGCAGTGCAAAGTTATCTTCAAACAGAAACAGCTGAACAGCAGACAGAAGTACTACTCAGGCAAACCAAAGCAGAGCTCTGGAACAATCAAAGGCACCTGTGATTCTACTTACTAAAAGTTATCTTGCCTTTCAGCAGCTGTCCCAAGATACCAACAGAATTAAAGGCTACACCTCTTCCCACTATCTACAAGGAGAATGTCCATATAATTTCCAAATATGGCTTAGAAAAGGGTTTAAAGCAAAAGATTGTTCCTTTTTGGGGTTCTGGGTGTACTATGTGGGCAGATGTCAGTGGGAAACCAAGACACAGGATAAAAATGCCAGGAGCCTGCTCAGTACTGCTCATAGGATGAAAGATCCCTATTCAAATTCCTACCATGAGGGAATATCCCTAGTTTCCAGGATGCTGAGAACTGCCAGGAGATATCTCTTTCATCTCAGTACCAACAAACTCAAAGGTCAACTTTTGCAGAACTGGAAGAAGATTTGTTTCCCTACTTTTGCTTAGCCTGTTGCTCCTTTATTCCCAAGTCCAGCTCACAGCTGAATAGCCATGAGATACTGGCAGCTTTTGGTCATTCAGCTTGCCTGTGTGTGTTGGCATAAATCAACAGGCCACTCCACAGATCATTTCCATTAATTTATTTTGATTCATTTGATACCCATTTAGAAACACTGAATACGATGAAAAATGGATACAAACATACACACATCAGTCTCTTCAAAAAAGCTCACAAGTGTTTCACAAAGTTTCTTCCTAAAGCTCAGGTTTAAAAAAAAAAACCAAAAACCAAAGTTTCCACTTTCTTCCAGAGCCCATCACTCTTCACATTATCATTAGAGAAACTCCATAAAGACAAGATCTTGGGAGGCTGCATTCCCACATTTCAGAAAGAACCTCACCTGTCTGTAGACAGATTTTTTTTTACTGCACAAACATCCCAGTAGTGGCAAAAAAAAAAAATCCTAGGTAACTGTAGATTTTTTCACTGAAAGGAATACAGGAAAACACATCCATAATCACACACGCTTCCTGCCCTAATGAGGCAATATACATTCATATAGGAGGAAAAAACCAAGCACATTATTAAGACATTAGGCAGTGAGGCAGTATCCATTTTATCTTCAGAAGAAATTTTACAGCAAATGGTTTCATTAAGACACTTGAAAGCAACCTACTTGGAAGGGAAAAAAAGCACCATCATAGCATGAAGGCTGAAATGTGATTAGGAGTCACAAGCAGCACCAGCTCAGGCTCACCAGTGACTTTTGTCATTTGAGGACGAGTTAAATGGAGAAACAGTCAATGTGGGGACCTGTGACTCGCCTACAAAACAGCACAATGCAGGAAGACACAGTTAAAGAGTGCCAAGCCACCACTTACAGGGTGTAACTAATGGTGCACTGTTCCTACTACAGACACCAAACAGTGGGATGATGGCATTTGGACACAATTGGTGTAACACTACAATACCAGAACCCTGGCCCCCTAAGAGCTGCCTGGTCTGCAGAAGTCCACACTATTTGTGAAACAACAAAATGTCTCCTAAAAGGTCATGGATAAAGCAAGATGAACTGACTTCCAAAGTCTGGGTGGAAAAATATCAAGGCTGGCTATTACCAAAATCCTACCCTGCCCTTGATCAACTTTAAGTCCTCTCTTCACACACAGGGAAACTTTGAAGAGCCAGCAGGGTACTGGTTCCTGCACTGCCAGGCAGGCAGCTTTACAGGTGAGACACTAGTCCTTGCCTGGAGTCCACACACAACCCACAAGTCCCCTGTCACTTGCAGGCTGCTCCCACTGCTCCAACCCCCAGGCAGTGTGGATCTAGACAGCTACTAACACAGGGAGCCCAAGGACTGACTCTGTATGCTGAGATTTTAACATTTTTCTACCAGCACGGTAAGTAACAAGCTCAGCAGGAAATCACTCAGAAAATAAACTCTTCCTGAGCACACCAAATCACAACAGTTTGCCCTTGCAATAACTGCACAGGGAGCATTACTCTCCAAGGGTTTCCTGCTATTTCTCAAGGATGGTAAAAGGAGAGATCCCAAGTATGCATCTGAAAGGATTTAAACTCTTCCGCCCATTTAGATGCCTTTTAAATATCCTATTACTTTATGCTTCTCATCTCCCAGCACATTCACAAAGCAAATCCTATCAGGAAGAAGAGGTAAATCAATGCCATGCTGTTAAAGGAACAGTCACCATTACTATGCAGATTACAGCCACCTGAATTTCCTGTTCACTGAGGAACCAACACTGCATTTTCCTGCTAGAGAAAAACCCCATCCTTGCAACCCTTTAGTGCCCTGAATGACTTCAGTTCCCCCTGGAGCCAGTGCAAAAAATGGGATTTACTTTAGCACTGCCCCTACTCTACTGGAGCATGTTTGACCAAGGTATGGAACGGTTATGTTAGTCTCATGTCCTCTGTTCCCAATCTGCACTCCAAATCCCACACTGCCTGGGAGAAAAGCCCAGAGGTGCAAGCAGTTCAGGTTAAACCTCCCAGTCACTAAGAGCTCACTGAGAGACAAGGGACACAGCTACCATGACAGGCTGCAAAGGTGCAACCAATCTCTGCCTGTGGGAGCAAGCAAACACCACAGGGTCAGCACTGCCAGGAAAGTGTTCTGTGATCTGCTCTGCTTTCTCCCAGCTAGGAGCAGCGGGACTCTGAGAAATCACTTATCTCAAACCTGCAAAAGCTCCCAGAGCTTGTTCAGCACGTGGGGGTTGATTGATTGATTCCTGTGCATGCAGCACACAGGGACAGAGAAATTGGCTGTCTCCACTGCAGGGGTTCATTTAGCCCAGGAGGTACTTCTGCCTTAATCTTCCTCAGTGCCAGCAGGATAAGATCTAAGATCCTGCCAGACCACAGCATCCTTATCTCCAGGGCTGCCAAGCTCAACATCATCTCAAGCAGGCATCACAAAATACATATGTGCCATGGAAACGTTTACAGACAACTCCAGTGGAAGCAACGTGGTCTCAATTTGAACTCCTAGAATCAGGCTTCAAGCTCCAAACAGAAGGTCATAAAGGAACACCTTGCACAGTCCAGCTGGGTACATTTTAGTCATCTTAGGGTCAAGAAAGTGGTCAGAAACTCCTACTGTGCTTGGTTAGAGGTAGGAAGCAAAAGAGCTGCCCCTTTACCTTCTTATAAAGAACTGCTCATGGGATTAAAAGGGCAATAGGAAATAAGGGAAATTCAGTAACTGTACAGCCACATTCCATATGTAGCTGTTCCTCAATTATCTGCTGGTTATAAAAAGTGCCACTTGAGGAAACCAAACAGTGCAAAGAGGGACACAGTCTCTACCTTAAACTGGGACATGTCATGAGGAGCACTCACAAAAATATAGCAAGGATCCCAAGAGACAGTCCCGACCCTGCTTTCTTTTGGCATCATGCACCATCCATCCATTCTTCAAAGCTACTGCACAGCAGCACAGTGAATGTGCATCACTTCCCCAATACCCCAGAGCTGTCTGCTATGCCCGCACACAGGTGCAAGCATGACCCATGCACCCTGCATGCATCTGAAAACACCATAGCTAGGACAAAGCTCTTATCTTTGTTTTTACACCTTAGACCCAACCTGTAATTCTTGTGTCATGGTCCCCAGCTCTTCTAGACACACCTTTCCTATTACTGCAGGGCCAACAGCAAACATAAAGGGTTTAAAACAAAAAGCAACAAAGAATCCCACCCACAAAATCCAGAAACCACTGTGACCAAAACCTTGTTATTTTGGCTGAAACTCAAGTCCAGGCCATTATACAGTTGCAGGCTATAAATAGAAATGGAAAAAATGGCACTCTTGAAGAGCACATTTTAACAGGTTCATTCACCTGCCAGTACAAGTCATCTATCCCAAAAACAAACACCTCCAATACATCTTCTACCTCTCCTTATG
The DNA here is from genome assembly GCF_001522545.3 of Parus major. Classification (NCBI taxonomy): domain Eukaryota; kingdom Metazoa; phylum Chordata; class Aves; order Passeriformes; family Paridae; genus Parus; species Parus major. Next base: position 92,613,962 of record NC_031768.1, read on the forward strand.
TAACTTAGGGTTGATCTGTTCCTTGGCTTCTTGACTTGAGAAAACAGATCTACAGACAGGCAGCTCCACAGTAACCAGGCTGAGAGGAGACAAGATCACTGTTTTAACAGTAACACAACCAAGATGCTACCTACCAAACATGCTGCTGGCAGAATTGCCTACTCTCCCTTCTCCCACAAACAGAGGATGAATGCTCCTTCCATAAAGCTACAGTAATATCAGACAGACAGCACTCTTGTTTTGCCCTCAGAGTTCACTGTTACATGTTGCTTCAAAACTCCTTACTTGGTGTATTTACCTGCTGTCACATGTCACAACCCATAATCAGAGCAGAAATAACTTGAGGGAGATGAGCAAAGCCTTCAAACCAACACAGACAATACAAATGAATTGTTCTTTTCTGCCGAAAGAACAATGGGATTTCTTTCCACTCATTTAGACAGACAGGGATGGAATAACGATTTTAGGGATCAAGAGGGGAAGGGATCTTACAAAGTCCTACAGGAATGTAGCTCACAAAGGCACTTAATAGAAGCATGTACACAGCTGGATGGAATCAGAGATAGTAAAAATAAATAAATGCACCAAAGAGGAGAGCGCTGCCCAGTGACTGCCTAGACAGTCTCTTTTAGCCAAAGAGCCTGGTTTCTGCAGAGGTCCATCTGTTACCTGCATCCAAAGTTCACTCTTCTGACATCTCCAAAATGCCACACATAGGTACAAACCCAGGGATTCTTTAACCTTTGCAGGAATCAGTGCACTCTCTGAAGCCCAGCAGCAGGTTCCTTCTGATGCCAGTATTCACATCTAAGGGAAACTGAAATTCTCAAAACCTTGTGCTCCTCTTGCTGTTTCCCACGATGGAAAAAGGCAGCAGGCTCCTCCTCTCCCCATCTGCACATATGGCTTACTGCTTTCTGCATCCTATTGCTGGCTGACAGCACGTGAAGAACCATTCCACCGGGGAAAACATCTGGTGTTGTCAGTGAGGGGATAGCCCACACATTGACCACGAGGAAAGATTGTCTGAGGAAGGAGTCCTGGTGGGAGGGGCTGCTCCCCTGCTAAACAAAGTTTTCGAGCCATGACACAACACCACCTGCAGAAAGAGGGGCGTCACACGATGTCCTCAGCAGAGCGCTGTGGAGGAGAAGACCCCAGGCTCAGGAAGTGGCTCCAGTTGCACAGGAGTCCCCTGTTATACTGGCCAGTGTCTATCACTAACCCGCCCAGCAGCCTGCGCCCGGTGTTGTCCCGCAGAGCCAGCCGAGCTTCCCTTTCAGTCACGTTGTAGCTGATGTTCAACAGCTGGATGAGGAGGATGTATCCCATGCCAGCTGTTACAATGGCACAGTACCATACACAGGTGAACGACAGAGCAGAGCTAGCAGCAGGGAAAAAGATGGGAAGGAAGCCATTTAGTACTGGAGCAGCTGCTTTAAAGTGACTTTCCCTGGTAATCACTATCCTTTCAAATCCCTGTCTACATCTGCCACAGTGATCTCACTTTGCTGCTTTCATCAGATAATCCTTAAAGGCTTTCTCAAAATTAAAGCTTCAGGGCTTACTTAATGAGAGCTTTTACTGCTACCAGAGCTACTCTTGCACATTGCTGTCACACAACCTAGCTCTTTACTCTTCCAGTTGTAATGGTACTTGGGCCTTAATTAAGGACCCTAGGATGCTCTCACTCTACAGATCATGAGATGGACTAGAGGAAGGGTCACTTGTGTACTGGCAGTACTCTGCCCATCTGTGGTACTGCTTGTCTCTGAACATGAGTCCATCAGCTCCCACCACCTTCCCTGCCAGACAGCACACATTCTAGGCAGATAACTTGAAGGACAATCACTAGATAAACAGGGAGGAATGAGAGGGAGAGAGAGCATGTGGATTCCAGGCTGTCAGACCATCACCTGCATTGGGGGCATACATATTTAAAAGTACATCTACACATAACACAATAAATACTTCAAATACTAGCTCCTTCAACCTTTTCCAAATAGATTGCGAGTGCCCTCCAAGTCTCAGGCTGCCCACCTCGGCAAAAGCAGAGACACATCTTTGCTCTCCAGAGTCTTTTAGGGAGCGCTTTGTGTTCGGGTCTGACAGCCAGAACAAAGAACAGGAGCTAAGCTGCCTGAGCAGGTCTGCTCCCACCCCAGCTCTCTCCCAGACAGATGTCTCACCTGTAGTCAGAATAGGCCCCAGGGCAGTAGAGCAATGCCACAAACGGAGTTCGGCCTCTACAGATGGTATGCAGGGTCAAGGTAATCCCATACACAGCGGTGAGCATGAAGAAGGAGAGTGCAAGGATAAAAGCTTGATGGTTCTGCTCCCCTACACAGCTGTTAATCCTCCAAAAGGAAAGAAGAGATTACTTTGCTTAAAAAAAGAAAAGAAGCCATCTTCTATTTCTTCTCCCTCCCCCAGCGGTCAGCCAACCTGATTTCCAAGGTGCTTCCAGTCAATACAGACTAAGAACTATGAAAAATGTTGAAAGAAGCTTTATAACGTTATATAGAGAAGTTGCAACACAAGACAGTAGACCTGTAGGGTAACAGCAGCAGGCTATTTGCTTCAAATTTTTAGCAAGGGTAGTATCCTTTGCTGAGATACATTATACCCTACTGCCCCTTGGTTCCAGCACTACATGCACACCCAAAAGGCAGCTTTGGGTTCCCTTACCCCAGGAGAGCAGTAATGCAACTTAACTGCAGAATTGTTAATGCTCCGCAGACCAAATCCAAAGATAAAAAAACAAATCCAAGAAAACCCACACCAAAAACAACCCCAAACTGATGAAAAATAGTAAAGAAATAAAGGCAATTCTGAAGTGTGCTGTAGAAGCTTTCAGCTATCAGGTCAACCCACTTAGAATAAACAGTTATTCTAACTGTTCTTTTAAAGGGTAAATACAAAGCTTTTTGTATTTAAAGAGTTTCATAAGGTCTTGCACATAGCAAAAGTAACTCTGTTTGCCAGGGACTGTAAAAAAATAAGTTTACTTTAAAAAGGACCGAAGTCAGAGAGAGAATACAGGTAGCCTCAGCAGTGCAAAACCTACCAGACACAGTGATGGTCCAGCCTCCTCACACACCTGCCACAAAGCCGGCAGTGCCCTGCTCGGGCTGGCCTGACCAGCTGGCATTTAGTGCACCAGTCCTTTTTCACGCCTTCTGGCTGCTCAGCTGACATCCTGCAATAACCTTTAGCCTCCCCATTCACAACGCGACTGCTGGCAGCACCTGAGATGCCATGGAGCCCGCTGGAGCTCCCTCTAACACTCTTGTTGGGCAAACCCTGGTGCGATGGCTTCTCGTTGCCTGCTGGGATGGGAAGGTAGCCAGGGTCCTTCTTGGCTCGAGACAGTGCTGCAAGCATAAGAATTAACCCGCACGTGAGAGCGACCACTTGGGAATACTCCACGTGGCCCCGGGGAACCACCTCCCGGAGAAACACATAGTACATGTATCCCAAGGAGAAGAGCCCCAGGCTCAAGAAGAAGAGAGTCCGTTCCTTCCTCCGGTGGGTGAGGTAGTAATACCACAGCACCACGACGGGCAGGGACGTCAGGATGATGAGCCCCAGCAGGAAGTGCAGGGCGGCAACGTGGAGCAGGACGGGCAGCAGGACGAGCGGCGGCACGAGGCTGACATTGATCTTCACGGCCCCCGAGAACCAGGGGACCCGCAGCCGGTCCGCGATGGTGTCGGCGATCCTCTCCAGCGCTCCCGGGGGCAGGGATTTGCACGTCAGCCACCTGCGAGCACAGCGCCGGCTGGCACCGGGGCAACCGCGCTCCCTGCCCCTGCCCCATCCCGCTCCCGCCGCCTCCCTTTTCCCTCTCTCCCGACAAGTTTCCCGGGAAGCGAGGCGCGGCTCCCCCGCCCTCAGGGCGGCAGCCCCGCGGGCTCGCCGCCGCCGGGAGGGTGTCCCGCAATCGGGCGGTCGCGGAGCCGGTACCTGTCGCAGCCGTCGTCCAGCTCCTCGCAGTCGCAGCAGCACGCCGCCAGGTGGTTGCGCCGGCCGCGCCGGTCCACGTACTCGCAGCAGCAGAGCGGCTCCTCCATCGCCGCCGCCCGCCCCGTCCCTCCCGCGGGGCCGGCAGCGGCTCCCGCCGGCGGCGCCGCCTCAGGTGCCCCGCGCGCGCCACCGCCCCCGCCCCGCGGCCCCCCCCCCCCCGCGGCGCCCGCCCGCCATTGGCCGCGCGCGCCCCGAGGTGTGCGGGGGGCGGCGCCCCCGCCCGGACCGTCCACCTGACGGCGGCACGCGCCAATGGGCGCGCGGGGGGCGGCGCCGCCGTCACGCGGGGGCACCTGCCTTAAAGGGGCAGCGCAACAGGTGGCGGCCGCGGGCCCCTAAAGGCGACCCTGCAGCCCCTCCCTGCCCCACACCCTGCGTGTGCACCACCGCCCGAGCCAGCGCTGCCCTCCGAACACGGCCCAGCCTCCAGGGACGGGGCCCCGGCCTTTTCTTTCTGTATTCATCTTCTTTCCCTCACCCTGCTCAGAAAACGCTTGAAGCACATGTAAAGGTGCCATCGTCAGTGGGCACACTACGCTGAGGCACTGAGGCACTGAAGCACAGCCATTGATGGAGGGAAAACACCGAGGGCTGAAATTTCTCTGGGAGAGCTGGAAACATATGGCAGAAGGCAGCCTGCCAAAGCTAGCAGTATGCAAGAGCTATCAAACCCTTTCCTGTTAATTAATCTTAAGGATGAATATGCCTAAGATGGTGACTTGTTTCACAAGGTCCCCATGGCTAAAAAAAGCCTATGTGGATCCTGTGGCTGTGAATCCACTAAGGTTCCTTTTTCTCCAAAACACTGATGGTCAGTGGAATGGAATGACGCTGATGGTCATTTTCTACGTTGACGTAAAAAGCTGCAATTTCCTAAGAGACAAGCCCAGGTCTCTGCTGAGGGTGTTTTTCCCCATCTGAAATGTTCATGTCTGTTCACCAGCAGTACAACTGCCCTCGCTCACTCACCATGGGATGGATCCAAGAGCTCTGCACTGTTTGGAATTGAGACTCCCCAGGGTAGAAGGCTGGCAGGAGACAACACTGCCAAAGCTATACGGCAATGCAGAACCCGACTTACTTCTTCCACAAACCTTTATTCTGTGCAGCTTTTGAGCTTAACAGTAGAGTCCAGAGGAGACAGTTACAATCCCTACCCCACAAGTCCTCACACACACATCAGTTCTTCCAATGTCTTGAATGAAAGGCTGATGTGGCTATTAACTCTCGGTCTTGCTGCTCTGTGTCCTGTTCAAGTGGTCAAAGCTTCTTTGGAGCATGGAAAGGGAAATCTTCAGCTGTGAAGATACAATCATCCCCCCCCGCCAATTACTTAAGTCAGTCTCCTGCATGGCTGAGTGATATCAGGAAAATAAAGTCTCCCTCCTCCTTTTCTTTTAAGGATTTCATGTGATTTCCTCCTCCCTGTTTCCATAAACAGTTGGCTTACTGTGCTCTCCTAACAGCTACACTCTACAGAGTTTATAAATACTAACAGTCCAGGATGATAAAGTCTTAACACCTCACCAGACAACAGCACAGAAGATAAACCACCCCACTCATTTTTAGTCACAGATAATGTTCAGTGCAAATACTCCAAGGAACATGGCAGCACAACATGAATTTTCTTTTAATACCTGGCCCTCCTAGTGCATTTTTGTGCACGAAACGTGTTTAGATTATTGACAACCCTCAGAAAACACAAGGCAGCAAACACTAAGATGTGTCAGGACTTCCAGACAAAAAGTGTTATTCTGGTTGAAAAAGGTGGCTAAATTCTCACTTTTCTTTTTTTTACACTGTGTGTTCAAAAAGCACTTAACGCTTCCGAATTAGGAATTGTTTGGATAGTAAGCAGAGAAAATAAAAAGGGCATGGAAATCAGAAAACTTTGCCTCTAAAGTGAAACTTCCAGCACTCAGGCTTTTTGAAGTTGTGATCAAAGTGGTTAATTAATAGATCAATAGCAGTTGTGCATGCAGAGACACCTCTAAATAAGGAGTATAAAAAATGGCTTCTTTTTCTGACCTCCTTTAGTTCATGGAAGAACAAAGAGCAAATGATGGAGAAAGGTACATGTGGACTCCCCCTTCAGCTTTCCTAAACTAATAATTTATTCCATCACATTTTAAGATTTAATAAATGAAATTAAAATCTGAACATTCTTGAGTAATAAGTAAAATAAATTTACTGTCCTTCAGTTACTGAGTCAAAATTTCAGTGTAGGGATTGTAAGGACTTAACAGTCACGGACTTCAGGATCAGAGACAACAGTATTCAACATCTTTTTTTTTTCTTTTTTTTTCTTTTTTTTTTTTTTGTGTCTGTAGTATACAAGAGCCTGAAATTTTAAGTTACTGTGAAGGAGGATTATCTTCTATGGAGCCTCTCAGAAACATATGGTCTGCAGAAATTATTTATTTTCACTGGATATTAGGTGCCAGGATAAACCTGAATGAAGAAACCCCATAATAAAATGGGAAAACACTTCACAAATCTTAATACAAGTGTTCTTAGAAAAGGGAATCTGTTTTGAAATACTCCAGTCTTTGCTTTGTCATGATTCAGAACTGCATTAACACATCTCTTAAGCACTTGACAAGTTTAAGAAAGTTGACATGGATACTTGCATCTTAGTCCAATAAAAAACCCAAACCAACTAACCAAAAAAAAACTCCAGCCCTCCAAGAAACAAATTCAAAACCTAAGCAACCCAAAACATCAAAAACATAAGCGCTGCCTATTAACTAAACTAAAGCCTAGCGCAAAACAGATCAAGAAAACTTCATCTAGACCAGACCACATCAAACAAAAGCTATGATAACACAAGGGAAAACAACTTGAGTTGTTGAGAAGAACATAACCACCAAAGATTTTCAGACCTACCTGCTCAAGCATTTCAATTGAGTCTCTTAAAACTCCTTTCACATGTTTAACCTGTTCTTTATCATATTGAGGTATCTCCTCTTTTGATACAATTTCTGGGGATATGCTGAAAATGATAGAGATTACATCAGAAACATGAAACAAGCACCTCAATGCCTTTTTAAAAGCAACTGTTCTTTGCCACCATTACTCTGCCATTGCTAAAACATCCTCTTATGAAAGCCATGTAAAAAAGCTGCCTGCAGTTGAATTCTAATCCATTTTCTTGAAGCTAGTACCTCAGACCTTTGCAGGCAACAGCCATCAAGAAAATACTGCTCACATTTTATTTACAACGTAAGGTCCACACTTCAGGAACCAATATCTTTTTTATGAAGAAAGTTGCTCTAGCCAGCTCTGAGCTGGACATTCTGGGAGGTCCCCACACCCCTTCCAGACTCAACATCAGGACATGGCTGTTAACTTTTTTGTTGACACTGTATTCAAGAGGAAGCAACATCTTTCTGTGTCTGAGTATAAAAGGCACCTAACATGGAAGTTTGCAAAGGAGAGGAGATTTAGTAGGAGACTCACAGAGAGAAGCTAAAAAGCTAAATGAATCTCAAACATTCCATTTCAGAACATGCTGGTTCACACAGGATGAACACTTCGGTTCTGTGATCAGCACTATGATATTCACAGAAGATGAGTCACAGCAGGCTGATAAATGCAAACTAAGGTTAGCATTTCTCCAAAAACAGCTTGTCAAAGGAGAAATTTATTACTGCAAGATGCAGTCAGACATGTCACTGGATTTCAGCATAGACCACAGAAGTACAGCAAGCCCCAGACACTTCTGAAAATTTGCCACTGAATTTCATTGCTTATAATTTATTACTTTAGATCAGATTCTTACATAAGCTGAAGAAGAAAGCAAGCAAAGATTGTGAATGCAACTTACTTCAAAGAGCTTTCCTCCTGAAGCTGGACATGATAAAGGGACTGAGCTGCATGCTCTATCTTTGACAGTTTGAGGAACAGTGTTATATTCAGCAGGACCAAAAGCAACAAACTGCAGAGAGAACAAAAATCAAGTTTTTTAATAATCTCAGTTGCAATGCCACAAACACAAGATCATGGCTAAAGACAGCTAAGGAAACAGAATCCTTCCAGAATCCTGTGAGAAAAAAGGTATAGGGCAGCACTATACTGAAAATTAATATCTGAACAATTCTTAGCAGTTGCCATTAAGCTGGGTAATAGCAAACAGAAATAACAACAGTATCTCTTCTTGGAACTTTTAAAATTAGGAATTAGTAGATCCTAGACTTTCTTTTTTTTAATATGATCAGACCTAAGAAAACCTGTAAGGTAGACCAGTTTGACAAGCCAGCATTTTCATCCTGCATGTCATTTCCAAGTCAATCTGCTCCCCTTTTATTATCCACATGGTCCGCTCAAATTAGTTTTATCATGCTACATACAATCTTAACATGCAAATGAGAAACAAATACAGATAAAAACCAAGATGAGCTTGAGTCAAGCAACATTTTAATGCAAGTGAGTACTTACAAGACACTCATTACTACAATGATGGTGGTGGTCCTACTTACTGCATCTCTTTTCCTTCCTATAGGGCATGGAAGAGAAGGAGGTTAAAAAGTACTAAAGAACATTTCTAAATGATGTCTGCAGATACAGATGTCTGCACATGTCAGTGCCCAGCACTTCACACAGAATAGCTCAACAACTTCTGGTGGGAAAAAAAATCAGGTCATGTAGGTGCACAGGATCACCTCCAGCATTCACCAAGGCATTTTTGCAGTCATCTCTGAGAAGTTGGCTGAACAGTCAGGCTCTTCCACCACAATTCCCCCTACCCACTGTTCTGGGGAGAACACAGTGCTGGGGCATGGTCACATTCAACCTAAATAGCCTGAGAATGTTGCAGTGCATTCATTACTAACATGCATATGTGCTGCTAGTCACACACAGCAGAGACAGGCTGCAAAGTGGCTCTCTTCTGCTTCTTCTCCTGCTCACATTCATCTTTCTGACAATCAGCGTCAGTCACGTTTTCCTGTAACTTGTCCCATCCTTACTGGCTTATCTCCTGTCCTGAAAACAGCCTTTTGAGAGGCCATCTGCTATTCATCAGGCAACAGGGATCAGACATTGAGGCACAGAATGCACATGTTCTCTCCAAACTGAGTGCCTATTACTGTGGGCACACTGATCTTTAAGTGTAATTAATTTTGCACACCCTGCCCTAGACAAAAGACACACATAAAAGCTGTAATGTACACTGAGAGACAGGCTAATCTGAAAAGGTGGAGCAACAGTGGAAAAACTAAGTAATTAGGAAGCAATTTCACATAGGTAAAGAGTCCTTTACACATGCTGTGATCCAAATATTCTCTCAGTGCTATCTATACTCAGTGTTGTCTCTCTCTTTGGCGATGTGTACTCACTCCTACCTCACTGTTTACAATTCAGCTTCTGTCATGGATTCCATCATTCCCTGGTGCAAACTAGTGCACAGATGTTACTCATCTCTCTAGGTGAAGCTAATACTGTATATGCTGGTGGCCAAGTCTGTCGTGCCTAAGGGCAGTAGAACTGCAAGAAATGCTTCAGTGACCCAGAAATTACAGAAGCATATGGGAAACAGACTTCTTAACATTAAAAATAAATAACCAAAACTGAGATGACAGGGCCAAGAGGCAACTGGAAAAGTTTAATCAACTCACGACCTGTGTGCGCAGCTATTTGAAGAAAAAAAGCAATTTTTCAGAAACTTTTCAAGAATCAGGTTTGTTGAGTTTTTTTCCTGATCCAATCTCATTTTCAGTCCTATGCAAATACAGAACAGTATTTAAGATTTTGGTTGATTTTTGTTTGTCTTAAAACTGAAGGTGCTATTAGACTTAATGAGATACTCGTGATAAAAGTGATCATGCATGCTGCAAATCTACTTAATGCAAGCTTGAAGAAGCTTGAACTTGTTAAAGCATTTGCTATCATAGACAAGAGCAATACATACTCAAGTGTTACTCTTGCACTGTTTTAAGAGTTATGCTTTCTTGACCATACCTTTTGGAAAACACTTGATATAAAAAATTCCTACCTATTAAGCCGCCCTGGGACTCTACTATGTCACCAGAGGAATGCTGGGAAGAGCGTTTGGGAAGTGATTCTGCCAAACCCCGGTGTAAAGTGCGTCGCCTTCGTCTCAGAGCAAGTAATTTCCCAGAGTCTTCTATGGATTGATTCATTGCATATTCCTCCATTAGGAGATCCGATTCTGCAGTGGAAAAAATCTAAGGTTACTGCACTGCGAAAAAGAAAGCTGGAAAGCTGAAGACATTGTGAGATACGCAAGGTGGCAGTGAGAGGAACAAGCACACCTTCCAGCACATGAACATAAAGCAGGTAATTGGCAAACTACATCCTGACCTCCACCCCGTTTTATTTGCTAGAGGGCACTTAGAACGCTCTGCAGAGGTGGTGCACACTCAGCCCAGGCAGGATTGTTCAATGGTATGCCAGACAGCAGTTGGATGAGCACTGCAAGACACTGTTAGACTGAGACTAGGAATTGTGTTAAGACTGTGAAGCCTGCAGCAGTGGCTGGCCAGGGTGTGAACAGACATTCATGGAGCCTGCTGAGTACCACTACTTCTCTTATGCACAATCAAGGAAATTCTTAAGAGATAAGCACATGCAGTTGAGAGTAACAGCTTTCCTGCTGCTCCTGGTATTTCCTTCTGAAAGCAATTATGGCCAGGTATACAAGAGCCTCTTACTAGCCACAAGGCTTCTTTCATACCCTGGAACTGGCAGATACATTGATGGCAGGAAGTTCTATCTTCAAGAATGCTTAGATGTTACCTTTTTCAAGCCATTCTTTAAGGAGCCAGGTTTGACAGACACAGAAGCATACATAGCAAATGTAGCCTCCTTACTCCAGTACAAAGACGAAAATATCTCACCAAGTTGTTTGAAGTTTTCCTGTATTCCTCCCCAGGTATTCTTCTCGATTACAGACTTGACAGGGCCCCAAGGCTGTTTTTTGTACTTCACTTCTGCAGAAACCCTAGCAAACAGAATGCAATAATGGAACAGTACTCTTCTAGGCAGCACTGTGATAGCAGAAATCTCTTATCAGAAGCAAGCCTCCAGCTTATGTCTAAAATCCAAAATACCAACTGGAACTGCCATCACTCTCCAGCTGGGCAGTACTCTCACTGAAAAAATGCAAGAGGCAAACAGTAGCAAAGACATCTCTAGCTGAAGTGTCAAAATCTAAATGTCCAAATTATGGGAAACATTTTGGAATGTTTTCCTTCAGACTCAGACTACCAGATGATTTCTATCCTCTGAAGCATTCTCATTTTAACACACACTTAAAATAGGATTCAGGCTTCCAGATAACAAAGTCATGATTTTTACTTTGTATGTTCACATATGATATATTACACAGGCACTACAACAGCAGAATGAGAAATTCCTTATCACATCTCGTACATCAAGTGCTCACATCCTACCCTGAGTAGACAGAAATTAAAATCTGTCTTTCTGTGAACGTAACAGAGGGGAAAACTACATTCCTACCGTGCATTCCTCAGGTCAAGCTAATCAATACTGCTTCCAGAATAAAAATTAATTGGACTAGAATCCTTCAGAGGGATACTTCTAACTGAGTGAGTCCCAAAGCTATTCATAAAGGACAAAGTCCTTTATTTCAGTCAAGAACACTGACCATCCTAAAATACACTTTTTTCAACTTTTTAAGTAATCTTCCAAATCAATGTAAGCCCACTGGATATGGTGTAACAAAATAACTCCTTTCAATAGAGATTCTGAGCCATTTTAAGTACAGTTTAGTAAGGCCAGCTGTAATATCATCGTGTGACTTCTGTGCTATACATGTATGCTTTGTGCATCATGTAAACCTAGGTTTTTGTTTGTATCCTAGGGCTGTTCTATGTCTCAGAAAAAAAACAAGTCTAGGTCTCAAAGAAGAACAGTAATTCACTCACAAAACATCCAAAGCAGTCTTTCAAAGACCTTCCTTCCCTTCTTCTCCCAGTAGAGAGGGAGTTTTCAGTAGTTTTATGGCCTGAGCTTAGCAAGAATAGAATCCAGGCTTGCTAACCTTTCCTGAGGTTAACTTAACTGATTAAGTTTGAGACAAAAGCTCTTACTGAAGACAGCATCACTTCCAATGTTTTCAACAAATGGGAGAGGAAATTCCATATCTAGACAGAGTTCACTTGAGTGCCCTTCCTTGCAAAATTAAGTACATTCCATCTTCCCTGCACATTCCTGTGAAGGCATTCTCCTCTGCAGGCCCTTAGCAAGGATGTCTGGGAAACCTTCTAATAAAACATCTCAATTTTTTCCTATTTTTCCCATTCACACCACTGCACTCAAAAACATAAGACAGGTGAGGACCCCAGCTCAGTCTTGGAGATGATTTATTATTTGTACCTCAGAGTCAACATCTCAGTTAATCTCTCACATTAATGAGATCCAAGCACAGCATACGTGTGACAAGAAAGAAACCAAGCTTATTTTTCTGAAGAGAACCCAGCATTCTCTGTGCTGCTGGTGGACCTTTAAGTAATCATCAACTGGGAACATCTCTGCCTTGGCTTCTGCCCTCCCCCGTGCACCACCCAGACTCACCGTAACCGGCACTTGTGACTGGATGTGCGGCTGATGTAGTATCTGTTCACAGTGTAGAAATAATCATGGTAGGGGACATCATGGGTCAGAACCTCAGCATCCACCTGGTAAGACTGACCTTTCTGGCTCTGCTTATGCAGGATCTATCATAAAAGAAAATAAAATTAAGAAGGTATACAGTGGTACACAAATTTCCTCCGCCCTCTTTCAGCCTGAGTTCCTTTGGCTGGATCAACCAACTCCAAGTGAACTCAAGGAGAGAGAAGGCCTGAAGAACCACTATAATAATCAGTTAAGAATAACAAGTATAGGTGGGGTGGGAAAAGAGAAGATGCCTCCTGCTAGAGCCAACACTAGCAGCAGCAGGACTTCCCCACTACCACCTCAAGTACCAGATGCAAGGCTGGCCACTACCTGATGACCACAGCTGCTCTTTGAGACCTTTCCCAAAGCAAAACTACAGAAGGATTGAGATTAGAAGGCACCTCTGGTGCTTGTTTTGTCAAAGAACTCAAGCAGGACTATCTAGAGCTAGTTGCCCAGGACCATGTCCAGGTGGACAAAGAAGGAGGTACCACAACCTCTATGGACAACCTGTTCCACTGCTCAGTCACCCTCACAGTGAAGAAGTGTTTCCTCATGTTCAGAAGGAATCATCTGTGTTTTAGTTTGTGTCCACCACCTCTGATCCTGTCACTGGGCACCAGTGAAATCTGTGGCCTTTGATGTTGAGGGCCTGACTCAGAATTTTTTGCACCCTCCCCCCACACACTTGCTATAAACTTTAAGATGCCCCTGAGTCTTCTTTGGGCTGAACATTTCCAGCTCTCAGCCATTTCTGACATTGGATACTCCCTTCATCATCTTACTGGCCCTTTGTTAGGCTCTTTGTTAACCTCTCATACTGGGGAGCCCAGAAGTTGACACTGAAAGCCTTTGACTGCGTATTTTCACCCCTCAGTTCCTAAGAGATGTTCATACCTTTCCCCACAAGTTTTGTGGGTGTTTACAGCCATCTGTAAACATAGAAAGCCTCTCTCATTTAATAATTTGTGTCCGAAATGGTGAGAGAGACAGCAAGCCACCCTCAGAGATGATCTGTTTAAACTGCAGATGCACATTCAGTTCACTGAACTTTAATCCACAGTCAGAACTCTGACAGACCACAGAGCTGACCTGTCCCTTGCTTTCAAGGGCACCAGGCAGACACACACATGCACACAATACCTGCTTTTCAGTTGCAGTTGTGAACTTCCCACAGAGTGGATTGTTAATTGTTACAGTGTACGTCAAAGTCCTCAACTGATTGCCATTGGCGTCTCTATTCCAAGGGGTTGATACAGCATCTAGATGAGAAGTTATGCAAAATCTCACATAAAAATCATTTGAAGGGCATTATCTCTTCCTTATCGTGTCTTAACAGCTCGAGAACAGGAGTAGGGGGAACGACAGAAATCTAATTCCAAATACTTGTGGGGTTTTTCCAAGAAAAACCATACCCACATAGTCTGCTAATAAACCAAAGTGAGGCTCTGAATAGCTGAGCCTGAATCTACTGAAAGAGACTTGAGGGTGGAGAAAAGAGTAAGCAATTAAATGAAAATATGTCATTTCCCATTTGCTTAAAGTTGAATAGATTCACTTAGCATTATCAAAAGCTTTTGCCACTTTGCCTTCCAAGCTGACACTGAATAAATATCACCCTTTTTGACTTAATTTTCTGTTCTTACAGTCTCAGTGAATAAAATTTACTCATCCAGAAAATTAAAGCCTGTGAGTATCGTTTTTGAGGATGCAATGATTTTTGCCTGTGTACCAGCCGTACAAATTTCACTATTTCTGGGACACAATGTAATCAGAAATACCCCACAGAATGCATCAACTTAATAACCTGCTCGAAATTCAGGCATTAAGGCGCTGCTTTGTGGTGCACTGAAATTAGGTTTTTACTCCAAAATGTACATCCCTAGGGAAACAATAGTCTAGCTTTAAATATCCTCTCTCATAATGAAACTTTAAAAAAAAAATCTTTAAAGCTTAAAAATTATTTTAAAGCAATAATAAATTTAAAATTAAACTTATCCCTATTTAGCAATTCTCAGAAGCAAAAATTTTCAGGCTAGCTTGTAACAGACAGAAGGGAGAAGAGTTTATTACCTACTATACTCCTGGAATTAAGAAACCTCTGCATGAAGTGAGAATTGGTGAAAAGGATTTCAAACATCTTGTCTGCAGTGATGTGGAAAACTCTGTTTATAAAAAGTCTCCCATAGAGATCATTGTCAGAGACAGTCTCCTTCACTGCTAAGAAAGACAGAGAGATCAGGTTAAGAACAGTATTATGAAGAACCTTTAGAGCATTCTAAGCATTATTATAGTTTAAATCCTTCCCAAGCTTGCATCAGCATTTGTTTCTCGCTCTCAGAAATCCAGTAAGGATAGCAGCAAATGATTTGGTAGGTAGGTTGTCTTCAGGAACAAAGTCCAGAGCTGATTTTCAAATAAACACCACTACCTCTATTTCTCTGTGCAAACTGATATATTAACAGAAAAAGGTACCATCCCTTTAAATTTGCCTACAGTATTCTACTGAATAAATTGGGGATAGTTGGGGAAAGGCAAAGTCAGCATAATTTTCATTAATATGTGTGTCTATTGTACAAAAAACAAGCAAGAAGGACAGTAAAACCATAGCAGTTTTCATCTTGTGGCTGGTTCCAGAATTCTGCTTTTAACATTTGTAATACTGGTAACGTCCACAGAGTAAAGGACCGGGCAGACTCCCACACAGTTCTTCCCTCCATACCTATTGAACAGGAACACAAGGGATACCCTGCTCCATTTTGCAATCCCCAAAAATGTACGAAGAACTTCAAATGCCATCACCTATTTCAAAACCACCGAGCACCTCAGTGGCATTCTGTGGCTGCAGCACTGATCTTTGCTATTTCTGTTTCTTGGTGGTTGCTGGCATGACTCAGCTTTGTGGTTGTCTCAGCCACGCTTGCAAGAGATAAGGAGAGAATTATAATCCTGGAGGGCAAGCAGCTCCCTGTGCCAATCCCGACTCAATCTGCTTATGCTTTAGAAACAAGTCAATCCTAAACTGTAATTACCAGCAAGACAAACAAACCCCCCTAACTGCCACACATCACTAAAATGAAACAAGAAGCCCAAAAGCAAATCTTGCATCAGACAGACACAAACCAGGATGGCCAACCTTTCAACTGAAAAAATGAATGCTCAGGGCTAGGAAAGGTCAGTGCCAGCCATGAATGCAAAGGTAGCCTGAATATCATGCTGCAGTTCACAAGCTGCCTGCAGGCTAAGGTTACAGCACTTAAAACATTACTGGCTTGGTAGCAGTCAATATCAATAAGGCAAATGCACCAACTGAGAAACCACTGCAGTCCGCAACAAAACCTAGTTCTGACTGAGCAGACTTCCTCTCCATGCTGCTCCTAGCCTGCTAGAAGCCCGTTAGAACATCTGCCTCCAAAAACCTCTCCTTGATCTCATCAGGTTTCAAAGTAGGACCCCAAAAGCAAAGTGCGAGTGCCGTGTTTTTGTGCTTGCACAAGAGATTGACTTCCTCTCCATGCCGCGTTCTGCTTATGCAATTGTAATTCCACACAATTACGAGATGGGACAGAAAGCAAACACACATTTCAAGAGGCCTATTTAACCAGTCAATATGCAGTCATTACATATAGAATATGAATTTTGCTGCGCTGAAACATTCTGCAGGAAGCCAGAAATTCAGCCTGAGTTTTCAGCTTATGCTCACTGTACTTCCTCTCCCAGCTGAATCTAACAAAAGGCAGGACAAGTGAACTCTAAGTTTGACCTCCTTTAACAAGACCTCAACATTACAGATCTCTCCTCTCAGAGTGCACTCCCCACATCCTCTCCTTTGCTAAGGGACAGGAAGTTTCAGATACTGATGCTGACATCCCCTCCGCCTACTGAGCATCAGTTAGCATGGCATCAGATACCAGGCAATTCAACCCAGTTACTGCAGTTGAGTGTTACTCAACATCGACATGCTCAAGGAATCTGCTACCACTTAAAAAAAAAATAAATAAAGACCCAGACACACGATCAAGCCACCAGATAAGCATCAGATCAGCTTTGTCAGCTATTTGTATACGTCTTAGCAAACACAAGATAACACAAGTTACCTCTGCCCCAGTGAGCATGAACTAAACAACTCAACTTCATGTTCACCTGAAATGCCTGAGGACAGCTACTATTTTTCTGCTGATGCAAGGTAATTTGGTAAGCCAGGGGAACTTGTCATAGGTGCAAAGCCCATGCTTTATCACCTTAAGGTGAAGATCTTGCTACCAAGCTCTATTAGTCTGAGCCTGTCCTCTTTCTAGTGAGTCTGAAGAAAGAGCACCCACGGGTCTATACAAAACTTCCCATAAGTTAATTTACCTACATTATCTCTATATGATCATGTCTCTAATAAGGAATAATCAGTAAAGCGTCAAGTGCATGAGCACCTATTGAGAAATATGTTTTTTACTTACAATCCTTGTCAGCTCTTGGAAGAAACAAAGGTTTTAGTTTTTTTTTAAATGTTAGCACATGCAGCAGTAATTTTCAGAAAGTCCAAGTTAAACCTGGGTTTACGTATCAGGCCCATCAGCTGCTTTAGATGCTAGGATTCAAGCAGCTGTTCTCCAGAAAAAACTGTAAACCCTTTGGACAATGGGTCTGGAAGGTGCATATATGTATAAATGCTGTGAGTTCCATATCTGTGGAATCAAGTAGCAGGACAGACCAAGAGCTTCAAATCACTTCCATCTGGGCTTCTCAAAATTTATTTGTAGAAATCCTAGATGAAGCAGTGAGCACAAACAGTAGTACAGCAATGAATAAGCACCCACTTTATACACTTGCAATTTGAATAGAACAGGCAGCTTTAACCACTTGTCTCTGGTACAAGCGAAGACCCATGTTTGTCTACTATTTCATTTGTTTTAACTCACACAGGTAAACTTGTATCTGCCTTTGATTTTCACAACAGTAGGGCAATATGAAGCATTTCACCTTAGACTGGCTTGGAATGCTCTTTATTAACAAAATGTTTTGTGCAAATACAGAAATATCAGTCTAACTCCTTCACTTTCAGTGTTGCTCTAACCCCTCAGCAGCATACAATTACCAACACTAAGTCTCTTAACCTGAATACATTTATAGCTGAACTGGAGCTGTCTGCTAAAAGAACATGAGATTATTCTGACTTTAGGTAAGGATCCCTAGGAACCCAAAAATACAGAAGTGAACATATTACCCTGGTTCAGCCTAACAACAGCAAGTCTATTCCCTCCCCCACCACTGCCTTGCACTTCATAAGGTCATTTTCATCACTGCAAGGCAAGCTGTGAAATAATGTTTGAATATAATAACATTATGCAGCAGGGATGGCAGGGGTTAAAAGACATCTGCAGTGAAAAAAAAAAAAAAAAGACAGAAAATGGGGGAGGAAGGGGCAGTAAGAGAAACACTGTTATTAAAATTCTTATCAACACCCAACAGCAAGAAGCTAAACACATACCACAAGCAAATTAAGAAAGCTGAACCGATAAGAGCAGAGGCTATCAAACAAATTAGTGGGAAGGTTGATTTTTCAACTCCACAGAGTTGGGGGAGGATCAGCATTTTTAAAAAGTATATATGCAAATCTTGGTACTGTTGAACATTTCTATACCACTGGGGATGGGGAAAAAATTACACCCTGCATGAAAGATATGTAGGTAGAAGCTTTTAACCAAATACACCTGAAATCAAGTGAATAGAACCAATTCCTAGAAGTGAACATGTTCCAGACATCAACTATTTAAAGACTCTATCAGCAGTATCAACCATTTTCAGAGAATTCTCCTATACTTTAAGTACAGAATTATCTTGGGGAGCTACTATGTAAGTATTGTCACACAAAAACTTTTTCCAGTTCACAAGATAAAAAATCCTCACAACATTTTGCCTTCAGGTGACTCAAATATACATCCTCCAAACACCAAAGTAAGTATTTTTTTTTCAACAAAATATATCCTTTCAGTATTTTGGTTAAAATGCCAGTAAGATAACTGGGCTACTCTTCCTTACATACACTGCATACCCAAAATTTTGGGGGGAGGGGGCGGGTGGGGGACAACTAACAAAGGGCTGAACCTAATTTCAACTATCCTGTATTTCAAACACTGTATACCTTATATACCACTATCTGCATGCAGTCAAGCCTCTGCTTCTTACAACATCTTACAGCACCATGGTGCAGACAGTTATGCTCTCTCCTGCAGATCACACATTTAAGGCAGTTATTAGCACACACAGAAGCAACACAGTAAGTCATGTTACACAAGGAGAACAGAAATATGTGATGTCCCTGTATACAGTACAGCCTTCTAGATGAAAACACTGTTTTTCCAGTATCCTGCCTCCCCCTTCTTTCTCTGAAGTATTTCATGTTGCTGAACATGGTCATTGAAAACAACCAAACTACCCTATATACTACAGAGTCTCGAGGAAATTATAAAGATCTCTTGGCCCTGTGTTGGAAACATGTATTTTATGCTTGAACTAAAATCTGTTTTCTGAAATTCAGAATTAAGGCCACAGATATTAATGTTTAGCTTAGCCAAAAGTTTGTCATGGCTCAGGATTTATACTCTGATTTATGAAAGTGGACAAAAACACCAAGATGCAGGTCAATAGGCCAGTGGTGCACAGTGGGATGCAGATACCCCCCCACACCTCCCCCCCATCCCACGGTGAGAACTGCTTAGGACAAGGGAATTAATGTTGTGGAGAACAACAGTCTTGAGCTTGCCCCTCACCTTATTTGCCAGGACACCTCCATGGGCAGCCTGAACCAGAGGACACAAGAGAAATTAATCGCATGGGTAAACCTTTGCCATGTAGGAAAGCTAGTTTCGTTTGCGTGAAGGAATTCACCTTGTAAGAGTGTGGGGCAACTGCAACAGAAAACAGACAGAGAAACAGAAGAAAAAAATTCTAAGCATGAAGATTCTGAGAGAAAAGATTAATGTTGTGAGTCTAGAAAATCCTGCTCTGAATAAAAAAAAGACTAGAAGACTAGTCTTGGGGAAGGGAAGAGAAATAAGAAAAGCAGCATGAAGTCAGTTGTCTTTTTATTAAAGAGACATCTCCAGTTTAATATGCTTTATTTATTCAACATCATTAAAGCAGGCATGACAGGGAATATTTACTGCTATAGTTTAGGCAATTAGCTGCAGGAAAGACAACAGGACTTCTTTTTAATCACTGGAGACCTTTGACATAAAAAATAAAATCCAGAGACAGAAGAGAGATGCAGTAGTAAGAAGATAGGAAAGCTGCAAAATAGCTGAAACATCAAAAGGCCAAAACTTTCTGCTGCTCTAAAAGATACACCTAGGAAACAGTAAATTAATTTGTGAAGCTTGTTAAGTGTGTAGGAGTATGGCATAAACAGCCTGTTCAAGTAGGTATAGTCACAAAAATGATCATGCCTGACATGCATTGAGTTGCATCTGAACTCAAGCCAACACAGAAGCAGTATGGGGGAGCATTAGCAAAGTTAACCGAATATAAGCATATCTCCAGGCAAAAATCACAACTTGAAGGCAGCCAACTCAATCCATAACTCTGAAAGTTTTCCTGGACACCTCAACAATTTCCCCATAATGACACCTTCAAACAATTTGACAACAGAGTTGTCAACTCTGAAATGACAAAATTTATCAGGGAGATTAGGAACTGGCCTCAATTAACTAAACTGTTCTATTCCTGCCAACAAGTGATGAAGTAAGTTCTCTTTGCACATGAAAGAAATATACAGCTGCTACTGAGCACAGTAGTACCATTAGGGTTTTCTCACCACCATATAAGCTTGAAACCAATAGAGGTTGTGCACACTTCACTTTAAAGGCATTTACAGAACCCAAGACTCAGATATCACAGAATATCCACCAAAGTTCAGTAAGCTGTCTGAACAACTACAGCTCATTGGCACAGAAAACTTCCCCAGGGTAAGTGAAAATCTCACCACAGAAAGTGAGAACTTGGGCTACTGTAGGACCACAGGACAAGCACCCATAGACCTCAGCAGACTCAGGTACCCGAGTTTCTTCTATCTTGTACTGGGTAATGACATATCAGTTATAAGGCTGTTGTATTAGGATCCATTAAGATACTGTTTGCACAGAGAGTGTAATCCTCTGCAAGACATCCATTCAGGTTTTTCATCTTCAGATTCAGAATATGTACAATACTCTCCTGAAAGCTGGGAAGTTGTCTTCTCTGGGCTTTCAGAAAGTTCCTCAGCTTACTCCACCAACAACAGTGAAGCCCATAAGCCTTAAGAAAGTGCAAGTGTAAAGAAGGGGGGTTGGGGGAATCTTCAGAAACTTAAGAACAGCCTGAAATGTTTCCCCTCAGTTTCCAAGAAATGAAAACAGAGCAAAGAAACATCTTTGAAACTGACACCACCCCATTGTCAAGAAACTTTTAGTTTAAACTACTGGCAACTCTCAACCCACTAAAAGAGAGAAAAAAAAAAATCACAATTTCTTTGTTTTCATTCTGAACACCCAGCAACTTTTTTTTTCCCCAGAAACTACAGGAAAAAAATGGTTTTGCTGCAATTCCATGAAACAAATAAGCAAACAAGTTTCATAAGATCAGAAAGTTCTCTAACTTTCTCCACAATTGAGATGTAACACCAAAGTCATGTTGTCTTACAGATCCTAACTGTTAAGAGATTTACCTTCTTCACTATCTGAAGCACTGCTCCTCTCTGGAAGATTTTCATTCTCATTAAGGTCCAAGGACTTTTCTAAAGACCTGCTCCTAACTAGCTTAGCAGGTGTTCTTTCTGAAGATGGAGGAGGACTCTTTATTTGCTTCTCACTTGGGGACTCCTCCACCTGAAACAACCAAGAGGAGAAAAAATATCAGTAATCAGAGACCATGAAAAAAAAAAAAAAAAAAAAAGTTACTTTAAAAAAAGACAGCCATACAAAGTAAGCCACAAGTTCTATCTGCTCAATTACCCCACAGTCAAGTGCTAATTTCCCCCCTGTTCCTATACCCAAGCCTACCTCTCTTCCCTTTATTTAAAATATTTTACTAAACCCTGGTATTTACCCTGGTATTATTACCTATATTTTACTAAACCCTGGTAGTAAGGAACAGACTTATTTATATGTAATGCTGGTACCAAAAACTGCCTTAAATGGGACAGTCTCCTTGCACCCATCTGCACAGTTTGGGCCCCTTCCCTGATTTGACATTAGCATTTATAAATTCATTAACCTAACACAGATTTAACTTTGTGTTCATCTGGTTAGCATTTTCCTAACAGTTTAGCAAGGGTCCAACAACCCAGAGGGGATGCACAATGAAACAGGCACAGTGCCCTTTCTCTATCAGCAAGATTAGATTAGCCCAATGTCATGGGGTAACTACATACTTGAAAAGTTATTATTTTGTAGGACGCCATCACCCTTTGATAAAAGAAGTTTTAAAATATGGCCTAGAGCCATCTTACCTATAGAATGCTACTTCTCAGAAACAAAGCAATGGAGTATAATTTGCCATCTCCAATATATAAGCAGGAAGGAAATCCCTCTGAGTATCAGTCACTGAATCAATGATGCAGCTCTTTACCTTAAACAAGAACTGTCAGCTAAGCATATATGCCATTGCATACTTCACTAAGTTAATCTCCAGGGAAAATATATGGACAAGCTTATGTATCTCAAAACAGCATCCAAAAAGCTTGGCTACCAGCTTTGAATCAGTTTTCATTCTAAAACTCTCATCAAGGCCTCACTGCCACCAATGGAACGTCTGTGATCAAGAGCAGCACAGCCCCTGGAAGAACAGTGCATGGACCATAGTAAATATGATCAGGCCTCCTCAACTGAGCTGCTCTGATTCATTTGCAACACCATCATCCCCCTAAAGATTATTCAGCATTGACTCAAGAAAGCAAAAGCAACCACTGCTTAAACAGTCATCATGTATTTCCTGTACTTCTTGTGTTTTTTTCAAAATAAAACCTGATTTTTTTTTTGTGCAACCAAGGGCTATTAGGAGGTGGGTGGCTGGAAAACAGACAGGCATAAATCTGACTGCAGTATAAGCAGAAAAAAGTACTCCTTCAGGGTCAAAAAATTAAAAAGGAAGACTGAATCAGAAAAACAGATCAGTTACATGGCAGAGAAGCTGCCATGTAAGTTATATTCAGTCACATAACAGGATCTAGGACAGAACCAACATTCAATGTTGATATACCAGTACAGATGGAGTCCAAAAGGACTAGCTGTGACAGAACAGCATAAAAATTGACACACTGATCCAGCACAAACCAATGGACTCTCATAACATTTTGACAACAATCAGGGATCTAATGAAATGGGGCTCCCACCAGCAGTGTAAGAGCAGCCCACTATGCCATAACCAGAGCAGGAAAGCCAGGCCCATATCAGAAGACAAAAGCAACAGCTCCTAGAAAAAAAAGCTTTTCATGATGTCATGAAAGAAGAGATTAAAGCTGGGGCTTTTGTAATAACTGATAGAGTTTGACACAGATTTCATGGCGTTTTGGGTTAGTTTGCATTTGTTTGGGTTTTTTTCACACTAAAGAGTAAAGATTTTAAGATCTGTCAGCTGGAATTAAAGACATATAATTTATTCCCTATTGTACATTTATCTCCTGAGCTAGTCCAGTACTGCTAAGCTCTGTGCCAAGGTTTTTTTTGTTTTCAGCCTTTGAACAGCAAGATATGGGACTGGAAGGCCTCCCTACAAGGGGTGGAAGGAAGATGATGGTTGCAAAAACAGGCAACAAGGTGGCTCCCACATTCACATGTACTGAGAGGCAGATGAGCCATGACTGGTGCTCCACACATTTTCCTCAATCTACCACAGCCAGCCATTAACAGTATTTTTTTCAAGATGGGCCAAGTACAAACACCTTCACTATTCAGATCTTCCTCTTATGAGAGGTTTGAGACTTACTCTGTCTATCAGAGCAGTAAAGGGAAGTTTAAGCCTGTCTCCCTCCAGTCTTTGGAAGGTGGTCACGTGTGCTTTGTGTCATCACTGCGATGGCATTTGATAAATGCATTCTAAGCACTACTGCCTCCTCCTACTGCCCTTGTGGTTCTACAAAATATGCTGCAATCCTGGGGCTGTGGAGAGAGCATGGATAATCTTGAGTAATGCCAAGTGACACATACAGCTACACAAAATCGTTGTGCATTTTAGCTACTCTGCAACAGTAACACGTTTATCAAGAGCACACTTTTACACTATAATTAAAAGACTTTTCAGAGGCAGTTTATTCAAGGCAGAATCCTGGCATTTTTACAGACCAAATCCCCAGGCATTCCTCCTTACCAAGATGCACAATTAGATTTAGCACCTGCAAGAGATGTCTCCGGGCGTGGCTTTTCCAGGCACAGCAATTATTTTTAAATGGCTTGTTCTTGCACAAATAGGACTTACAAACTAAGGCTACCTGTGTAGATTTTTAGTTATCCCAAACAGCCCAAATTCCAGCAGCATTCCCAGTCCTCTCAGGCCTCCCTTACAACTCTCCAAAAATCTTGTTTTATACTGCTAGGGTTTCCATGAGGAATACACATCATTGAAGCAGCAAAGCTTTTAACATCTGAGAAACACCAGTTTTGTTTGCTGTATATGAGTCTCTAGCCATTAACTTGGATTTTGGCAGAACTATTTAAATCCTACTTAACCTCCAGATCAGCTTTAGCAAGTGACAAAAGCCAGAAGATTTTACAGGGTAGTAAAAACTATTAAAATAATCTCCTTTCTTCCTTCCCCAAATTCTCCAAAGCAAAACTGGCAATTAAGTACCCAGCCCTAGTGAAGCATATAAAAAGTGCATTAGTGGTTTATTTTCTTTTCCAAGATCTTTGGGATATCTAATAACCAAGAGAAAATACGTGGAATTTTTTAGGAGTACAGCTGCACACAGTAACTGTGCTAGATGCTGTGCCCATCTCAGATATCGCTACTAATGCACCTGCTGTTCACACCAGCCAAACACATTCACAAACTCATACAACATGAATGATCATGAGTGAGGCATGCATGCTTGTTCAGCTGTACAAACCCAAGGCATCAAAGTAAAATTCATCCTCATTATAGCAAGTGTGGGGGATTTCCCCTTCCTTCTGAAGCATTAAAAAAAGGTTTCATATAGTCACAACAGCAAACTAGCTGACCTTTGAAGGCAAGAATGACAAAGTGTAACTACCTTTTAATAAGCCTTATGTATAGGAAAGACAGTAATACAAGAGGAGCTATCTTTTTAAATGACAAATAGCACAAGCAAGAAAGCATTGGAAGTGAAAAAGGCATTACTTTCAAAAAGCACTTAGATAAAACACAAATATGGTCCCCTTTGGAACTGGGTAAGAAAAACCAGTAAATTTTGTTTTTAAAGGAAAAACAAAAAACCGACCAGGGCATAAGCCCCAGCATGCAGAGAATTAGTGACAGAGCACTGCTGAAGCTCACACCAACAATATTCTCTTGCATAGAATTTTGTTCATTCTCAAATTTAAGAAACATTTTTAACTTCTCAAAGACTTCTTCGGAAGTTAATCTCCATTCATCCTATATTTCCAGATACACAAGTTGAGCACATATGCTTATCAGCTACAAACAGCAAGAAAGGCTATGTCAGCACTTACTCCTGGCAACATGTGTCTGTTGAGTGACTCTACTTCTGTTTGAAGCGTGGGTTCACGAACTAAACCAATCATTTTGGGTAGTTTTTCATCCCTTTCTCCAGAATCATCACAAACGCTGGATCTGTCCAAACCAAAAAGGAAGATATCTTTGGAGATAAGCGTCTTGTGTGATTTTTCCATTGAAAACATGGCTGTTCAGATAACATACTGAACTACCAAGTCATTCTTCCCATATACAGCTCATTAATATCAAGCCATTTTCTTCATTCCAGCCACCTCTCAGAAGATTCAGCTTCTGATCATAAGGTTAATAAAACCAAGAAAGTGAGTGCCGAGGGAAATGTGGAAACAGATACAGCTTACTACTAATTTTGAAATAAAATGTTTTAAGAAAGTGTCAGAAATTTTTTTTCCAGCATCACTTGTTAGGAAGTTGCAAAGTTGTGACTAAACAGGAAAAACTCAAAACAAACAAGAAAACCAAAAAAACCCCAAGTAAATAAAAAAAAAAATAATCAAAAGTAATCAAACAAACAAAACAAAAAATCAGAAAAAATATTTAACAGAACATCTTTTGAAGCCTGTAATGAAGTCAAGACCCTTTTCTCACAAACATACTCAGATAACACAGGATTGAAGAGAAAAATTACATTGTTCACTGTTGTAGAGTCATGCTTATTTACACAGAGATATGTAAAGCGCTGTTATTAGACTGACACTGGCAGGTCATAAATCAGTTCACATTTGTTCAAAAAAAATCAAGGTAGGTCTTTCAAAAAACCACATCATTATTATTACAATTATTCCAGATTATTATATTATTATTTCTGTTTCTTAATTCAAGCTGAGGGCAATACAAAAATAAGATAAGACCTCAGATATCAGGAGAACAAGGCAAAACAAGTATTTCAGTCTCCACAAAGGAGATGAAGAAAAAAGTACATTAACCATAATATAGGTCCATTCTATTCAAACCTTCCAAACTGTTGAAGAGCATACAGGTGCTGACTAGGCACCATCATTTGAAAAGGCTGCTATTTAAGCTACCCTATGCTGGTCCCCAGGCAGATCAGGGACAACAGGTTCTTCCTCTCTCCTCTTCTAAGGGGCCACAGCTGCACTGCTACTATTTTAGAAAATACACAGTTTTTACACACAGTCTGTGCAGTCTAAGTTCAGACCTTTGCATCCTTTTACTACAGTCTCAACCTCTCTGGTAAGGCTACAGCAGCTCTTTAGAAATGGAGCTTCTAAGAAAGAGGAGACTGCTTCTCCCCAGGTGTTTCAATAGGCTGTACAGCCTCTCCTTACCGAGACTGCCCGTTGTCCTCAGACGATGAGTGGAAGCTCTCCATCTCCTCGCTGTTCAGGCCCAGCTCAGAGCCATAGCTCTGGTGCACCAGCTGCCAGAATTCCTGCTTGGTCAGCCTCTGAAACAAAGCGAGCTAGTCAGGAACCACGGTATGGGACAGTAAGGCACTGGAGGAAAAACAGCAACAAGTTTGAATTACGCCACAGCCTTTAACCTCAATTCTGACAAGGACCGAAAGCATTCAGGTATCACATTCCGAGATTGGGTTTCAGCATTTTGGGCAGCTGTACTCCTGTCTACTCCACACTTCCATCACTGTTCAACCAATAACACCAGACAAAAGAAAGATCACCATTTTAAGAAAACACACATTTGTAGCCATTACTTGCTTCTTCACACGTCACCAATATTTTCACAGATACCTTCAAGGTACCTCCCTCTTGAACTTCATTTGATAGGGCAAAAGGTAAGTCAGTCCCTCTGATTCTGAAAAAACTGCTTAATAGATACCCACCTGTTTCCTGAGGATGCACTGAGTACTCTACAAATTGTGGGAGGCTAGCATTTCAGTCACTACACTAGTGTCTAGGTCAGCCAAGTGTCCACTTTGCCAAGGTGGGACAGGAGGCCATCACTTTGTACCACCAGCACCCTCTTTATGAAAAATAGTTGCTTTTCTTCAGGATTACCTTGACCCACCACTACCTAAGTCTTCTCTACAATATCTCTATCCTGTTCCACAAATGCCCACAGCTACCAAGACATATTTAAGTTCTCTTAAATCGTCAGGAAAGCTTAGAGGTGAAAGTAGCATGACACAGTCATATCTGCAAAGTAAGCAATGAGTTTCAAAGTCCATCTAGGCTGTAAAGGGTGGCGGGGGGGGTGTTATAAAAAAAGAGAAAGAAAGGAAATAAAAGGTTTTTGTATTTAACAGAGCTCAGAGAGCAATACCAACGATCTCAAAACAGGAGCCACCACACTGGAAAATGTGCCTCGGCCACCATCCATATTGATCAAGGGAACAAGACTGTGCTAATGAGGCAGTAACATAAGTAGTGCTTACTATTTGCATGAAATGATGACATTAAATACCCATGCATTATTTAAAGGGCCTTTAAATGATCCTCTCCGCCCGCTTGCTTCACCTGTAGAGTGTTAGTTACAGTACCCGCAATTTTAGACAGATACGGAGGAGCTGACCCGCACGCAGGATGTAAATGCACCGCGGCTCCCCGGGCTGCCGGCACTCCTCGCACCCCGTCCCGCTCCGCGACCCACCTGGCGCGTCCGGCGGGGCAGCGCCGCTCCCGCCGGGACAGCCCCGCTCCCGCCGGGAGCCGCCGGGGAGCCGCCGCCGCGCTCCCACTTCCTGCTGGGCGGCGGCAACGCCGGGGCCGCCCCCCCGCCGGGGCCGGGGCCGGGGCCGGGGCCGAGCCTTCCCCGGCTGCCGCCGCCCGCCCGGGCCGGGACAGCGCCAATCTCGGCTGCGGGACCCCCGCGCTCCATCGCATCCCGCGGGAGCCGCTCCCCCCCCAGGGCAGGGGCTCGAGACAGCCCAGCTCGGGAGACGAGGAAGGGTTTTGCCGTCGGGTTTTTCCAGCACAGCACGGCTTCGGGCTTTTCAGAAAGCAGCTGGCAACAAGCACCCTACTGGCAGAAATCAGTTTCAAGGTATTTCATCCTAGCGAGGGCAAAGCAAACATGAAAACACAAAACACACAGCTATAAAGCAAGGGTCATAGCAGCTAATGCCAGCCTCCCTCTGCAAAGGGGTTTGTTCTACAGAGCAATGCAGTGCTGAAACAAGTGCGTCCACTTACAGCTGGCCTTACTTTCCCCAGGCATTCTGTCTTCTGGAGCAATAAACTCATAACCACAAACAACTACCTACAGCTCTTCTTATTAAATGGCCAAAAAATAGGGGTGGGCATTGCATGGTTTCAAAATACGGCTGAGGTGGATCTTTAGCTAGCATACTTAGCAACCAGAAGTCAAAGGACAGAAAAAAAACCAACAAAAAACATTTTCATTTCTGTTGCCCAATATTGCCAGTGCCTTGCTTCATAATGGTACAGAGCTAATGTTGCTAATTAAATCCACCAGTATGTTCTGTCTATGGGCAAATCAGACTGCACTTATACAGTCAGCTCAATAGTTTGAGGAAATCACAGAAGCTTTTCAGCTTCTATAAAAGGAATCTATAAAGCTGTTTCCTGTTGTTTTGTAAAATCAATGTTACCAACTTCTGCTTCTAAAACAGGATTCTTGCACTTCGCTCAATTATTCCTGGCTCAGCTAGATATAATAAGTTCTTAATGGTCATAAGCCAAGATCAAACAAGACTTGCTTTATTGTATCAGAAAGATTCAGTTTTGAAAGCAAAGAAGGGCATAAATTTTCTGGGTCAGATTTCTGCTTCTGAGAGGATGGCTTAGAGAAGCTCTGAAGCTTGAAAGGCAAAATCTAAACATGAATTACTTTGCCCATTTAAGGTGATGGTCGACACTGGGTTTTACCTCAGTTCTCTTTGTATACAAAAACAAAGGCTACAAGAAGGAGCTGGGATACACTTTGATCTTTTCAAGCAGAGCATAGATCATCAATACTGCGCTTCATGCCAGACAAAGCAAAGTGTCATGGCACAAGCAATACTACAGAGTACCCCGAGAGAAGCAAACCTGATGTTTTTTATCCTCTATGGACAAATGCAGAAATAACAAGACATGCCAAACAGGTTGACTAAAGAGACATAACCCTCACCATACACCACACTCCTACCAGGCAACTGATACAAAACTCTGTTTGCAGAACAGGGGAGGGAAACAGCAAACTCTCCTTCTAATTGCCTAAACATGAAGCTCAGAATCAAACCAAGCCTTCTTTCATCTCTTAAATTAATCTTGTTGTACATAAAGGTGGAAATAAACATCTCTCTTTTCACAACCTTCCCTGAGAAACTGCTGGGGAAGGCAGAACTGCTGACCCGAGATGTTTGTCACAAGAAGCCCAGCTGATCAGAAATTCTGGTCCCTTCTCACACCTCTAGACTTACCTGCTACAATGTCTCCGGAGACAGGTGCAAATCTCTACCCAGCAAAGCATAAGAAGAATAGGAAAATAAATCCAACTCTAAGGCAGAGGACTCATGGGAATTGAGACCGATTCAGTTAAGATCTTGTTCCATTAGAAATAAGGAGCGCTGTGTTTGTTTGGGATTTGAATGACCTGCCTAATTACATTTTAATTTGTTCCTTCTCCCTTAAACTTGAGGGTTATTTGACACCTGTAAGGTTTAGGAAAATAAAGCAAAACTGTGAATGGCACACTCTTATTGTCAATAGAAGTCATGAATAAGCTTCTTGTACCAACCTGGAAAGCCCAGTGCAAAACAGGATTTCTGGCTGATTTTATAAACTGAAGTATTATTGAAAGCTGCAGTGGATCTGGAAGCAGCTATCTGTTTTATCAAGACTGGTGTCATGTCTCTTCCAGACCTGCATTAATGATTCCTTATTTTCCATGATGCTGGATCATTTAAAAAACAATGGCAAGGTAAAAGCCTACAGGACCTACCCTGTACACATTTGCAACAGGAACGAAAAACAAACAAAAAAAGTAGAATTTTCCTTCAAAGAAAAAAGTCTTTGTAAGGACATTTAAAGAATAAAAACCTAAGAAAGGCCCATGTTAAGAGGAAAGTACCCACTGATTCGCAGAGGAACTTTGGAAGGGCACCAAACATACTACAGTGTATTCTGAGCAAGGTCTGAAGAAATTATGAGCTGCAGAATTGCAACTGAGCTAAGGGAGACTAGGAGTCCTATGAGAGCAGCGGTGCAAAGTTGGGGGAAAGCACCCAGATGGATGAAGTAAGTTTGGGCACAGAATAGCATGTACCATTGGCTGGTTTTCTTGCACAGTGCAAGTCACTTCTAATAGAAAGGCAGACTTGTCAAAGGACTACTTGTTCAACCACCTAGGACTTACAAAACTTGGGAGGTACAAGGCATGAACGGCCACCAGATGGAGATCTGGGAAAGGGTATGAGGCTGACCCCACCGAGAAGATGTGCAGGTGGTGAAAGCTTCAGGTGGATCAGGTAAAGCAGACAGGTCACTCCTCAGAGGTGAGATGTTGTAGCACGATATCTATGCCCAGAAGTGCTGAAGAGCCCAGGGACTGAAAATTACCTCTGCACACAGATGTTTTGAAGCAAATATAACTCCAGCCCCCTGGATCCAAATCCTGAAAACTAGGGATTATTCACCATCAGGTGGTGCAAACCAGCACCATGACACCTATAGTCAAGGGTTATACTTCTGATGACAATTTTATTTCATAATTTAACAGCTGGAGGTCATCTCCAGGTCTAGCAAATGTGCTCCAGAATATAACCAAGCTATTCACAGGCTTTAAAACATTTAGCTATTTGCAGAGGAAACATTAAAGCCAGCACCTTTTGGAACTGGTTCCAGAGTTAGATTTTTGTCAAAAGCCTTACAAATTCTGATGGTGTCCCTTTGATCACTGAAACCAGGAACACCAAAATGCACACACACCAGCACTGCATACCATGGCAGAGCCTCAGGTGCATGAGACATTTTCCAAATGTATGCTGTTCCTGATATTGGAGTGGTGGGGAGAAAACAGCAAAACTGCTTGAAAACACCAAGGGCTCTCTTTAGTATTAGTTCAGTAGACAGCTGCCATTCTAGTAGTGTCAGGGGATCCAGCTCCAGCAACTTAAATTTCCACTTCCAACTCTACAGTGCCCCTCTCTAGCTTTATCTAGTACAGAATATCATAAAGAAAACTGACAGGTGACTCAAACACGTTCTAGCAGAGAATCAAAAGTCATTACTACATTTCAGGAGTAGGAGCTCAACCTAACAGAAATCCTGTTTCAATAGTAGTTCCAAACATACTACATTAAAAAGTCCTACATATACCTCAGGACTGTGCTCCATTTTACAACTGAGAGCCCCAAGCAGAAATTCTCAAACAGATTTATCTTTTAACATACTTCAGTGAGGATGCAAGCAAGATAACAGCAAGATTTGAGAGAAATAATAAGGATAGTTCCCAAGCTACTCAAATGCACTGGTTCCTAAAACCTGCTGGCGTAATTCATCTCATCTTGCATGCAGTCCATGCCTCCTGCTTTCTTATCTATCCTTTAGCTACTGCTCTGAAGTGAAAAACTGATCCTAATATGACACTCATTTCAATGTCACAAAGAAGAAACACACAAGAAAAACTAATACTGAACAGTACAAAGCTTGTCACCTCTCTTCCAGCCCTAGGATAGGGTTTGTGTACCTGAATGTTCATACACTGACCCTCCAGCACCACAAACTAATCAACTGAATAAGTTGATTAGTTCTGCCAAACTGCACAATGAAAGAAAGCAAGGTTACTTCCAGTTGCACATTCTAGTCTAAAGGTGACATAGTACACTGAGGCTGGATTCAGGACAAGATGGTTACGAAGTTACAATTAAACAGTATTTGATTTGAGGGACCAATTAAACAGCATTTGATTTGAGGGACAAGAGATTTGCAAGAAACATTGGTTTTGCTTTAAATAGCACTTCCCTTTATTTTCAGCTTTTGTTTTGATAAATAGTGCCTCTAGTCTGCCCTAAAATTCATCTAACAAAAAGAAAAAAAAATGTAGCTACTATGTGTACGTAGCACAACAGCTTTAAACCTTTGGGGATCATTGCAGTGTTATATATGGATATTTCAGTGTGTAATTGCAACTGTGTTAAAATATTTAAACAATGAGAGACATAAACAGGAAAGAATTGGTTTACAAATATTTTCTTTCTTACGGTGATGTTCTGCAAAAGTGTCAGTCCATTTTTAGAAAGATTAGCTTAAGTATCCACAAATTGCAATATAAATCAAACTAACTAGCCGAAATTGTCAAGATACATCTCCATATTATACAGCTGGCCTTTGTTGCATTTATTCAAGGTCAGCAGAGCTGTAATGAGTTGGTTGGCAAAGTTTCAGCTAACTTATCTGAGAAGGAGTTTTGGCCTTTTTCCTTAAAAGTTTTCACTGAGAAAACCTTGCCTTTTTGATCACAAATTAGGCACAGAAAATGTGAAGCAAATGCATATCAATTTAGTAACATATGCTTGAGCTAGTAGTGAAGAGAAGCTTGCAACTTATATGCAAAGACAAAATGCTCCTTCAACAGCAGAGTTGTAGGTGGCAGTCTGAGAAGGAAAAGATGAGAATCGTCTGTGATCTGAAGTACAAGGAACCAAAGCAGAACATCAAATTAGAATTCTAAGTCAGAAATGGAAGGTTAATTTCAAGTCTCTTATTCTCCAGAGGCACATCTGTCTCCATCAAAAGTTTATTTGGTTGCTTAACCACAGGTCCTGATGCAGACAAGCTTACCTTATCCAGCAACACATTCTGCCACAAGCGGAAAATATTGAGGTAGCTTCTGTCTCTTGCACTGAACGATGTGAAGAAAAACTGCAGAAAAAAACAAGGAAAAAACTAAGCTCACATGTAGCTATTTTCAAGAATCCCAGAATGCATCCTTGTATCTTGAATATCCCAAGGTTTTCAGTAACAGCTTGCCTCATTTCACCTTCAACAAACCTGGGGTCATATTCCTCAGGTTCCACAGTCTGTATCACTTTCACTGTGTATGGTCCCCAGTGTCCACACAGCATTTGAAGACATTTGCTGTTCTGGCCATGTGACTACCCTTGGCATAAAGGAAGAGTTCCTCCTCAACTTAAACACACTTAAATTTTTCCCACAGGGGGTTGTACAAATCAGAAACACATATGCCTGTTTCTTACAGGCTGCAGCCATTTCCATTATTCTGCCACATAAGCCTTTTACTACCATTTTCACACAAGATGATGTGAAATTAAAATAGGAGGTCAAATTATATGCATAATTTCAAGTATTAAAATCTTTCCCATTTGAAAGCTGGGGTTTTTTTAGCAAAGAGGTCTATCTTCCTTGTCAATGAAAGTTAATACTGGATGAATTGAGAGGGAACAGCCAAATAAGATCAATCACAGTTACTTCCCAAAGAATAGCTCCAGGTTCACTGTGGGAAGCTCTGTTCTTTGCCAAGAATTATTATTTTCAAGGCATTTATAGAAGAACTAATCACTAAATGTACTGCACCATGCTTTTCAGTTTTTCAGATACACACTCAAAAACTTCATTTCCCAGCACATGGTCTGGGGTGAATTTCTCCATTACTTGAAACCCATGACATGACAGTCCTTTTGTTTTCAGCAGTTTTTTTCAATGAGCACTTGAAATCTTTGATATTTTTCCAGTATGAAGAGTACACATTCTGAACTTTAGTTTTCCTTTGAACAGGTGAGACAAACCCTTACTTTCTGGTTACTGAATCAACACCACTAAGGAATTCTGCAGTCAAACTGGAGTTGAATTATCAAGCAAACACGCACAGGGGCCAAACCTAAGTCTGCCTTTTGATCCAAATCACATTTAAACATTTGACAGGGAAGTTACTTATGCAAATATAGACCAGAATAAGTGGTGTGTTCTGGACTCTATCATTTAGCAAGAACATATTCAAAACCAGATTTTTACCTTCTCTCCTTTTGTTGCTATTTGAATGGCATTTGGAATGAGACGAGCAGTCTTCTCCTTTGTCATAAAAGTGATATCCTTCAAAGCAATAGAAATCTAAGCAGAAACACATTTAATAAGACATTAAAAATAACTTATGACTAAAAAGTTAGAAGTTACAGAAAATGCAAGAAGAACTCAAACTAAGCCCAAACCCTGGGATGCAATTCAGATGAGATCACAAAGGCAATTACTATCTCCACTTGCTGCTTTAACAGCAAACATTTCAAAGTAGAAGCTGAGGTGACTTAAGAGTCATCTCCTCTTCTTTCACATTACGACTAGAGAAGTGGTTCTTTCTGCTTTTCTTCCACTCCTCCAGCAACAATCCCAACCAAACACAAATCACAGATCCGAAAGTCAATCCCAACCAGAATGCTATACATAAAGCAGGACATAGATGAGAGAGATCAGATAACAGTCTGTGTTATCTCACAGAACTTTACAATACAGTCCATTTTCAAAATCTCATGTGCAGTCTAGACTGCAAGAAATTCTTCCTGCCTAGGCGCATTTCACTTGTTTATTAGTAGTTGAAATGTTTCTGATGTTGAACAGGGTTTGACTGGCTGCTACAAGCCATTTCCTTCCAGCCTACCCCCTTCTTCTCTTGAATATAAGGCTGTGCTGCCATTCAGCTTAGAGAAAGGAGTAACATACAGCTCCAACTTGTTTTTTTCCTGTGTGAGCAAAAAGTTCTCCACTTACTCCCTCTCTCTTTGCAACAACACAGCCTGCTAATGAGGTTCCAAACTTGGCTCCACCATGGTAGCTGATGAGCTCAGACTGCCTAAAGGTATTGCTGAAGATATCACTCTGCTAGACAGGCAGAAACAGGTTACCAGGATGTATGCTGTTCTGGATTTAAAAAGAGGAGTTTATATATTCAAGGTTGTAATTCCAAAGGATTTGTTTTAAAATTATTTTCACATCTAAAATAAGAAATATTCAATCATCAAATCCATCTGATAAAAGCTTGGTTTTCAGTTAATTATTTCTACAGCCACTCATGATCTTAAATACACAAATTATTTGTTTATCCTGTGTATTTCAGAGCACTCAAATGTGAGATACTAACTTAAGTTACGACCAGTCTCACAGTTCACAGAACATTTTGACATGTCTATTCTGTTTCCTAGGTTATCTTCCTTTTCTTATCCACTGCTTCACGCAAGTTCTACAGCAGATGTAACAACTCTTTGAATGAACAATTTTAATTCATTACCTAATCTGACAGAAATAAAGGGCCAACATATCACAAATATCTACCTTTGCTCATACTGTTCAAAAGCCACAGACCACAATATGAGAACTTGCAGAAGCCATTTATCAATTCCCTTCAGCTCTTCTTAGATGCTCATATTTGCATGTAAGGGTAAGTTCAGTAAGGTTAGTGCTGGAGAGTTCTTGAATAGGGCAATACCACATACCATGTCATGCCCCAGGACTTACAGTAGGGGATTATGTGTTACATTCCTTTATGGGCCAACTTTGCATGGTAAGGAAGGCAAATTGTCATCCAGAAATC
Organism: Parus major; assembly: GCF_001522545.3. Lineage (NCBI taxonomy): Eukaryota > Metazoa > Chordata > Aves > Passeriformes > Paridae > Parus > Parus major. The sequence continues at coordinate 92,649,770 of NC_031768.1, forward strand.
TAAAAAGCCAGCTTTAGCATAATTCCTAAACTTCTTATGCTGAATGACTGACTAAGCAGGCTTACTTTAGCATTCAGATGCCTCCATTGCTGTTCTTATTTTACAGAGAATGGATCTGCATTTCCACTCAGGCATACAGGCTCTTTCTTTGCAGCCCAGAGTTACCAGGATGAGACTGACAGGATGAGATCTGAGAGACTCAACCTATATCCTGATAGGACAGGACAAAGAAAAGGTGGGATTCAAGTGAGCTAAGAGATCTTACTGTGGTCTCCCATCGGAAAATGTTGCTGTGGAAACAAAGCCAGTTTTCAGAGAGATACAAGCGTCCTTGCAGCAGGATATCCTTCTGGAGTGCACAGGCGTAATCTGTGTACAGAAAGCAAGAGAAGGTTACTCACTGACTGCAGCACAGCTGACCCAAACCTGTTAACTAAAATGAGATGGGGTATTACAATACAATAAAAAGCCATCTCTGTCACTTCTAAGGAGTCTTTGAAGGCAGACTTGCAGTGGCTTGCATCCAGACCGTTGATTGTTCTGGGAACAGCCCAAAGCCAGTGGTACATTTTTGATGGTACACCCATGTGAGAACAGCACTCCATCTATCAACCCCAGTGCACTATCTTAGGTATATTCAGAGAAGAGGTGTCAGGCAAGACCAGGAGTACACGGCAGAAGTATTCATTAGTCAAACTTGAAGGCAGCTAAACAACAGAATACACAAACACTTTATAGTACAACAGATTATACTGTCAACTCCTACATAACGTAATTCATATGCTATAGTAAGATAATAGTTTTCCACTAAACAGATCCTCTCACTAGCTAAAACTATCTACAGAGTGAGACACTAACAGGCAGATTGAAGCTATCCAGTTCTTGAGGCAGCGGGTATTTCCTGAAGTTGACTATAATTTTTTTATATACTGTCTCTGACTGAAACATCCCTAATGAGAAACAGATTTCATCTACAATGCAATTACCCATCATCAGATACCTGCTAATCAAGAACAAGAGCAGATGATTTAGTCACACTTCTTAAAAATCTCAAAGAGTCTGCCCAATTTCAAAGCTTGAAGATTCAAACAAAAGTACTGCTGCTAGATAATTAAGAGAGATCTCTTTTGGGAGCTCCAACCTAATGAAGGCTACCTAATGTATAGAAAATATGCAGAATATATGTATTGATGCAATGTATATTAGGGATCTTACCCTTAGAGGTATCTAATAGCTTTGTATCTGGTATCATCTGAGCGAGAATTTTGATTTTGTGTACTACAAGAACATAATAAATACAGTTCTTGTTCAAATATCAAGTTCAGGAGTCCCCAACATCATAACTTCAAGCTCTATCTGCATTTACAGAAGCTTTTATTACAATTTTTATAATTCTCTAGTATTTTCCCCCTCAATATAAAAAGGGGAAATAAATTTTTCTTGTAACAAGAATGAGGCATATATACAAGCCCTTGGAGATGTAACTACAAATAGAACTACAGAAGCTTAAATCTAAAGAAGTAAGCTGTAAGTGCACGTTTAAGAACAGATACCAAAATGCTGACAGAAGGCAACAGGAGTTTGAAGTTAAGGACTTGAAAAAGCATTTCTAAGAAGCTTGCATCTGACTTCCGTGTTTTTTAAGAGCAGCATTCAGACCTATAAAGGTCATCACTGGGCAAGTGATGAGCAACCCCACTCTGACTAACCTACACAAAAGAAAATATCAAAAGTAATAGAACAGATTAGCATTTCTCCCTTTAAGCTTCCAAAACCAGTAACTTAATGTGTTGCTTGAAAAAAACATTTTCAGGAAAATTATAGTGGCACTCCTTTAAGCTCCCATTTAGACAGTCTAAGCAATTTCTTTAATTTTAAGAAAATAGTATTTTATGTAATCTTTACATACAGTGCTCATTACAGTGGAATAGTTGCTTATTTTAAACAGCTGATTTAAAAACAAAAGCAGTAACAATTCTCTTAATGAACAGCAGCAAGCAATGGCTTCTTGGAGCACTGTAAAGCCTGTACCACTAAGCGAAGGAAGAGCTCCTTGCTTGGAGGATGCAAAAAGTCCTTTCAAGGAAACACTGCTTTTTATGGGGTAAAAAAAACCAAAACTATATAAAAGTAGTGGCTTTGCTTCTGATGGAACAGATTGAGATTAACCCATTATTAAATCTTTCTCTAAATCTTATGCAGTCCCTTCTTTGAAACTGTGCTTTAGAGTTTGCTCCATGGATCTCTGCATCAATCAAGTGCAGGGAGAAACATCAAAACAATGCTTTGAAGTAATATCCTTTTCTCCTGTTTGAGGTCCCTACTGAAGTATTTTAAAAATGCAGAAGGCATTTCAGAGGATAACTGCCTCCTGAGGCTGGAAAAAGACACAGGATTTAACTGCTTCAGAGCTTTTGCTTGCATACTAAAAACGTTAAACAGCCTCTCAATATTAACTTCCTTAAAAGCTGCATAAAATATGAACTTTGAGCAGTCACAGTGCTATTTTTGTATAAAAATATACAGTGTATTTGTCACACAAATGCAACACAGGCAGGTGATAAAGGAGGGAATAAGGTGCATCACTACGCAAAGGAGGTAGGGTTACATGCATGCTTGCCTTCTTTGGATGCGGCAGTGGAGTGAAACAGAGCTGGAAAAGGAATATTTCAGTGCTGAGAAAAGTTATGCATCATAGTTTGATATTCTGTGACACCTGCTTCTTTCCTTTCCCATTCATCTGAAAAATAGTCTTTAAAATTACAATCACCCACCGTGTTACTCAGTTCTAGGAGTCACAATCGAGACACCTTGGGCAAGTGTATTAGATCCAGGGAGCAAGAGAAAAGTTTTTGCTAAGGATGATCTACCTAGTTAACAGGGTCTCAGAAACAAGAGACTTTTTTTTTCCCCCACAAAGCACACAGTAGAGGAGAGTACGCGGCTTTCCTTGAAGGTCTCTCATACTAGCTCAAAGATAGGAGAATAGGGAGTTATCAGCTGTAGCTAGAACTTGTCATAAAAAACCCAAAATGCTTTGACATGATTGCAATCTGAAGTCATCAAACTGAAGACAAGGACTTTTGCTGTGATTACTTCTTACCTACTATGAGTCTCTCTGACTCTGGCAGATGAGAAAACTGTCTCTTGAATTCCTCACTCCTATATTTGTAAGTGGAACTTGAGAGCTGCAACAAAGAAGAGTAAAAAGGTTATGCAAACAGATTTATTTTCAGCCATCAACTGTCTTCATACTGGATGTGTAATTTTATCTTGAAGAACAAATGAACTTCAGAAGAGCAATAAAGAATAGGTGGTATCTAAATGTGATCATCCCTGTAACTTTATGCTTACTTATGTAAGCGTATTTATTTAGCATGGGCCAAACTATTCCCTGTATCAGGCCAGATGCCAGTCACAAGGCATTACAGTGCTAGGACAGCAACCTGCTCCACCCATAAGGAGATGGGAGCCCTTCTGGGACTAAATATTCTAGCACAGACTAAGTGAAGAGGCAGCAAGGCCACAACACAGAGGTGACAGAGAAAAATCAAGCCCTCATGGAGGACAACAGAACACAAGGACACAACCTAGAGCATCAATGTCTACTTGGAATACCATTTCAGAAATACTACAATGCGCTGGATTTTTCACTAGTTGCTGTAAGTAGACCTGTAGGAATAAAGGTAATAGTTTCCTCCATTAAGAATGAATAGCAGCATCACCATCACTTGTTGATTTTCTGTCATGTTCTACAGTTCAACCCATTTTAAAGAGATCACTGTCTATGATTGTCTTAAGATTCAGGCTGTGCAGTAAACTCACAGCAAAGAGGGCTATCTCAATGGATTTTAACTCCTTACTCCTATAAACAAACGTGCCTGCTCCTATTCAAATGAAGAGCTTCAGCACATTCTCCAGAAAATATTCTGGAGTCCTATTTTTCATTTCAGTTGTAAGAGGATCCATATTTTTTTCTTAACAGATATTGGACACTTATTTTAGAGGCGGTCTTAACAAAATGCTGTGTAAGGCCATGACTCAGCTTGACTAAAGCTATCACAGGAAGAAATCACTTTTAAGTGTTCTGAGAACCAGGTATAAATATACTACAAAAGCCTCTTTTACACTTCTTTTTTTTAACCTTTCCAAAGATCTTAAGCACATGGATGCCATTCTCTGCTTGAGCACCTGTATTACTTCAAAAATTGACATTCACCATTAAACCCATCTCCACTATAAGATTAGTTGCTATTTATATTTAGGGTGGGGGAAGAAAGAAGGCAAAGAACCACTTCTGTATGACCTTGCAGCATGCTTACTTTTGACACACTCCTGCAGCATGTTAGTTGGCCACTACCCTTTCACTATGTTTGTGCTTGTCCAAAATATCCCAGAACAAAGACAAGCTTATCTTCATCTTGATGGTCTTTTAATAAACTACAACCAATAGTGTTCCCACCTCCTCAAGATTCCCACATTTTGCTTTCTCACTGAGGACATTCCTGCTTCTTGCAGTTCAGAAGTTCCCTGAACACCACCCTACACTCACATCCTACCATGGTCTGGCATTTTATACTTGAGAATTGCGTTTTTAGGCCACAGGAACACAGGTGCAACCTCAAAGTCAAGTGTTTAAGTGCATGTAACACGTGAGTGAGCAAAGCTGCCCTGACACAGGTCAGCTTTTAAAAACATAAGCCAATTTTCCTTCTACTACCATGAATAAAAGAAAGTCTTTTACATTTGACCTCTGAGTACATATTTGCTATCCAGTGATATTCTGAGCATTGTAATACAAAAAGCAGCATACATCCACCCCTCCCCTTCTGAGAAAAGTAAACACTGAAGGTTTGTGTGTAGCTAAAGAGGAACATGTTAGACATGTCTCCTCTAGGCTGTAATACCTCCAGTTATATTTCAGTTATTTATGTGGTTATAAAAATAACATTCTTGGAAAGCATGTTATCTGCTGAAGTAGGTGCGCTTTGGTTTTTTCACTTCCAACATCCAGCCCTGAAATGCACACTTTTAACTGATCATCCAAAAAAGGCATCCAATATCTGCACTACTTTGAAGAAACCAAGATCTTTGCAATTACTCTGGAAAGAGACATAGGGAAAAATGAAACATTAACTCGCATCTGTCAAGTTTCCACCTGTAGTTCCACAGTCCCTGTGGTTTACACACAGTCCTACCTCAGCTGACTGAAGTCTGGGCTTGTGTTGCCAATGCCAGCATACAGGGAATAAAAGAATAAGTCTGCCATGAGAGGAAAATGCAAAGTCACAATTTGTGAAATCGTGATTTAGGAAGCAATGCTTTTAAAGAGAAAAGTATTTTCTCAAACATGCTGTATACAAGAGATAAGAGCTACACTGAAGTTCAGCACTTTTGTGGTTGTAAGAGAAAAGGAATCAAAGTAGGAGCATCACAGTGTCAAAGACACTTTTATATAAGTGCCTGAATCAGCCAATTCAACAGCTCCAACAATCCAGACTCAGGATACTGAGTTTTACTTAGAACTGAAATTTTTCTAGAGCATCAAACCTGCTACAGCTTGTCCCAGAAATCCTTGCTGGCATTTACACGTGTTGTCATGAGTGACTGGACTATAAAAAATCCTTATTAATTGTAGATTTCTACTGAGCTCTTAGGACAGTTATGCAGAGTCTGCTCTGAATCCTTAGGGAATCAGCAGAAAAACGGGAGCACATTGAAACTTTTGAACCTTATCTTTTCCCTACTTTGCATGGAAAACAGCTCACTTAAATCTGTACTTTTTCTCTACTCGGTATGTGGCTTGGTGTAAGAAGAGATCCCTCAACAGACTTGGGAAACAAAAGGGGAAACTTAAACACTATTATCATTTTCAACTTCCTTAAAGTGAAGAAAACAAGACATTTCTATGAATACAGCATCTCTCCTATACTATAATCTCCAACATGTGGCAGCATTTGAAGCAGGTTGGCACCACTGAGTTACAAAATCTAACACCAAATATTAAAAGAGGAAAGGCATAAAACAGGTTGTAGCATAGCACTCACAAGATGAAAACAGCAACTTGTTTTTAATACATACACATTTCTACGTTTAATTATAAGTCATCAGGCAAACACTCAGCCTGAGGGTAATCTTAGGCATTTATGGTTCTGCTATATTTAATCACAAAGGAAATTATTAAGTGCAGCCAACAAGTTATTAGCATTTTTCATCTGAAGCCACAAAATACACCAGAAAGCTGAAAAATAGCATGAACAGAAAACAATTTTTAGTGACAAGCAGGAAACTTTACAGAAGACAGTTATGTAAGAACCAGGTATTGGAGACACATAACTAAATGATTGTCATACCTTGTTTAGAAATGGACCAGTTCAACTATATAAAGTCATGTTCCAGAAAAAAAAAAAAAAGTAAACTTAAATAGAACTAAGCTAAGTTATTTATAGGACAGAAGCCTGTTAAAAAAACAGCTTTCCTTCACATTTACATCTTCAAAGTGTAGCCACTGCAAACAATTTGAGCCATTAGCAAACTGCAGAGGAAAATTAAGCAACACCTTCTCCCAGGAGTACAGCAAAAATCCTAATCATTAGGAAATTATTTCACTGCAGATATCACTAAGCATGCAAATAAGCAATCAACTTCAGCAGAATGGTGTGCACATTTTTTAACAGTCACTAATGATAGCAATAATTCTGCATTTGTTTTGTTAAGTGTTTTCCCTTTGTTTTGAGACACGACAAAACCCAGGTTACCTGACAATTTGCATTCTACAGTTGTGATATGCAGCTACGAATAGAACAGCTGAGATCCCAGGTAAGTTGACCTCAGCAGTAGGGTAATAACTCTGGTATCACCTCATTTCAAGAGGTATCTCCCACTGAGCTTCAGTCTCAGAATCAGTTACCACCACGGGCTGCCAGAATCAAAAAGCCTATAAGGCAAACTGCCCAAACTACCATTCCTTTTATGCTCAGAAGCCTCACTTAACCATGGAAATATGGCCCGTGGAACTTAGAGCTTTGATCCTCTGTCTAACAACATGTAAACCCAGGCCACTAAGTCTAAACCCCACTTAAAAGATCACCTGACTATTTCCCAAAGACCTGTACTTTCCTATGAAGTTTCTAGACATGATCAAAAACAAATTTGGAGGCATTAGTAAGGTTAGGATAAAAGTACATTTTAACCTTACATTAGCAAATTAAAACAAACATTAAGTATTCTGTTGTGTTTCTACTGAATAATGATTTCTTCCCTATTCAAATTCATGTAAAACCCTTCTCGGCATCAGGAGAAAGAAAAAGAACACAGCCTCCAAAAGAATGACACCCAATCAGAGAGAAGTCTGGATTTTATAAAGCAAGACTCCTCTATACTGCAAATATTCTTTAAACTTATCTGATACAGTAGGGAAAAATATCAACACAAAACCCCCTCCCCAAAACATCAAAAACAACTAAACAAAACATACCAAGATCCCACTTTCAGTGAGATTAAAGTCTCACTAGGGGAGATGAGAACCAAATTAATAGGCCTGAACAGAAGTCTCATTTAACAGTCTAAGGCAGACAAGACTTCACATACTCCAAGACAGATTCAGGCAGACTCCCTCATTAACACAGGAACACTTCCCATGGCACACTGAGATGATCTCTCACCTGCAAAAGGTGCCAGGTCCGACAAGCCTTTCCATCACAGAAATGATGATCCCACTGCAGCCATTTCTTCAGTTCACAAAAGTTCATTTATCATCCAATCTAATCTATAACACACAAGCCACAGCTCTCCAGCTTTAAAACTAAAGCTGCAATGAACAAATTTCCCTTTGAAAAATAATAGAATATATATTTTATGTTTTTAAATTAAAAGTCGCTCTGGATGGAAAAATCCATCCTACCAATGAATAGTTCTTCTACTAGTGTATTTGCTTAACTTTACCTTCACTCTGTGAATTATTTTTGGATTGTAAGCAAGTTACTCTATACCACCTTCTGAGGTAGAGATTAAGCTTCTGAAGTCTATCAGCAATAAGATTTTTCTTTTTCAGACTTATTCTTGCGGCTTTTCTGGATCCTCTAATTTTCAGTGTCCTTCTTGAAAGCTAAATATAGCATTGCAGGAGTTACCACAAACAGATAAATCTGAATCAGATTGCTTTTGGGCACAGAGTCACAGTGAAAGCCCACATCCACATGACTACCAGTCTGCCTTATCTTTTTGCAGTTACAGGGCACAGTTTCCCACTTCTGACAACAAGCACTAGGCATGTTGGAATCATCAGTCTTGTTCAGTTTACCTTGTCTCACGTGAACAGTCCAGACCCACTTTGCTACAGTGATCTATTTTCACTAACCACTTCTTGACAAAATCACAGAAAAAAAAATTTGTTTAGGAACAATTTTCAAAGCTTGAGTACTCAAAAGCTTTACTAGCAATGACTTAGATTCCTTTCTCTCTTTAAGGACAAAAGCATTTGATTTACACAGGGAAAGAACCACTCACAAAACCTGAAAACATGACATTACTTAGGGTGATTTACTGTGCTGTGTACAGTATATTGTGCACTTTGGTTCACTTTTGTTGGTTTTGGGAGAAGTGTTGTGTGTGTTTGGGAGATTTTGGTTTTGGTTTTGATTTGTTTTTTTTAAAATATGGAGGTATTTGATCACATCTGCTTATTCACACAGTTGTATTTAATTGATAGGTCATGAGAGGCATGTCAAACAATTAAAAAAAGAAACCAAGCAACTGTTGCCAGGGTTTGCTCAGCCATTGTATTCCTTAGGAGCCTGCTTTCCAAAAGTTCTCATGCTCTCAAAGAAAAGTGAACAAGCTCCTAGTCATAGTGGGAGGGGGAAATGTTTAGGGAACTACAGCTATTTTCCATACATTCATTATATGTTTTTTTCCTTCACCCTTACCTGTGGAGAGGGGAGTCTCTTAAGCACAGGGCCACTGGCAGGCACAAAGCTGTGCACTAAGTTCATTATGTCCCCATTCCTTCAGCCCAGCCCCCCTCTTCTTTGTGGAGGCTGAAGGAGAAAGGAACTCTAACATCTCTTAGTGACTGAGCAGAAAACAAACAACAGCATTCTCCTTCAGTGGCACCCAGCAGAACCCTGGTGAAAGCATGTCTTTCTTCTGTTGGAAATACAGTATGTATAATTTAAAGAAAGGGATATTAAAATACAAATCATTGGAAAATATTCTAGAATATTTGCCAAGGACCTGTACTTCAATATTCCTTTCTTTATATTATACTGTATCTTCCAGGTTTGGTTGTTTGGTTGGGGGTGGGGAAGGTTGGGGTAGATAGGGGAGTGAGGGGTGGTGGTTGTGGTTTTTTAAGCCTAAGGCACTCCATAAACAAGGCTAAACAGAGTCTTCTAGTTCTCCCAAAATGTGTGTTACTATTAACTAGTTCTCACATATGCACAGGCAAGTACACTGGAAGTGTCAGACAATGATTTACCAGTAACACCAGGAACTTCCAAAAATTCCACATAGAAAGAAACTCCTCAGAACTATTTCATTATGGAGAGCTGCTGAAATATTGGGCGCCCACTTAGAAAACATTTGACACCCAGTGTCATGAAAGTGACTAAATGAGGTGGTTCAGGAAAGGAGACCGTTTCTACTTATTTTGAAGACTGGGTACAGCACATCAAAGCACTGTGTCCCACAGGAGTAGCTCAGCTCTCACCAAGTGGGATGGACATCAGTCACACCAAGCCATCCCTGACCTGACATGTGGTGAAAGCCTGTTTTCCTGAAAAGCAACTCTGGTCAACTACTGACCAGGGAGACCCGATCACAAGCATTTCCCCATGTGGAACAAGAACTTGGCTGAACTGGAATACTGCTCACAGAGGGCCTGGTCATTTCCCACACCTCATCAGTCACCAGTGTCCTTCCAAGAACGGGAATAAAGGTCTCATGCTTGAGCTTCACCTATATAAGGTGGAGCATGGCTTGAAAAGCAGCCTAGAAAAATCCCCAACCAGAGTTGTTACAAGTGTGGTTTTGACAGAAAAGAAAATTTAACATCCTATGCTGCTAACATCAGGTTATATAATTATAACAAAGGTAACATTTTTATGCAGAATTTTAAAATCTGGCATCCTTCCCAAGAAGAAAATTAAAAGACTTTGAGCTGAAAATATAAAGGTATTTCTTCAGTGAACTTTGAGTTGCATAACCACTTAGAGATTACATTTTTAATGTTCTTTAAAAAAAAAAAAATCAAAACAGCAGAACAGACCTGCAAGAATTTTGTAAGAGTATTTCAGTTTAGAACATGTGAGGGACTCTCACAAATTTCTCCTTCAAAGCCACAGCAGAACTAGCTCATTTTCACATTTCACTGAAGTAGGGTTCAGCTGAAGGTACTTGCTTCCAACAAGGTGCTTGGGAAACAAGCTGATAACCTTCTTATCAATTTATAAGAAAGCCTCTTGCCATCAGTAGTACTATATATTTTTTTTCCTGAAAAGCAAGAGCTTGGATTGAGACTATCCTCTGCTTATTCTGAAGCAATGGGTTTGTAGTATTGAGTACTTCTTTTTCTGCAAGTGTTTTAAAGCATTTTAACAGTGAAGCCAATGTACTTTCATAACAACTCTGATTTGGAGATATAAATCTCAAGCTTACCACGTACAGTGCAGAGGAAAGCATATGCTCCATTTCAGAATAAAACTGACTGAGGCATGAAGCTAATGTCAAGTCAGAAGACACACACCCCCTACACATACCTCCTCTAGCTGCCTGCAGCCTGTTCCAAAGCATACAAATCCTCGGCCAAAGCCTCTGCAGCTCCCCCCTCTCTCACCCACTTGCTCAGAGCTGGTGCTGGCCACCCTCCAGCAGTGCTAGCTAGCGTTCTGCCAGCCTCTGCTTGCATGCCAGCTTGGAAAACAGGCTGAACCCCCCTAGCCTTGCAGGACAGGCAAGCAAATGCTACAGCAACTGGGCAAAAAAACTTACGCAGGAGGTGACATTTAATAAGCTCCAATCCAATCCAATGCCCAGCTCCAATCTAAAGCCATCATCACCAAAACTGATTTCGGGAAGCAGACTGCAGTAGCATAAAAAAATCACTTCAAGTTCACAGAAGTCCCAAAGGGAATAGCAGAGGAAAGTACTATCACCAGGGAAACACCAGCTCAGAAAGAAGCACTTAATGCCTAGCACCCCTCCTCTCTGAAGGCTACAATCCATGAACCAGCCTTAAGAGTACATCTGTACCTGGCAACTCAGAATGGAGACAAATCTACTCTCACACAAAACTCAGCCACTGCCCCCTGTTTTAAGTCAAGCCCTTACTCAGACACCTTCTCAGTCTGAACTCCAGAGCAGGAGCTCAGAAAATCAGGGCATGCTTCAAGCACACCCAAATTCCCCAAGATGTGTACATTAGCAGCCACCCAGAGTTCAGCTCTTCGTGGGCACTTTGAGGCAAGGGATACAGGGCTCTGCATGCCCAACAAAACTCTGCCTGCTCTGAGAGCAGAACAGCAGGCATGCTCCTATTCTGCTTTATGATGTCTATCCCTTTCCACCTGCCTTACCTAGGACCTGTCTGCTACATTTCCACAACTGACATGGAGTCAGCAGCAAAGAGAGAGCCCTCTCCAAGCACAGCCCTACTGAGGAAACTGACAGAAGAAACAGAAAAATGCACATCAAGGCATTTTAATCACTCATATTTAAATCTGCAAGTCTGAAATGAGAAGATAATAAAACACAAAGAGGGTGTATTTATAGTCATTTTGCAGCTCCAGCTGCTGGCTAGGATAAGTAGCTGTATCTGTGCACCTAGCTGGGTGGTGGCTTTAGAGAACCTGCAGCTCTGCTGTCAAGATCAGCTACATACGTAAATAGCAGGAACTGGTTTCACCAGAAAAGCAAGGTAACTTTTCTGCTTTCCCAAAGCAAAGACAAGACACATCATGGGAATCTCCCTGTGCTGAAAGAACAGCAAGATATTGGGATGTCCATACAGAAAAATATCCACTGGCAATTTATTTATTAAAGCCAGTGAGAGGATTCAAAGTGATCTCAAAAGGGCCTTACCAGAGCCTGGGTACCAGAGTGTCTCAGGTCTCAAAAACATCATTAGCATAGTCTGTTTTTTACGTGCATTTCCTGTTTATAAGATAACACCATCTGCAGCTGATTGAACACTTGAGTGTGGACATCTACAATTAGCAATGAGACTGATAATTTCAGTTTCAAATATAATTATTTATACAACTGCCACCAAGCACCTCTGAGTTTGGATGAAACAAACAGATTTTTAATATGAAAGTTAATTAAAAAGTTCAAGAGCTTTGGACACTTCCATGGACAAATATCTTCCTCAGTTCTGAATCAGAAATTAAGGTGCTTTTAGCTTTTAAGAGCCAAGATGTCCCAAACTCAAACATATTCAGTATCCTCATGAATACCTCCCTGTCTGGCAATAACATCTTTGAACCTGGTAATAAAACTATTCCTATAATGCCCCTGACCAGAAACCACATTTCATGCTGCCTCCCCAGAACACTAGCACAAGCCAAGTTCACAACTCCTTAACTGCCCAACTCTTTTCTCATTTTAGGGGAAAGCTGTGGATCTGTACCTACTTTCTTGACTTCAGAAATGCAGCATTCAAGCAGTCTTTTTGTTCTATTTCAGTAATTCTGTCTACCCCATGAAGATTTAACAAAAAAGGAAAAAGGTAAATCAAAATACAACAACTAAGTAAGTTCTGTGATACATCAACTCCTAAAACAAACCTAATACAAATAAACCAAGTGTGTTTGGATGAACTCTGCATTTACTGTCTTAACACTGTACTTGAAGTGAGTTTGTCATCCTCCAGCAGAGTTACTCTTTAGCTCAAGACGATTTGTCTACTCCCCAGGCTAATTTTGAGTCTAGGTTTCAACAGCCATAAGTGTACTAAGTATTATGATGCAATGGCAATTAAAAGCTCAATCAAGATTATTTCCTTTTGGATAACAAAATACATTCCTTTCTGAACAGCAGTTTCATCTGACTCACATTTGTTTTTATAGCATGTGAAACAAGTAGCTAATGTCATTGGTTAAAAACATCTGTTTTTCACCTGATCTTTCACTGCAGGCTGCCCAAGTAATACAAAAAAAAATTCTAACTGCCTGTCTTTAGACTTATTTGATCCATTTAACAAACACAGGGAAAATCCAGATGTTTTCAGGGTTAGGAAAAATGCCTAATATGATAAAGAAACCTCAAGACATAACTTTTCAACTCATCTTCCTTACCTGCAAGGTCTCACCAAGATTATTTGATGCCAAAGTAGCCAAATACAGAAGCAAAATGAACAGCACACTTCAGTCAGACATTTCCCTCCTTACTCTGCCAGTAAAATCTGTCTCTCTGTAACTGCATCTCTGATCTGTATTTAAGTTCAGTAACAGTGCCCAAACAAGGATCAGAAAACAAAATCATGAAGGAAACAATCACCATGGTAGTAATTCCCCCTGGTGCCATTTAGTTTTCAGCAGCTCATAAAAGGATACACAAACACTTTTGATGAGAACTACAGTGAAAACCTGAAGGAGCATATTAAACCACAACCCAACATAGATAATAATGCAGGAGTGACTGTGGCCAATTACATACACTGCTTTGTTATAAATTACTCTGGTCATCTTATTAAGCCTGCCAGTAGCCCTACTGCACTTGAAATTCCATGGAAAGTGGCACTCACCAAGCAAGTGCCCCAAAACAACTTCTCCTGGCTGCTGCTAATAACTTAATATACCACAAAACAATCATTTCTTGCACAGTTTTATCTACCTGTCTTCTTTCCTTTTCCTTATATACAAGTGGTTCACCTGTAGCAGACCTGAAAAAGACAGTTCTATACCACTACCTGTTTGCTGAAATACAAGCTGTAGACAAACAACAAAGAGAAAAATTTTAAAAATCTTATTCCCGTCTCCTAGAGTTGACTACTAAAGCTCTCATTCTGCAACTTAGGGACTTCCCTTTCATTAGAAGGGTATCACTATTCCAACTCCATGCAAATTTCCTGAACCATGTTGCATTTCTAATGGTTTTCCTCCCAGTGACTAGAAAAAACTAAGTAAATCACACAAACCCAAAGTATTTTCTTTCTGACCTATTATACTTAATCTTCAGGTTCTAGACTAATTTACATGTGTATAGCAGTAATTCATGTTATATAGAACTACCTACTGCTACAGCTGGCAAAAGCTTATTTTGACAGGGCACCACTGTCAGTCCAGGTTGAAACTTTATGATAACCAGATCTACCTCAGTGCTCAGCCTGAAGCTGCATCAACAGCAATAAAGACATTCCCATCATGAAAAGAAGGGAGAAAAACCCATTTAGCCTAATCACCCATGTTCAAGGGTTGGTTAGAACTGCAGTTCATCTTCCTACCAGGTTAAAACACTGCTGCTGTATAATCAGTGTTATCACAGGGCTGAAAAAAGGCACCTGTTTCTGGGGATTCCAGGTAGATAAACAAACAACAAAACCAGTCCTGCAACTACAGCAAAAGCTATTTGTACTGAAGTTAGGGCATTTAAAAAAACAAACCAAATAAACAAAAGCCAGTCAACAAAATCCCAAAATGCAGCATTAATGCACTTAAAGGCTTTTACTCTCTTTGTAGACCTATAGCAATCAATTTAACCAATTCTCATCCCCCTCAGCAGATTACTTCATACCAGCAAATAAAAAGGAGGCTAAAAATCCTCCTCCAGTGTCAAGAGAATTGATGTATCTCCTCCACATCCCAAACATTTGGAGGCACAGATAAGAAGGAACATACCAAACATACAACATAAGAGAGCTACTGTCACAAGGCCTTGAATACCAGCCCCCAAAACAATTACCACTTCAGCCAGCCCAGTAAGCCATTCCAAGAGTGGTTTAAGTCTTCAGAGAAAGATGGAAGGAGGATTCAAACAAGTATACATACAATATTTCATTTAACCCTACCAGTCTTTGGCCCCAAAGTGCCTTAGTTTGTATCTGTGCTTCAATACGTTATCTTCCAAATTGTGATACACATCTGCATCCCTCCTTGTGCAGGTTTGAGTAATATATACTGACTGTATTCTTGCCATACATATTGTCACACACTCCCAGACCAGTTCTTTCTTGTTGAAACCAGATCCATGTGTGTAAAAATTCAAAATTCCTTCCCGATCTTGTGCAACCTCAGCTGCTCTTATGTTATGAAAAGGCTTATTTTCACTTTTCACTGTATCAGTTATTTGCTTCTATTTTCAAACTCCTTCATACTGACCAACTCTTTAAACTGGCATTACACTCCAATTGATTGCCTTTCTTAAGCCTCTTTTATTACCTTCTTTCCAACACCTCCTTGACACCTCACATTTTCAAATTCTTAAGGAGGCCTCCCAGATACAAGCAATTTTCTGAGATGCTCATTTGATTTCCACTCATTCCACCTACCTTTTCATTCCAAGGGAAGGACTCGCTTTTTTGGGTTTTTTTCCCCACAGGCATTCTTCTTATTGTAGACATACATGAACTTTCTTTGACTGTTCAATAATATAAACTAGAGTTCTCAGACACAAAACCTTCACTTTTGATGCAAGGATCCTTTTCATTAGCTTCCTTATTCATCTTTCACCTTCTTCTCTATGGTAGAAAAATACTTAAGGCTTTCACAGGTTTCTTCTTCCAAGGATATTAAACTGAACCATATTTCAGTAAGAAGGGCATAAAAAAGGACAGAAAGGTGAATTCAGAATCCTGAGATAGGCCTCCCAGATATAACACAATTTCCAATCATCTTTGACTTTCATCATCTATTTGCAGTTGCCCAAACTAGGACTATTTAATCAACTGGAGATAAAAGCTGTACCATTTCCAGTGGAGAAAGACCCAAGATTAAGTTTGTAAGCTATCCTTTTTTCTTCTTCCAGTGAGTTTATAGAAGTCCAGCTTTGTCCACCTCCAGGTGGAAGGGGGGAAAAAAAACAAAAAATAGCCCATGACACACCATCAACCTTAAAAATAGCAGTTAAGTAATACTATCAGTTTAAGAACTGCTTTCAGTAACAGAGAAAACTAATTATTTCTCAAAATTATTCAATAAAGATATCCAAAATATTATTTTTTTAAGAGGTAAGAAAAATTCCACATAGTAGGATACTCTTCTACCCTGCCTGATAATTTTTCAGCTATCCTTCCTTCTCCCCACTTACCATAGCCTCACCATAGCAGGAGAGAGACTGTCCCAGAGGCTGCCAGCCCTAGACTGCTGCTAATTACCTGTGCTCCTATTGAGCATTCATGATACCTGGCCTAACTTCCAGAGGCATGGCACAACTGCCTACTCCCACTCAATCCATCAAAAATTGAAGTCAAACCAGTCAGGCTCTAACATCCACATTTGGTTTCTATCATCAGCAAAACAAAAGTACATCACCCTCAGAAGAAATCAACCCTTGGAGCAAACCTAAGCTGCTGGAAGCGTGTGGCCTCTCCAGACAAATAACCCAGGCAACAAAGCTGATCCCCGGATGCTACCACAGGCTAGTCCTGCTGTTGTAGAAATTCCTCCATTCTTCTGACTCAAGAGTGGGAACAAGCATAACAAGTCCCCACCTGCCACAGGACACTAAGATGATCTTTGTCAAATGTTAGTGACACATGCTTCACACACTGCAACAAGCTGCCTTCCTTGCTATCACCTACACATTTACTATGACTCAGAATTTAGGGAGTTTTAATGATTTGTTTTTAATAGTCAACAGCTGATCATCAACCATGCAACTTATTGAAACATCAACAAGAGCAAGAAGAGATGCCAATGACATAACATAAAAAAAAAATAAAAAATCATAATTTTCTTCTCAAATTTGTGACTTCCTGGATCTTGCTGCTTTACAACTCACTTGCCTTGAGGCTGAGAAAATAAGCACCATGGCTTCCTACAACCAGACTGGTACAGGCTTTTAAAACTAATCAGTGACAGTAAGACTACAACATTTCC
The DNA here is from genome assembly GCF_001522545.3 of Parus major. NCBI lineage: Eukaryota > Metazoa > Chordata > Aves > Passeriformes > Paridae > Parus > Parus major. Next base: position 92,666,803 of record NC_031768.1, read on the forward strand.
AGCCACAGCATTATCTTACAAGAGGGAAGTATTTACACAATTACTTTATTTTAAGTGCAAGGTCATGTTTGCAGAACCAGCCAAACACCAACATGAAACACATACTAAGGTCTTGGAGCATAAATCAGAGAGAAAATAATCATTTAATCATACTGGAAAAAGACCTCACACAGCAGCTGCCTCTGCACTGAAGAATCCCACTCCCCTGAAGTTACACGCACACATTACTACAGGGAGCAGAGAGTGGCACAGTGAGGACACAAAATCCTGCACTGTACAGGCTCAAAGCTCTGGTCAAAGAAACTTTAAGCCTTTAGTATGTGTCTGAAACCTAAGAGTGCAAAACCAATAGCACAGCTACATTCTCCATGTAGAGTACATTAATGACTTCATTTTCCATCGCCAGGCCTATCAAGGAAACACTGAGTTGTTAACAGCAGGTCCAATAACCTGACACCGAGACCTGAACAGGTTTATTCCTCGCACAAAATACCACCTGCATTAGTGGTTGTATACAAACCAGCAAGCATTAGTTTACACAATTTAATTTGCCACCTAACAAGAGCATAGCTGGCAGTTACATTGTCTGCACAGCATGACTTCCACTCAGGTACAGAGACACAGCTGGGCACAGGCAGGACAGCCCTGGACCATCCTTGTCTCAGCAGGGATAGTGAAGAAAATACTGAACACCCCAAGAACTCACTCTAGCAACACAAGTCTATGACCTGCTGGGATTTTATTAGGCCTGTCCTATTTCCACTGGCTCTACATTACAACTGCTCCATTGAAGAGTACACACATGCATTTGGAGGGGATTTATCCTATGGCCTAAGATGCAAAACAGATGTCCTGAGCATTGGGACATCTACCTGTGAACAGAGTGATGAAAACATACAAACTTTATAAATAAGGAGTTGGGAAATCTAATCCCCCCACTTCTGCTCACAGGTCTGCCACAGATTCCTTCTGGCCTTCACTAGTTACTCAATCTTGCACCTGCTCAGCACAAGGAACACTGTGACGACCTCATCAGGAGGAGGACACAGTAGTCTGGATGATGTTCCTATGAGCTGAAGCACACGGATGTACTGAGGACACCTGACACAGAACCTGAGTCAGATTCCCTTCCTCACAGCTCTGGCACTCTGTGTCTCCCACAAGATCAGCTGGTGCCTGTGGCTCCATGCACACGTGGTCTCCTTCCCTATCAAACAATAACAATCCATGCACCAAATTAACAGCAAAACATACACTCCAAGTCTACACACACACACACATTCACCTTCTCTCAAGGCATTTTAAAAAAGCTACCGAAAGGAAAGTACTGAAATAAGAACTTATTATTACACACTCTGCTTTCAGTCAGGCACTTCCCCAGAAAGAAAAAAAAAATTACTTCTTTTCTGCCTTTCTTATTCAGAAATTCAATTTTTACAGAAAACACAGGAAGCTTATTTACTCTTGTGGAAAACAAATGTGTTTACTTGACAAAAATGAACACTAGGAATGCAATCCAGAACCACCAACCACCACTGAGAACCAAAATTCAGCCCTTATGCTTAAAAAGCACCAGTGTATCAAAAGTCTTTCTACAGGCATAAGAAACATTGGATGGGTTCATGCCAGAAAGTGGGAGACAGGACTGGGCACAGAAGCCACAAGTTCTGTCACTAACTTGATCCATGACATCAGATAAACAACTTCACCCCCTCTCAGTCTCACCTTACACTTTAGTAAGCCAGTAATGATAAAATTACCTGCCTCACTACATGGGTGGAGAACACTTTACTAATTCATGACTACAAAGCAACTTGAGAACTGTGGATATAAAACTTGTACATATACACACATGCGTAAATTAAAATAAACATGTATTATATTTATAAATTAAAACCAAGTTAGGAGAGAGCTAAAACACATTACCCAAAAGCTCCAGTCAGCACTCCAGCTATACTGAGCAGGACCCTGCATTTTCTCTGTGCATGAATTAAGAGTCTCCTCTGAATCAGAAAGTTGCTGGTTAATAAGACCATGATCCACTTCATGAACTTCCTGTGAACAAAGAAGTAAGGCATGTAATCCAGCAGTGGTAGAGAAAGGTGAAACAAGATGGTTAGTCCATTTGACAGCTGTGTATTAAATTAAACTTGACATGGTAGTTTCACCAAGGTGAGTAGCATGGAAACACTTCCCACTAACAGCTTTTAAATTTATTTTTTCCCCCTAGACTATACTGTATTTAATTATTTTTTATTTTTTTTATTAAAGTATTTTATTTCCACTGCACTCCCCCAATTTGCATGTTGAAGCTGCACAGATACTTAGAACTGAAATAATATCAACATGAGACATCAGTGCCTAACATGCAGCACATCTCAGGAACCTGTGAGACCTTTCAGAATTTGAGAAAGGTCATACAGGTGTAGCATTTTTACCAGATGACTAACATACGTCATTATAACACTCATACAGCAAGTGCTTATACTTACTGTTAGTTACACTATAAATTGTATATAAATACAAGGCAAACACTTCAGAGACAAGTAATTTGACTCATACCACTTACTACAAAGATAATAAGCAGCACTTTGTTCTAATTCTGTAGCACTCTCCCTTGTTATCAGTACTGTTTGCTTTGGAAGTCAGTCTTACTTTATGAAGGGAAACTGAGCCACAGAATACCTCTTGTGCCATCCCACCCAGCAAGCGGTTCAAAACCAGCCCGGGGCCCTAACCCGTAACCCCGCCTGTACTACCGGATCCGCCGGGATGAGGCAACGCTGCGTTTCGGCTCCAAACCAGCTCAGGACCGAGACGGCGTTGGGCCACCCCGGGGTGCGCACCCCGGGGCCGCGGCCCGGGCTGGGGCCAGGCTGCGGAGGGGACAGCGGAGCGAGGCAAAGGCACAGACACTCCGGGCTACGTGGTGTGAGAGCAGAGCTGCCCCCGGGGGGCTTTTCCACGCGAACACCCGCACTCGCTGCAGGCTCCACTAGTTGCTCCTCGCCCGCTCCCTCCCCACATAAACGCCGGGGTTCAGCGGCTGCCCGGCAACCCCGCAGCCGCCTCCCCGCCGGGTCTCTCAGGAGCCCAGACCCTCCCTAAGGGGACTCCGCGGGGTGCTCGCTGTCCCCCTCATCGGGGAGCCCCGAGGGCCACCCTGTCCGCGGCCCCGCCTCGCCCCAAAAACTTTCGGGGAGGTGGGTGGGGACGGCGGCGCTTCCCAGCGCTTCCCGCGGGGTCACGCCGCCGCCGCCCGTCCGGGGCCCGCCCGTGGGGCTGCCGCCCCCCGCACCTACCTGCGCGGCCCGCCGCTGGCCCGGGGGGCGGTGGGGCGGCGGCCGGGGGCACGGAGCCCGCCGGAGGGGCGGGCGGGGAGCGCAGAACGCGGCGCTTACCATGGAGGGGGCGAGGGCCGCGCCAGCTGCCTCCGCGGGGCGCACGGCTGAGCCGCGGCCGCCATTTAAAGGGGCCGGCGCCGGCCGCACCGCCGGCCCGCGGCGGGAGGAGGTTGCCACGGGCGAGAGGCGCCGCTGCTCCCGAGGAGCGGGAGCCGTCATGGGGGGCGGAGAGCGCTGCGGCGCCTCCGGTCCCCTCCTCGTCCGGCCGCGGCAGGCCCTCTGCGGCTCCCGCAAGGGTTAACTGGGAAGCCTCCGCGCCGGTGGAAAGTTTGAGAGCTGTAGTAGGAAAAAAACTCCCGGCTGCGGGAGGGGGTGTGTGGGGGGGCGGTGTTCGCTGCCTCCCCCCGAGGGAGAGTTCCGCGGCCGCTGCTCTCCGTGAGCGCAGCCGGTTAAACAGCGCCCGGGCAGCGAAACGGCTCCCAAATCCCGAATTGGGGGGATCCGAGGGAAAACACTGCCGAAGGGCGCTCCGGGGGGACTCCTAGGGGGAGAGGGAGAAGGCTGGCCGCGGGCCGAGCGGAGGATGAAGTGACATAAAGGAAGTCAGTGTGGGGGGTTTCATCCCAGGAAACCCTGGGTCTCGTTTGTGAGGCTGCTGAGCAGCGCTGAGTAGTTTCTGCCCTAAGCTCTGGGCACTCGGAGGGCTCCTCAAATCAGGGGGACCCAACCAGATGGATGATGGCTCTTAGAGCTGTGCCCTCAGCTCACCTCACAGGAAAAGAAGAGACCTGTGAGGTGCGAAGAAATCACGTTGCTGGGTAGCTAGCTAGTAGATGATGGATGGATGGATGGATGGATGGATGGATGGATGGATGGATGGATGGATGGATGGATGGATGGGATAGGATATACGGGTGAGTGAAACAGCCTGTTGTGACAATGCTAGTTGCTCCTATTGTCCCCTTTCTCTCTACCACTTCCCCAGGAAATGGAGGTAAAGGCTCTCTCTGTGGAGGTTCCACCTGGACATCTCAGGGCCCTGTGATATCTGCTCACTGCTGCATTAGAAAAAGTGTCCCAAGTCCCCATGGAGAAGTGTCCCTCCTCACAGCTGTTGGCCCAGACAGGACAGTGTTAATGCAAGCAATTGCGAGTCTCCAAAATTCACAAGACCGTGTGAAAAAGAATGTGTGTTTTGTTTCATTTTTTGTTCATTGCTTTTGTGAAAAACAAGGTTCACATAATTTTATAGAATTTAAAAGTTTAATAGAAAGACAATTAGGAGAAAAAAATAAAGTATACAGATATGGCCGGGTGTCTCTGCATTCAGCCAAGAGAGCACACCTTACTAACAAAGGATTGTCCCTTAAAAACAGAACACTAATACATATCCATAAATTCTCACACATATTCATACATTCTTCTTAGGATCTTTGGTGTTCTTCTGTTTAGTTTTCTCTTGCCCCCTTTCCAATAAATCAGTATTCTTGGTGCCATCAAGATTTACATTCCCTGATACCAGAAATGCAATGAATTCCCCCCTCAGAGTTCTGGTCACTTTTGTCTTCATCTGGATAAGATAGTTTACAAAAGGAAGAAAAAAGGGTCTCCAGCTATCTTTTTCAGACAAAAGTAGTTTTTGTTTTAATGCTATGTCATAGCTTAACATATATGTATTATTCCACTATTTCTAAGTTTCATCAATAACAGAAATAAATAAAACTATATTAATACAACAAAATTTTCCATTCTTATACACATAACATTCATTTTAATATTTGCGAAAAGCCAACAATATAATATGTATCTATAACACTTTCTTGATTTGCGCCTGACACTTGAAATCTGGGAGCTTTTTTCAACAACACTCAGGGTACCAGTTTATTTTGCTTTTTGTCCATAATCTGAATCATATTGGGTTATCCAAGTGGGAGAAGCTTCATGTTCATCTACTGGCTGCCAGCAACACTAACCAACCCCTTTTGTATTCCCTCAGTTAAAAGCTGGCTGACCTGGCGCTTTGGCTTAGACATGACCTACTTAATGGAGGATTCACGAAAGAATTGCTAGTTCCGGATGACATGAACATAAATAGCATTTGCAGGAACAGTGGTAGTATGTCCATCACAACACACTTGAAGGGTTTTTTTTGAAGCACACCAAGTATTTGGGTTTAAATCAGAGAGTGTTTGGATTGCCTTTGGTTCAGATCCATCTTCTCACACTGACTCCTCTGACACGCAGCCACAATCAGCACTCTAAACCAGTAACTTAGTGCAAAATCCTCTTTTTGAGGTGCCAGGTGCCTTTGACTCTACAGGTTATTCCCTCCTCAAACTCTTCATTGTTTTTGACTCCTCTAACTTTTTCCCCTCATGAATATTTTGGCTTTACTCACTAGCACTTTGGCAGTACTTCCTTCAGAACACCCTCACAAACTTTCATCTTCCTTCTGAAGTGCTCTGTTGCTCTGCACTTGGCCCCAGTTCCCTTCCTAATATGATTCTTGCCTGCTAATCACAGGTCTTCCCACTCTCCCAACCCATTTCAGAGAAGTATTTGCCTCCCAGATTCCTTTAACCATACTCCCTCTAGCCTATCCTGCTTTTGCTGATTCCACTGCTTTGGGATCTGCACACCAAAGCTAAAGTGACAACTGGTGACTCCAGGAATGGGCCATTCCTTCTGACATTATTTCATCAGCCAAGTTTTGCGAATCAAATATGGGTCCTTTTTGCTTTCAGATGCAAAGAAAAGCAGAAATACTCATGCCTCTCTCAGCTGCATTGTGCTTTAAGAGTTATGAAATTGAGTCCTTACTGGATACTCAAGCACAATTCCATTTCCTTGAGAGTTTTGAACATATGCAGGATCATCAGAGAAAGTGTCCCATGATCCCTAATCCTGTAGTTGAGGGAAGAGGTGTCAGCCAAATAGTGACCATAGCCCATCCTTGGTGCAGTCATAGCATGTCTGGCAGGGCTGGGTGGTACAGGTGAGGCTTGAAGCTGCTGTAGCTCCTCTCACAGGATCGTGCTCTCTGTGGACCTTGTATAAACACAGACTGATTCAGAGCACACCTGCTGGTTTTGCAGATAGGCTGCCCTCTCCAGCACTTTTCCCTCCACCCAAGTTGCATAGACAAGCTCTACTTTAATATAAATACAGTTTAACTAGTCAACTTTTGATGAAAAAGGACTTGTTCTGCACTGAAAAAATAAAGAAAAACACTTTGGGGAATACAGTTTACCTGTAAACACCATGTGCATATAGCCACAAAGTTACTGAGTTCCTGAAATTTCCTCTTGTGGTGTGTTAGGTTGATATCGTGGTACATTAGAGTCTAAATGTTCAGATAATTAGGCCAATGCTTTTTGTGTTCTCACGATCACTCTGGAGAGGTTCAGCAGAAGAGAGGTCTCCTTTGGAGTATCTGGATATTCTGTACTCAGCCCAAAGTTGTGGTTTATACAAGCCTAAAATAAAAAACAATGTGTTCCCTCTCCTCTCAGAGCATTTTTGACATATTCTCAGAGAGAGATCAGGACAGCCACCGGGGAAGTAATTGTCACTTGCAATGTGGCTCTCATCCAGGGATCAGGCAGAGCACTGTGAGCTCAAAGCTGTGGTAACTTTAGTAAGTGTGACATTCTCTAGGCAGAATGTGAGGTCCTGTTGCTATAATACACACATATTTTTTACCCATACTACCAGAGGGAGAGATGATGAGGCCATGTACTTCAGCAGCCATGAGCCAGCACATTGGGAAGCTCTATAGATCTGCAGTGTCTTCATTCATCTTCTTCTTGGTGGTGGGTGAGTACTAAACCACCTTCCTTAATTAGAAGAAATATAGGTTGTTCTTGGAGCTTGGCATGAAAAGTACTCTTTTTTTTATTTTATTTTATTTTCAAAGAAAATGCAACTTTCAACTGAGGGCTTCCTCAGGGTACAGAGAAATTGTATTTAATGTTGTACATTGCATTAAAACATACTTTTCTCTTTAGATACATTCCTGTTTCTCTGATATAAATGTTCAGAAAGAGTGTATTTGGCTGTCTTTTCCCAGATGTGTATCATCATTCCTAGAAGCTCCATTTCTGTTTTGTTTCTCTGATATATTAGCCACCAGTTATTGTCACAAGGTAGTTATTCATATCCATTTGTGAAAGCCAACCTCAGCCCAGGGCAAAAGTCATATAAATTAAGAGCAGCAATGTGCAGTCATTGATCACTTAATCATAGATGTCTGGGAGCTGGACGCAGCTTGTAAAGCACCTTCATGACTCCAGCACAGTATGAATGTGAAGCTGAGCTCTAAAGCAAACAAAACCATCTGAAAGACAGTAATTTCATCATGAGAGGAGTTTTTTGTGGGTTGGAAATTGAACCCTATTTGCCCTGAACCCCTCCAGCTACTGAGTGTGAATAAAGGAGAAGAGGTTAAACTGGAAAGGTAGAATTCTGCACTGACCTCACACACCATTTTGGTTCCCCCATGCTGTTGGCAGCTGGCAGAAGAAGCTTGCAGGGCTGCTGGGATTTACTCCAGGCACCAAAGACTTTAGTGAGGCTCTAGGACAGGAAGAGAATGCAGCTGTATTTTATTATTTCATTTTTTCACCCTGCTCCTCTAGCCTGGCTTGTGTATTTCTCACTTATAGGTCTGATATGGCCTTACATGGGGAAGTATCAACCTGCAGGTTACGTCAAGGGGAGGCTGAGGGCTTTATTAGGTGCCCTGTTAGTACTGCCAAATGTAGAGCACATTGCCACATTACAGGGAGTCCCAGAGAGCTTTCTCCCCTCGTGACTGAAAACTGGACCTCAACTAAGGACTTCATATGACAATGACCTATTAGATCATCTAATCGTTTGTCCAGGTCTAGACAAGATCATCCATGCTGTATTTCTCTGTACCCTGTCTAGCTCAAGTGCTTTCACCACAAAGCCTTGCATTCCTCTGCATGGGCTTGAGCCCCACAACCCGCATGACAAGGGACCTACACATCACTCTGCTAATGAAGCAATTGACTTAAAAAGATCTTTGAAGCAGAGTCAGCAAAGCATTTGGCATGGTATGCTCCCAGATGCCAAAACGATAAGGGCATTGTGTAATTGAATACCAGTGAACTAATATGTTCCAATTTTGCAGCCTTAAAAAATAAAAAGGAAGAAAAGAAAGGGAGAAAAATAGAGGTAGTGCTGTGACCTTCTCAGTGAAACTCTCAAAGAGAGCTGGGACAAAACAAGACAGCTTACTCCTCTCCTGTTTTAATTTTCCTAGTTAAGTTACATGATTTGTATTGAATCGAAGATGTGGAATAAGACAGATGACAAGGCCATTTATTATCTCATGATAGGAGACGTGTCTAAAACTCATGATGAACAGAGGCAATATCAAAGCACATTGTTCCTACTCAGTTACATTCTCTAGCCACTGTCTGTGTAAAAAATACACCTTTCACATCACTAAAAGAAATAAAAATTACAGTTGTGTTACAGGGATGCATATGGTAAGACTAGAATGCTTGTAGCAGAGAAAATTTTGTGGCCATTCCTTGAAAACAAGGTAGCAGTAGCACACATTAGCTAATGCAACAGTTATCCAGTGGAAAAAATGGTTAATAAACTGAGATTTTAAAAGAGTACTCATTATGCAACTGCTCAAATTCACTCTAATAAATAACCAAATAGATCACTTCAGAATATTTGATGCACAAAACTGTAACATGTCAAGATTTGTCAGTTATTTCAATTATACTTTGTATTTCCTGAAAGCCTTTGTCAAGATACTTCAACTTTTATGACTGCTGCCTTGATACACATATCTAACTGGGCAGGGAAGGTTTGGACCTCAGATTTCCTCAAGAAGCTCCAGTGGGCTCATTGGTAGGATTACATATGAACAGAAGGATAACATCTCACCCTATACCTTCAGTAAGAACCACTCGTTTTAGGGGACTGGATTCAAAACTATATTTGGGTACCTAATTCTCAGGCATCCAATTCCTATGGGTTGGTGTTCCAGTTCCAAGGCAAAAATCTTCACTTTGTGGTAAAAGCACAGAGCGACAAACAGCTCATAAGATGTTTTACATGCTCTGTTGTTGCCTAGTTTCACAGCCAGTTTATAATTCCTGTATTTTTGTATTCATGAGTTCTCTCTTGTCTCATATGTAAACTGTAAGCTCTGTATCCCAGCCTTTTGTAAGGTGCCCAGAACAGGGCCCTGCTGGCTGACAGAAATCCTCTACTCCCATATGAGTCATAAATAGTAATAACTATGAATACAATTGTGATTTTTGTGTACAAGCATGCCTGGAGGAGCCATTCAAGTAACTCTCAAAGTGATCATAAAGGGGTTTGGTTTTCCATTGCCTCGAGACATTTGTCCCTGAGCAGAGAGTGTCTATTGTCATTGTAATGTTTTACCAGACCCACACAACAATGTTTCACACTCTGTGCATGGCAGTGAGACTCAAGACAATGGAAAATCAAGATCTTCATTCTGGAATGGTCTGCAGTCTTTGAGAGGACACAAACTAGCTCAAAGGGAGACTATTTCACTTGAAGAAAATAAAACAACAGAAAAGCCTTTTCCAAAATTTGGCCTGAACTCTTTCTTGGCAAAAGCTTATTTTTAGGTTTGCTTTTCCCTCTTTTTGAGACAGCAACTATTTCTCTCATTTACTGTGCCCAGGCTTGTTCCCAGAAATGGGATCCATTCTCACTACTCTTAGCTCAAGGATATGATACTGTGGTTAGCACCTGAGTATTAGAAGGCAGGTTGAAATGTCTGCTACAGACATGTTCATGTTTTTCTAACAGAAGCTAACAGGAGACGGTCCCTTCACAGAGAATTGTGGATGCTAAATGCAAAAAGCAAGCAGAGAACAGAGCATGTGTGAAACTAAGTCACACAGGCTTCTCATCCTGGCCTGAGAAAGCATGAAAAAGAATCCAAACAGTCCTTGGTAAAGGACAAACAATCTCTGCAGGTGTTGTTTAGGAAACAGTCAAGGGATGGTGTTCCACTTAACCAATGACGGTGATGTGTTGCTTTAATGACCAATGAAGAGTTTTACCTCTTGGACCTTCTTGAACATGTCTATAAGACATAAGAAGATCAAGAATAATAAACTTTGCTCTCTTGGACAATGCAGCTAAGAGAGTCCGTGTTGTGCTTCTCACCATTCCTAATATAGTGTGACAGACAGTAGCTGTCACCTTCAGCTTCAGTGAGGGCATAAGGCTGATGTTCTGTCCCTCAGACTGCTGATAAGATCTGCTAGGGGTTCAGTCCCTGGTAATGGAGATTCTTCCCATGATTTCAAGATTTCCTGTCCTGTAACTGAAAGTGCATGCCAAAAAATCTAAGAATCATGTTAGGTTTTGGGATGCAGGCAGTTGCATTAGATGCATGCTTATTCACTGTGCTTGCCAGAACAGAACTGCCAGTGTGTGGGTGTACATGCATCTTTTGCTTTGCCTCAAAAGCAGTTGAGTCAGGAACATCAGGCCCTGAGACTTTTCAGAATGGGAAGAAAGAGGTTAGTGTTGCAAATGGAAAGGGGGCTGACTGGACTCTAAATTTCACCCAAAGCCATTAGACAATGGAATTCATCTTCCTTCCTCTACTGTGGTGGTAGAAAGGAGCTGATATTCAGGAAAAGACCTGTCTGTACACAACAACATAACCTAAGTGTAACTAGGAAGAAAATCCCTGTCATTGTAACAGTGACTGCCCTCATGTGCTAATTCCAGGAGCCACTTTGTGCTGGTTAGAGGTCAGGAGCAGCAGGAACATTTATCATCCTATCACCCTCAGCTGTCCTCTTTTCTCTCTTCCTTGGTACAGATGTAGGAGTTACTGGTGAAGGTGCAAACAAGGAGAATGCAGCAACTGTGACTCATGTAACAGCACAGCCCTTGTTGTTGACACCTGAGCCTTGGAACCTTTTGGTGACTCAAACACCAGCCAAGGAGAAAGCCAAAGAAGGTGAAACTGTGACCTTGAACTGTCATCTTAACAGTCCACAGCATCCCTCTCTGACCGACCTGATGGTGAAGTGGTACAAAGAAGATGAAAAAGGGCAGATGGACCTGCTAGAAAAGAATGTGACCATCTTGCCAAATAACTCCAGGATCTTCACAAGTGGAGACTTGTCCCAAGGGGATGTTTCCCTGATTATCCTCAATGTGACAAGCAGTGACCATGGTATTTATTTCTGTGAGGTTACACTTCCGGATGGGAAGGTGGTGACAGGAGATGGCACAAAGCTCAGGATCAGGAGGGCTCTGGGTAATACTTGGAGTTATTTATCTTTTTTTCTCCTTGTTTTTCCTCCAAAGCTGCTCTGCACACTTGCAGAAACAGAGAAGTCAGCCTGTTTGGCCTCTGGCAGTAAGGGCCTGGTGTCATGGAGTGTAATTGCTCTATAGAATTTGTCATTATTTTTGTAAGGCCAGCTTAAATTCATTAGCTTGTCTCTATAAACAATCACAGATATTATTATAAGGAGGAGCATTTACACCACAAAAAGAAGGAATAATGTTATCCATAAACATAAAGTCACTGCAAAGAATGAAACAGACAAGTTCCTCTTGTACTCACAGCTCTGGCAGAACCCCCATGAGTGACAGGTGACAAGGTACCATCTCAAGGAACAGCTCTAGACCTCTTTTTTTTTTATGTTATTTCTCTCCAACCCACTAACTTGCATAGTCATTCCTTAACTCTGAATGACATAAGTAATCCCACGATAATCACGAGGATCATATATAATATGATCGTTATATAATTTCTGATTAACTTCATTCACATTAAAATGAAAATAGCATTAAAAGTTCCATGCTATGTTTTCTTAGCCTCACAGGTAGACACTAGACATATTAAGTAAAGAGGTAACTTGTTATGTCTGTAGCAGCTGGAAATGTCAAACTTTCCTCTTACGTAGGCTAAACAGATTCCAGTCCCAAAAAGCCAACACATTAGAAGGGTTATTATCTTATTATCTAATTAACAAAAAATACTTCCTTCTGTGTCAACAGTAAATTATGCAAGTACCGTTTTCCTATTTTTCATCATCAAAGCTTCTATCTCACCAAGATTCACTAAGCCTTTGCCTTTTGAGCCTGAGTTACTAATTTTTATAACACTACTCAGTTTAAACTGTAACACTAAGGCAAGCAAACTGTGCCCCTCTGCAGGGGCTTGGTCATCTGTCTAATGAGGTGTCCTGTTGGCTTGATCTCATAGTCTCAGTAGCACAGGTTATTCTTGAAAAGCCTGCACTCTGGCCAGCATAATTGCCTTTCTGTGTTCCTGAGATGATGAAATGCATAATTTCAGCATTATGCCATCTCTGCCATGCAACAGTCCCAAGAGCAGCCAGTCAAAGAAAGGACTTCAGTGGAGTGCTGCTCTCTGCTCTCTGGTGCTGTCTCCCTTGGAAGTAGATAGGCAGATCCATGGCTTTCTCAAAGTTGGCAGAGTAATCATTTTCCTTTCAAAAACGTATTTTAAAAAAAGTATACAGGACTGAGTTCCATTAATTCAAGCAGCAGCTTCTTTTGCCATCCCATAGTGTCTAGCTGTTGAGGGAGATTTCTGGAGCGATGGGGCTGCCCTGTCTCTAAAGCACAGACAGCATAGCAGCTTGGGAATGCTGCTTAGGAGCTCCTACACAGGAGTGCAAAAATCAGTAGCTCTGTAGTGCAAGTCACTCTCCCATGTGGAAGGGATTTCATGTCAAACAAGACATCAGCATGATCATAGTAAGCAGCTTCCTCTGCAGCCACTGCAGAAAAGATGCTGGCTGCATTGCATATACTTGTCTGGAAAACATCTTACGTTACTCTCTCTGCTTTCCTTTCTCCCCCAGGCTTGTTTGGTATAGAAGAATCCATTGGAACAATCATTGGGGTTGTGGCAGCTGGTATTGGAGGCATAGTGGTTCTGATTATTGTTTTAACCCCACAACTGAGGAAGTGCATCCTCTGCATGAGACAAGAGTCTCGCCAAAGGTACCTGTGTTTTAACTGAAAGACAAATTAGGCATTTGCTTACCTTAGGTCAGACATGGGATCTGGCTCAGGAAATGTGTGAATGAAACTCTAACAGAGCTGGTTCTATGGTCCATCACTTTTTCAAATAGTTTTTTGCTTATGTTGAGTAGAGCTTCACCAATGGGCCTAATGAATTACCTATAAAGAAAATAATAGGATCTTCTCTAATCGTCACTTTGGACTAAGAGTTTTTCAATGAGATGCTGCAGCTTTTTTTAACAAAGACCAAGGACTCAAAACATTTTTATGTTTATGCTGAAGGATGGTACTTCCTCCTGCCAACTTTGTTGCTTACATCTGTACTCTCGCAGTGCTTGTGTACAGAAAGCCTAAGATGGCTTAGGTGTGTGAGGTGTGGTTTCTAAAGCCCTACTTAAAGATCTATCTTCTATTAGATCAGCTGATAAGGCTGGAAAAACCAGACATGTTTCACCACACATGAGCCAAAGAAATGCCTCAATAAGAGACTGATGTACCCAAAACTTTTTTCTGCTTTTTTCTGTTCTGTCAGCTGGTCTAATTTGAGGAGACTGACACTGTATTTTGAAACAAGTTTAGTTCCCATTTTGAATAACCCAAGATGTGGTATTTCAGAGCGAGCTCAGCTGACTTTTTGCATTCATTGAGGAGACGTGTGATTTGCACCTCTTCTTCCAGCGCTCAAAAATCTTGCTCAGCCTGATGAAAAAATCCCCTCCCTGAAGGGCTGGCAGAAGAAGAGCTGCTCTTGCCATTCACTGGAGCGCTGCCGCCACCTGATGGCCAGCGTGGCGGGGACAGGGACACGCCGGGAGCTCTGCCTCTCTCACGAGGATCTTCCAGCCCTTGCTGAGTACACTCCCTTCCATAGGCTGCTGCTGTCCGCACAGCATCATCCCTCAGCAAACGCTCTACATTAAGAGTTCACAACTTCGTCTCTAGCCAGAAAGCCTCGGAGGAGTTTATTGTGTTGTCCTGACTCTTTGTTGCTCACTCGTTCTCTCTCCTTTTCTTCTTGCTCAGCATAGCTTGAGGTGCAGCATTGCAGGAGTCGCTGGGATGTGCAAAGCCTGCAGGTGGAACAACTTCTGATGCCTCATAAGCCAAAACCCGGAGTTCTAGACAGAATAAAAGCCTTTGCCTCTACATGTTGACTTTGGCATTTTAATTTTTATTAGCAAGCTTGTTTTTCCTGCAGCTTTGACAGCTGCAGTAGCATATTCACCATCCTCCTGCAGTAAGGAGCAAAGCAGCTTTTTGTGAAGAAATCTGTATTATCACCTGCCAAAACTCCATTTAGTTTGGCCACATATCTCTGAATTTAGACTCTGATGAGGCACCCTGGGTCTTTCTGTGCCATTAGTTCTTATTTTAAAGGTGCAGCTCAAAGTTTGTCAGGTGAGCTTCAGCTGAGACAGAAGGAGCCCAGCCTAGCCAGTTGCTCCAGGTGCCCACGTAGTGCTAGCACCTACCCGAGAAAATCACAAGCATTGCTTCTGGGGATGCAGGCGTGGCTCCCATCTGCCTGTGCCTCCTGCCAAAGAGGCTCTTGTCCTGTTGGCTTGCTCCAGTCCAAAGGCTTGCAACAAAGATGCAAAGAAGGCCCACTCATACACAGCTACTCCTGGCTGAAAGAATGGGATTTTGGTTTCTCTTGACAGAGGGAAATGTAACATTTGAATATAAGTCTCTAATACCCTTTTAAAGAAAAAGAAGGAGAGATGAAAGATTTGCTTGACATGACTGATGTTCTCCACAGCCATTGTTTCCTGATGTGACAATAATTGATTCCCAGGCAGTCAGTGTCTGGGGGACATGCCAGCATAGGAGACTATCTTCTATATTTATCAGAGAGCAGCATATCATCTCTGAAGTTTGTGGAGTAGTGAGTGTATTCTTTTGCAAAGTGTGGGTATGCCTGCTAGTAAGTAGAAGTCAGAAATCCTTGCTGACCTTGCAACTGCAATAGCCCAATGTAACTCTGCTTACCCTTGAACACAGCTCAGAAGCGTCTCCAGTGCTGTGATGCAGGAGCATGAAGGATAAGAGAACTGGGCTCTAAGCAACCTGGTCTGGTTAAAGGTGTCTCTGCTCATTGCACACGAATTGGAACTGTGATCTTTAAGGCTCCTTCCAATCCAAACTACCCATGATATGACAAAAAAGAAAAAAAAAAAAAAAAAGAGAGCAGCAGCACTATTTAGTGACAGGAGATGTGTTCTCACTGCACCACAGACCAAGCCCTCTGTTTCTGCAAAGGCAGATCTTGATCATGATCAGAGAAGGATCTTCTCTTTGCTTCAGCAAAGGTAGGTTGGAAGGGGCCATGATGGGTCATCTGGGTCAACCTCCCTGCTCAAGCAGGATCATCCCAGAGCACAGGGTTGTGTCCAGACAGGTCTGGAATATCTCCAGTGAGGGAGACTCCACAATCTCTCTGAGCAACCTGTTACAGTACTCAGTCACCTGCACAGTAAAGTTCTTCCTCCTGTTCAGGTGGAACTCCTTGTCTATTAGTTTCTAGTCAATGCCTTCTTGTTCCATTGCTTGGCACCACCAAACAGAGCCTGGATCCATCCTCCTGACACCCTCCCTTCAGTTACTCATAGACACTGATGAGGTTCCCTCTCAGTCATCTCTTCTCAAGGCTGAACACACCCAGCTCCCTCAACCTTTCCTCATAGGAGATATTCCAGTCCCTTAATCACTTTTGTCACCTGTTGTTTGTCCAGCGGGTGTCAGGGTAGTTAAAAGTCCCCCACCAGAATTGGGGCCCGTGACTGTGAGGCTGCTTCACACTGGCTGTAGAAGGCCTCATCCACTTTCTCCTGCTCGGGTGGCCTGTAGCAAACACCCCCAGCAGTGTTACCCCTATCAGTCTGCCCTTTATTTCTAATTCTTGAGCTCTTGACATGCTTGTTGTCTACCCAAAGGCAGAGCTTGATACATTCCAAGTGTGTCTCACAGAGAGGGCAACTCCACCCCACACCTTGCTGGTCTGTTTCTCCTCCCCATAATTCCTGCCCTGATAGAAATTCTCTCACACCACTGTTAGATCTGAAAAACAAGGAAAAATTTTATTCCACAACCTTCAGGTTCAAACTGTTAGAAGAAAGGTTGTATAAAGACTATTCTGGCCCCCCATACGTGACGTGGCAGGTGGGATGAGTCTGGCCACATAAAAAGTCTGGCCAGAGGATGAAGTGTGGATTGTATGGTGCTGCTCCCCAGCACTTGGCTGCTTCTTGGTCACACAGGCACACCATTTTTTCACATCGGTCTGTCAGGTTATCTGCAAAAGAAAATGTGAGCCAAGGATGAGAGGTTCTGTATCCAAGACAAGAAACAGTTTTAGGAAGAAAAATTCCTTTAAAAAGCAGCCCTTAGGGGTCAAAGGCTGTGGCAGCAAGACCAACATATTGTGTTGTGAGTGGATCTGACCCTCCCCTGCCCTCTCTCTGTCCATGGGTCTGACCTTTACTGTGACAAAGAACATCAGAAAGTAGCAGCTAAATGTAAATTGGCAATGCTTATAAAAATCTGCTCAGCACAGAGCACTCCCTGCTTCTAGAACTGTGTGAGCTATGAGGGTTTAATTCAGCAGTCAAAGCTAAAAAGGAAAATTATTTTATCTCAGCCTGAGGTAAAAATATTTCTCCATTCCTCAGTCGGTGAATTTCCCTTCTAACTCCTCCCTCTGCAAAACAGACTGATTTCAAAAGAAAAAAACACTACTTTGAAAGGAGGAGACTCCCAGAGGGATATTGAGAAACCTGAGGGCATCAGAGCACTGAGCAGGCATCCTTCACTCTTGCTGTATCAGTTGCTGTTGTATCTCTCTGATCACAGCAGAGGAGCCAAGGAGCTTTGCAGCAGGGCCAGGTACCTGATTTTTATGAGCCAGCAGCTAACAAAGTGATCAAAGTCATACACAGAACTATACAGAATGCAACTATATGACTACATGACCATAAATAGCATCAAAGCCGCTAGCTTAGAAGGCTACATTGCAAATGACTGAGTTTGGGTTAATGAATCTCATCTCATCTCCAGGTGGTTTAAATACAGCTATTGGGTTAATATTATTTCAAAGCACAGTAAGCACCTCGTTTATTTGAGGCTGCTGCCATGGGTTATCTAACAGCTACAAAACCCTGCAGTAGGCAGCTTAATGTACCAGTGCACATAGGCTTCACTCCAAAACCAACTGCAACAAGTATAGGAATTTTTCCAGATTTCACTGGACTTTGATGGATCAGCCCTGTATCTGAAAAATAAGAAAAGCCCATGTTTCCTAAGCTGGTCTGAATAATCTTGTATTTATTGGTAAAAGTGTTCTAAGGGTCAATGAGGACTTAAGGCCATTTTTTTCTTAGTTTGCCTGATGCTCTCCTTGACCCTCTGCTCCTTGAGCTCTTCCTATGCTGGGCCAGCAACTGTTCATCAAATGTGAGTACAGAAGTCTGGCTTTGTAACATTTCTATTAGACAGGAATGATTTTTATGACCAGACCCCACAACTAACAGCCTTTTCTATATTCCAGATATCTGTTGAATGAAATTTACCTACAGGTGATGGCATATCTAGACTGAAGAATATGGTTTTGCCAGTTTTTTTCATTCCACAAACAAAACTACCTAATGGTAGCAAAAAGAGGAGAAATGCCAATGAGTTTCTACTTCTTTTACATGAAAATGTCTGTATTTATGATACAGTGTCAGGCAGCAGGCATGTAATTCCCATTGCATTGGAATGACAGTGCAAACAGTTCTGCTTCTAACACTTCTGGACATTATTACCCTGAGCTCAGCAAGCATGCCTGAAAATTTAATTCTTCATCTCTTTTGTTTGAATGGGATCAGACATTATACCTTCACATCCCAGTAAGACCTGCCATGCTGTAGCCTGGGGTAGGAAATTTGCCTTCAAAACACATTTCTATTGTTCCTCCTCACTGGGGCTATCAGGGGGAGGGAAGCTTGCTGAGGGCTTGTGGATAAAAGTTGATGGATGCATCAGGTCTTGCCTGGACATCAGTTAAGGAATTAATGAAATTTATTTAACTCATGTTTGTTAGCCAAGTCAGAGCAACTGCACTCCTATGTCCATTCCAATGGTCTCAATGATACATCTCATATCTGCAACTTGGAATGTTTCTTCACAGCAAAGAGAAACAGGACTTTTTTCCTGAGAAATGACTAGCAGAAAATATTAATCAACTAACAAAAATATGGGTAGGCTGGAGGGAGAATGGTTGTAGATTAAAGTGACAGATTCCCTTGCCAGCACTTTGTATTTAATAGATTGTTCTGAATCTTGGAAAAGAGTAACTGCAGATGTGCTGTGTCACATCTCCTATCTGCTGGCACATCTTCAGCTGCCACTGAGGCTGAGGATTGTACCAGTAGAATATGGTTTTCTGATAAGGTAAAAATAGTCTTTTAATGTTCTAGCAAGTAACTTTGATGGTTATGGGGATAAGTTTTACTTTCACCATTTCTTTTCAAACTTTCAAAGTGTTCTACAATGGATTTTACCACCAGGAGCTTTCTGGAGACTTAGAAATACAAGTGACAAATTCTAAGACTCAAGTCATCTGGTGCATGTCAAAACAAACTGTGCGAGACACTGACGGGCTGTGACTGTGCAATTCAAACCTTCTTGACTGAGTACCAGCTGTAGAGCTGAGCACAGCCCACACTTGCTGTCTGCCTGAAGCACTTGAGAGCATTTGATTCTGCATGGGTCAAAATCCCTGCTGGGAACCCCAGGACTTCAGGCTGGAGCCCCACACAGGGCAGAGGTGCAGGCTGGCATCCTATTTAACCTGTCTTGAAGAGATGCTAAATAGCCTGGTTCTTCTCCAGCAGTGCTTAAGAGTAGTAAAAAAGTGGACAGTCCTGCTGGAGGGAGGGCCAGAATTGCAATGGAAAGAAGACCCACGGCTGTGGGAATGGACATACTTAATGCCAGTGAGCAGAAAGTCTCCAGAGAGTTACCTGCATCCCTACCAAACTAAGATGGCTTGGGGGCTCCACGGCCCCCACTCCTGCTCTTCAGCCTGGGGAGATCTCAGGTTACCTGGAATGGGTTGTGCTGGGGCTCCAGCTTTCCTCCCAGCTCCTGGCAAGGAATAGGCAGGGAGCTTGGAAGAGAACGGACACTACCTAAAGCAGCTTTGAAACCAGCCTGGCAAACAAACCTGCCTCTGGGACCCCTAAAGCAGTTTGTTCAGCCTGGTATTTGCAGAGGAGGGAGGGAGGGAAGGAGGGAAGGAGGGAAGGAGGGAAGGAGGGAAGGAGGGAAGGAGGGAAGGAGGGACCACGCCACAGGAGCCAGCCTTTCCTTACCGCACCGCACGGTGTTCTGCTCACACACCCACTGGTAGCGCTGCACCTTGGGGTTGCAGCCTTCCTTCTCTGCCGTGTCGTAGCAGCAGTCGTGCCTGTGGCAGCACCTGGAGACATAAAAAGAGAGAGTTTGGGTGTCCTCCTGCATTCTGCCTGTTGGCACAGACTCTGGGGGTGCTTTGCTCACACACAGCTCATGACAGCAATGTTCACTCTGGCCTGTCAGTAAATCATCTGTTGATTAAGCAAGTATCCTGGCATCTCTGGGGAAGCTCGCATGTCTCAGGAGCTCATTAGTGCCATGTTTGCTCCCATGACCACTGTGCTTCTTCCTCTGAGCTTTTGCCCTCGTGAAAACATGTGTGGTCAAGACATGGTAATCTGGCTGAAAGGGAGCAGAAGTGTTCCTATAAATTGTGCTGTTGTAGGTCACTGGCTGAGGCTTAGACCCACCCCAAATCTTTGAACTGGGATGTTTCTTGCCTTCCTCAATATCACCACGAATCTTTATCTCTTCAGTTCACCTGTGCTTCTTGGCCCATAAAGGTTCTGAGGGCCAGCTACAAATTTATCAGTCTCAATGGTGAAATTTTATACCAGTTAACTTAAGAACCTTAAAAAACAGCTAAATCTAAGATATTCACCTATCTTTCCTCTGCACATCTGTACCATAGTTCATATTTTCATGCTGCAGAGATCTAACATAAGGTGAAAAGCATCAGATTTGAAAGTGCAATTGTGCTTCACTGACCAGAGGGGGAATGAGGATGACTAGTTCAGCTGATGACATCTGTCCTATGGACTAGTCTGAGATAATTCTCACTGTCAATTACTTCTGAGTTTACAGAAAACTTGACCTCCCTTGAATTTTATTCTGGTAGTTTAGGGACTCAAATTTCACTGAGGAAAGATTCAGTACTTAGTTCTCTGCTGAATAACAAAGGTTGTTTCAGCAAGGATGCAAGGTCAGAGGCTGGAGCCTGAGAGCAGTGATCTTCTGCATTTCCAGAAAGCATCTCTGCAAGATCACTGTGACTCTACAGAGAGTAGAAAGTAACTGGGAAAAAATGAGGCAGGCTGATTTTACATAAAAATCCTGAAGCTCCAGCAAAGCTTAACCCATCCTCAGGGGAATGATAGGTTGCAGAGCAGGCCCATCACTAGTGTCTCATATATGGAACACTGAGCACTGGAGGCGGTGGTGGAGAGCCACAAATCAGCCTGAGCTGAGGGGAGTGCCAGCTATAGAAACCAAAGGTTTGTGAGGTCTGGGAAATGAGTCAGTAGCCAAATTGGTAAAGTTTGTGTCAGTGATGGGGGAGTGGAGGGAAGAACAATGTGGAGGCACAGGGGCAAAGGGAGATGTTAGGAGCCTCTGTGCCCAGGGTAAGAAATTGCTCTTTATGCAGAGCCAGAGGGAACAAAGGGAAAGAGAGGAGAAGTGAGGACAGATACTGTAGAGGGCAAAAGACGTTCTGTGAATCAGACAAAAACAAAGAAAGGAGCGCTGAATTAGCACAAGCAAATGGTGTTTTAACTAGCTGGAGAACTCACTGCTCCTTATCTGGCTTGGCAAAACCAGGGCAAGGTGCATAAACTCTGCAGGACCACAGGATTTGGGGCACAATTCTGCTTCCCTTTACAGGAATTCCTCCTGATGATCCCCACAGCTGCAGCAGGGTGACAGGTACTTTACTCCAGCACAAAGCAAGAAGACTTTCGGCTTCTATTTTACAAACACCTGAAAGAACTGCCAAGGAACGAAGACTAAGTAATCCTATTGTTGTCCTTTGCCGCCGGGCCCCTCCAGTCTGGAAATGCCCTTTGCTGCACCCGAGTCAGAGTGGTGCTAAGCTTTTAATAACCTGTTAACATTCGGTTCCACCAACACAAACAGAGGCAGCCAGCACCACGGCAGAGCACCGCTCATCAGCGATGGCAAACAAACACAACTGTGTCACCTGGGTGGGAAACAACCTGCTCATCACGCCTGGGCTACGAGACAGCCCTAATGGCTACAGACAGCTCCGGCTGGTCCGCAGGGATCAGCTGGCCAGACCCCTGCTGTTGAGCAAATGCCAATAAGGTAAGAAAGTGTCACGTTGTGTTTGTCACATCAGCAGCACCCTCACTGCTGTGTGTCTTTTCCTTTTGCTTTAACTTTGCGACAGAGGGGAAATCTTACGCTTCCCTATGTGTTTGCCAGGATTTAATAGTTGGACACGATGATCTTAGAGATCTTTTCCAGCCTTAATGATCCTGTAGCTTAGATGAGTCATAGAGGCACCCTGCCTTTCATGATGTTTTCAGGGAAGTGCTGAGCACCCTCAGGTCCTACTTTATATCACAGGTGCTGCAGCAATCCAGGAGAACAGAAAGAAGGAGAAACAAACCTATTGACTCTATGTGGAAGAAATGTCATTATGCCTTGAAGTGATGGAACTGTGAGAGTGGAACAAAAGGGAGAAGGTAATTACTGACAACACCACATCAAAGTCAGTATGTGGAACAAACCTTATAAAAGGATTACCCACTCAATGGCTTTTTTTCCTTTTGCACATAAAAGAGAGGTGCTTAGAAGCACTCTAGCCCTGTCTAGACAGATTGACTGAATTACACACAGGAAAATTACTCCTTTTGTAAGGGTCTCTGTAACAAACCTAGGAGGTCAAGGCTGTGAATAATTTCAAACAGTATTTGTCACTCACAGCCAGTAGTTTTACCACTCTCTTTTTTAGAATGGCAAATATGGAAAATAATGTGGTCACTTTGACAGGTGTGGGGTACTCAACCACACTAATCATTGCAGTAGTTCTTAGTAACAGACACCAGTATTTCTCTGACAGACAGAAATGGAAAATTTTAGGGCTAAATCTAGTGTGGCATTGCTGATTCTTCCTAGCTAAGAACCTAAATAAAACTTACAAGTTTTTCTACAGTAGCCAAGCATTGCAGCTAAGGAATGATAATGAATGTACTTAGATGATCAAGCTTCCCTTTTACAAACTATCTGATATTTTGAGGTATTTCCACTTACAAAGTCTCATTTTCTGCTTTTAGGATAAAACCCTAAAATCCTCTGTGGAATTTAAACAATAGCAGAAACACTGGCTGATGAACATGTGGCCATATTTTACTCTCTCTTTTTCAGGAGTGCTGACTCCCCCTGCATCTCCCAGGGTCACAAGTTTGGATGTCACTCAGCCTCTATGGAAAACAGCTTTTAGGTCACTCTGCTCAGCTTCTGCTCTACTCCAATAAAAGCAGTACTCCAAATTAGTGAAGTCCTGTTTTACTTTCAAGGCTTTATTATGAAATTTGTTAAAGGATAACAAAAATAATTGAACACCTTACATACACTGCTGTGGATAAGCACTGTGATAAGAAGGTCAAGAGATATTACTGCAGTTACTCACCATTTGTGAGGCCCATATTGACTGTTTCATAAATTAAATATTTCACAGACAAATAAAGGGACACAGTGAGAGGGCTTTGGGAGTGAAACATCTTGCTGCATTAATGAAGACAGCTCCATTAGTCTTAAGGGACAGACAACTTCTCTTTCATGCCCACAGAGTCTTTAACCTTGACATCTTTTCTTCCTTCCCCCCACCCCCACCTTTTTTCTGTCATTCTAATTTAGCAAAATCTGGTTTTGTGGCAACCTGCAATGTCTCCAGCAGCAAAGTATTCTGGAAGGCTCAGTTTTCTTCCCAGTGAGCTGCAGACTACCTTCACCCTGCTAAAAGCAGAGCTTTCTTACTAGTAGCACCTGGTCTGTTGACTGTAGATAGACTTGTGTGCTTTGACTTTGATATTTCAAACCTGTCAGATTGCAAGTACCAGGCTCAGAGCACACAAGAGTCTGCTATCCTCAGCTTTATTCTCATTTACTCTCTTTATGCTCACTGCACAGTACAGGAAAGAAGCCTTTGATTGCAATACCTCTGACACTGGTTGGGAATAACAAGCCTAACATCTTCCACACTAACAAAGAAAAGGGAAAATAACACCATGCTCTCCCTTATTATTCTACCTTGATTCAGTGCAAACTAACAGCCAGTGAAGGCAACAGGTTTGATTATTCCTTGCAACAATACAGATTTCTTCAAGAGGATAAACAGTGATAGTTCCATCACTTCCATTTATAGGATCTGGGTGAAATAACCCTCCAAATACCTTGGATTACAATCCTTTTGTCAGGTAGGGTGTGATCTCTATGGAAAAAAAATCAGCTATTTCAAGAAATTACATCCTGGTTTCTCCTTTGCCCTCTACCCCACATAGTACAAGGTCCTAAGAGCTTTGGTGTCATCCAGAAGGAGGTTAAACCCTCATTCACATCCCAAGTGATACACAAGTCACTCACAAATCCCCTGTATGTTCATATACATGAAGTTCCCTGACCATAAGGCAGCAAATGAGTCAGTGGAGTCACAGTAGCACAAACAGAAAAAAGTAGAGAGATCTGCACTGCTTCTGGACACATAGCTGAGGTTTCTCTTACCAGTCTGTTTTATCTCTAGGCCAACCTCTTCCTCCCAGTCCACAGTAGCACCCATAGCCAATATATGCCAAGGGAGACCGTCCTGTGCCACACGTTATTGCTCCAGCCAGTTCAATGATTCCTCGAGTGTGCAGTGAATGGGACTTTCCCAGAGCACCTTTCCAAACTGCAAAGACAGGACACAGTTACACACAAGGATTAAACATTCCTGCTACCAATTTTCCTACAGTCCTTCAAGGGAGATGGTTTTGATTTTGACTGGTTGGCTGGGTGCAGCCCTGGCAATCTAACTGGTCATGACATTCAGCTGGCAGAGGGTACTGTGCAGGGAGCTTTTCCTGGGATAATCAAAAGGTGGGTGCAGAAATACCCAAGCATACTATTTCTTCCACAGGAGCTCAGTTCAAGCAGGACTTACTAGTTCTGATGTACTACTGTGTGATTGCAGCTGTACCGTGCCCAGGAGCAGTGTGCCTGGTCTTGCACATCACGGAGCCCAGGCTGTTAAGCTTTGCAGGGTCTGTGCCAGCACCATGCAGGGCCACCTGGGCTTCACTGCACTCCAGAGTCCCAAACCTGGGACAGTTTTCCAGCTATGCTATGGTCCTGACTAGGACATGAAGCAGCAGAGTACAGCCGGGCAACCAGACCTAACCAGAGCTCTGTGGAAAGAAGTGAAGTTTCTATGTTGCTCAAGATTTCTTGCCTTATCCACGTTTCCCCTACTATTCAAGATCTTTCAACCCATTTTCCAGGTGGCAAAACATACTGATAGTCTTATTAATCTGCATGGAGGGACAGCTACAGCCTTGACCATGTGGATTACATATTTTGTCAAGGACAAAATGCCTCCATTAACCAAGATGTATGTATAGCTGCTTTCTTTTGAGACTCTGGAAGTGCTTGGCAACACTTGGATCTGCTTCCGTTATTAAATTCCACCTAAGTCATAACAGATGGGCTGCACTAATTTGGGGTAAAAAGAAGAAAGGAGCTCTGTGTCACCTGGAGTGTGTGGATGGCCACGCTAACCAGTCTGGGGATTTTTGAGTTACAAGTCTTTCTAACAGTCTTGTGATTTATGGAAACCAAAGGTACCCTGCCCCAAATACTCAAACCACTGTGATGCTCAGTTGCAAGCGTTGCTGCTTATCATGCTGTAGTGACAAATTTGGAGCATTTCATGCCTGGATTTACTGTGAAGGACCAAGTGCACTTTGTGCTGCTTTATCGGTAGGATCAAAATCCTCAGCCCAAAAGCTTGGTTCATCTGCTCATCCCACCCATGCACAGCCACTCCAAAATCAAACAGGGGGACTTTCCAGCATGCTTGGATGGAGAGGGAGGTGATGCCTGGGAGGTGGGAACTTGCCACTGAAGTTGCTTTGCCACCTGCTCCTGGCTATTGCAGCACTTGACCTCTTCAAAGTGTTGTGCAAACACGGGCTAATTAATCCCCTAAACCACCCAAGGACTCAATACTATTATTAAAACAGTTGCTTTCCTTTTAAAACCTAGCCTCTAATCCCTTTGCTTGGGCCTCTTCCCGCATTTCCTGGGCTAGCTTGCCCTCCAAGCCCAATCCAAATGCCAGTGCAGACAAGGAGGGTTTCTCCCCATGAAGGACAAGGCAGGGCTTTGCTCCCTCTCCCAGCCTGACCCCCCAGCAGGAGCGGGTGCCACCATTTTCACCTCAGGGATCGACACCTCAGGCCATCCCAGCACATCTCAGACATCCCAGCCTCTCTCTGCTTCCTGGCATTCCTCAGGGATTAAATGCACATTCCTGAAAAAGTAAGCGGCCGCTCACCTAAACACTACTTGAGTGTTCAGGTTTCATGTTAAAAACACATTGGATGGTTTTATTGAGAACTAAAGAGACCACTTATTTTCCTTGTCTAAACACAAGGCTCCAGAGTTAGAAGGGGGCTTAGCTCTCAGGGGAAATCACAAGTAGTGGGCTGCTTTGGGTTTGGGGGTATAAATAATGCTTTTTCAATCTGTTGCAGTTTGCAGACCCTGAATATGTTCCAGTGGAGACAAAAACTTCTTTGTAGGAATCCCAGCCTTCTGACAAACAGATTGAAATTTTTTTTAGCTGTCTTTCACTGGCCTCTTAAGCCAGGACTGCTGGGCTTGGTCTGTTGGTCACTGGCTGAAAATGGTTGAGGTTGGTGTAAGGTAACTGTACCTCACCCAGAAGAAGAAAGGCCATTCTTCTTTTGGGGATATCTCTGGGGATCAAGGAACTGTAATTACAGTGCAGAGCTGCTATGAAAGTGGAGAGAACGCCCCAAAGGAAATTGAGTCCAAAAGACTCAATTAGTGTGCTTAGGGCTGTGTGTTCTGCAAGAGGCATCCAGGCAGCCTCTGATGTTCCTGTTCTTTGAAAGCTGTCTGGGTTTTGAGCCAGCAGCACACTGCTGCAGCTGAGAGGTCAGCCCCAGCAAGTACATTTTTAATATTCAGGTGCACAGCTAATAACTTGACCAAGAACTGAAATTGCTTTCTCTGTGCTAGGCAGCTGAGCCAACGCAGCCAGGAAAGCCTTGAAAAAGTCTGAGTCTCCACAGCAGCCTGCTCCTAGCCAAATGTCCTGTTAGCAGTGTGTCCAATCATTAAACTACTAATGGAGCACCTTAGAGAAGAACCTACCTGCAGAGAGGTGAGCAGAGGTGAATCTGACAACTTAACACTATTTCCTGCTTAAACTGGCAGCCTTTGCTGTAAATGAAGGCAGGGGGTTGTTTTTTTCTGTTCAAACTCTATTGCAGATATAACCTCAGACGTGCTAGTTTAACTTTTTGTTGCGTCTGTGTGTAGGGGGCTTTATGTTAGCAGTCATTTATGGCTTTTATAAACAGAATTTTAAAAAAATTATTATTATTAAAATTATTTTAAATTCAGATGCATCCAAAACTGCTCACTCCATGACCACTGGTATAAAAAGAAGGTATTTCTATGAAACATGGACACTAAAAATTCTGTAGCATAAAACTATCAAAAAAGAAAACAGACCTGTGTTTATACAGTTTATGCAAACCCTAGCTGGGGCTGGGAAGCGAGGCAGGCAGGCAGCTCACTTACACAGTCCCTCTCTGGAAGTTGAGGATTGTCTAGTGACACTTTTTTCCCTCCCTTGGCCAAATCACACGGAGCTCCTGGCACGAAGCACGCAAAGCTGATGGCAAGGGAGAGGCTGTCCCTGGGCAGGGGGAGGCAGGGCAGGGCAGGGCAGAGGGGCCGGGAGCTGGTACTCACCTGCCTGGAGCAGCATCAGTGTCAGCAGCAGGCGGGGGCCCATGGGCAGCTCGCTCCCACACCCGGGTACGTCGGGGTTCAGCCGCCGGTGCTCCGGCAGTGCCTCGCCGTGCTGCCAGGCGAGCCGAGGTGTGGTTGTGCTAAACAATCCTCCCGGGCTGCTGCCCCAGGCTTTATATACACATGGCTCTGCGCCCGTCTGCAGTGAAACACCCTCTGCCGCGATGCCCCCGAGCCGCCCGCTCCGTCCCCGCAGAAGGTTCCTCGCTGCGTGAGGAGAGGGCGAGGGCTGGCTCTGTTTGCCCAGCATCGCCTTTGGGAGGGAGGGGCTGCTGGAAGGGCATTAGGCTGGTAGGCTGTGGGACAGCCCAAGACCCAGGCTCTAAGCCGGGCTCCTTCTTTAAGCTGTTTGCTTACAGACCCTGGTTAACCTCTGAGAAGCTGCGGCAAAGTGAAGCCTTCAACCGGGCTTTCTGTGGCTTGGGCTCGCTGCTGTGGCGTTCCCTTGGCAAGGGTTTTCTCCTTTTATAGATCGCTTCCCAAGGTATTTTTTTAAAAATTATTTTATTTTAAGACTGATTATTTTCATGTTTAAAAAAGAAAAGACAAAACTATAAAAATCCAACAGACAGAATACTGTTAAGTGCAAGTACCTAATTATAAACTGGCCAAAAGAGCTAATTCGGCACCACTCTGAGGGATAAACACCCTCTTGGCCTGTTGCTGCACCTGACTGACACCAATAGATTCCTTGAAGACTAGTCAGTGTGTGGGTACCAACCACGCTAGAAGCTCAGCAGCTGGGTCCAGCCCCCTGGGGCTCTGGTCACAGCAGGCAGCCAGATCCAGAGGTGGCCTCCCTGTCACACAGCCTCTGCTTGTATGGGGTCACAGGCAATGAGGGCAGGAGGAATGGCCACAGTTATTTTGTCTTTGGGCTTGAAACAGCTTTAAAACTCCCGCCTTCCTTGGTACAGCAGCCTCCCGACTTGTCTGTGTCTGAGCATCTGTCCCTTCCCTGGTGTGGGCATGATGGGCAGGGCAGGCTGCTCTGCTGGAGTGGAAGGGCAGGGGAAGAGGGCTGCTTGCCCCTTCCTGGGTATAGCCCAGGATTATCATAGCAGCATGAGTTCCCTATGCTAAAGCTGTGCTTCCCTTCTGAATGGCATGGGTTTAAATATTTGCTTGCTACACATTGGTAGTTAAATCAAAGGTCATCAGCAAGTCTTTTATGGGGCTGCCTTCTGCTGAGACCTGCCCCAGTGCAGCTGCTGTCACTCCTTGCCAAGCAAGTTTTCAAGATACAATACATCCTGGGTGCCTGTGATACAGGGCAAATGAGACAGCAGGACTGGGTAAATCTCATTACAATTACTGAATTTCCTGAAATTTCCTGCCCACCACAGCCCCAGTGATGGGCCATGTGCTGGCAGTAGGAGAGGGGGGAGGACCACTTGAGCACACCACTCACCCAGCTGCTCCTTGTCCTGAACTACCTCAGAGGGGCTGGGGTGGAGCTGAAAACTTCTGCCCTTGGAAACCCCCTTCAGTAATTATTCCTTTATTCCAGTCATAATGCCAAATCATACAGAATCATAGAATCATAGAATAGTTTGGGTTGGGAGGGACCTTAAAAATTGTTTGAAACCCCTGCCATGGGCAGGGACAGCTTCCACTCAAACAGGTTGCTTCAAATGCCATCCAGTCTCAGATTGAATGCTTCCATGAATAGGGCATCCACAGCATCTCTGGGCAAACCTCAGTGCCTCAGCGCCCTCACAGTAAATGATTTCTTCCTAATATCTAATCCAAACCTAATCTTTTTAATTTAAAAGCCATTACCTCTTGTCCTGTCACTACAAACCCTTGTAAATGTCCCTTTCCAGTTGTCTTGTAGTCCCTTTTAGGCACTGGAAGGCTGCTATAAGATCTCCCTGGAGCCTTTTTATCCCCCATGATGAACAGCCCCAGCACCCCATCTTCATAGAAGGGTTGCTCCCGCCCCCAGGTCATCTCCATGTCCCTCTCCTGGCCTCTCTCCAGCAGGTTCACATCATTCTTATGCTGGATGCAATACCTCATGTGGGGTCTCACCAGATTAGAGCAGAGGGTTAGAATCAGCTGCCTCAACCTGCTCACCACACTGCTTTGGATACAGCCCAGGATGCAGTTGGCATTTGGGGCCCTGGGTGCTCATTGATGGGTCATTTTGAGCTTCTTGTCCACCAATGGCCCCAGGTCCTTCTCAGGGCTCCTCCTGATCCATTCTCCACCCAGCCTGAGTTTGTGCTCAGGGCTGCTACATGTGTGAACTGTTGCTGGCAAATGTTTGACCTTAAGAATGTAAGTTTGCAGAAAGAGGATGCTGGAGGACAGATGAGCTGTGATCAAAGGCTCTATGGACACAGGGCCTGAGAGAAGTGCAACAAAGAAGGCAGGCTTTGAAACACCATGGTGGGGGTCTGGCTGAAGCACACCCTGTTAGAGTAAACCCCACCTCTGACAGGTACTTGGCTGGCCAGGTCTTAACTGGACACAGAGAGGGAGTTGTGAGGAACCTCTGCAGCTGCTTTACAGGATGCCTGGGGTCCCCAGGTCCAGAGGAACTGTCACCAAAATTACCTACTCTGATTTGGATTTATCAGAATAATTTGGATTTGAAAACAGACAATCTTGTTCCTCCAAAGCTTTGCTGATTTATAAACCTAATCAAAAAAGACATTATAAAGTTTCAGATCAAAAATTAATTCCATTCTTCCCATTCTCACAGCACCCCAAATAACAGATTAGTTTTTTGCCCCCTGTTCAGCAACAAACACAAAGAAATAGAGACTCCTGTCATAGCCAAATGTATCTTCATTGGAAGATATCTTCAAGTCTTCTTTGGAAAAAGACTTCTTCAGGGTACTAGGAAAGGATGCCCAAATTCAACCTTAAAATGCAACTCAAGAGTTGATATATCATATTCTCATGGTTGTTTCTCACCACTGACTGGTCAACTTTGTTAATCTGTGCAAGTACTGATTACTGTTGCCTAAGTTAATCAGCCTATTTATTAAATAGTATTAAATGCTAATCACGTTCTTACTGTGTTACAACAAATGCACTGGGATCATGAGGGCATTTCTAGTACTGTGTAGGGAAATAAAATTAATTCTCAGATTCCACCCATCATGTGACTTTTGCATGTTACCTGTTTGAACTCCACTCTCACTAGCAGCAGGAGACAGCACATAGGAGTGTTGGATGTCATCTCATCAGACTCACACTACTGTCTGTCCAAAACCGCAGGCAAAATAAACTTACTTTGAGCCTCAGGTCACTTGTGTGGGGCAATAATCTATACTGTTGAGGGGCTGTTTCTTCAGATAAACTGTCTCTGCTGAAAAAAGTTCCCTTGGCATGTACCACCAAACCTGCTGGCCCTTGGACTGTAGAACTTCATTCTCTTGGGCTCCTTGTTGAAAAACAATATTTGGGAAGAGTCTTCAGTTGAAGGGGAGCAGAAATTTGTAAGGAATCCACAGTTTTAACAAGGCTTACCTAATGAAGTTCAAGATGTCAGATGTACTCATAGAAAGTGGGCTGTCGTTCATCTCCTAGAGGCTGTGCTTCCTCAAATGAAATACACAGCCACCAGCCTCAAGAAGAGATCTCTGTTCAGCACCAGCAGAATCAATGGTGCTTTTGCTGTCCAGGCCAAGGGGTTTTCCTATGAGAAGCAGAGGAAGCTTTCTGGCAATACCATGAGCATTAGAGATTCCCTAAAGGATCTGCCCCTCCAAAGACTAGGAGACTGGAGACTGAAGGATACAGGCTGTTAGGGTAGTCAGAATTAGAAGAGAAAATCAGTTCTAAAGAGAAGCAAATTCCACATTACCTGTTTGGAGGAAGGAAAGTAAATCTAAGACTGCCACATGATTTCTGGTGACAAGAATCAGTTACAGAGTTAACACAGTAATAGAATAAGTCTTGCTAAATATTGTCACAAATGGAAGGTCTGCACACATTTTAGTGTTGATAAAGTCCAATCAGTCTTTAATAAGGAAAAACATTATTATTGTTGCGATGATGATGATGATGATGATTATCTCCAGTTTCTAAGTCAGCCCAAAAACAAGTTCTAAAAGTGCCTCCTGGTTTGAGGGTGTCTGGTATACATTTCCTTGAGTTTCACCGCTGCTGTGTGGTGGTCTCATCTTGATGGTGGCCCTTCTGAATAGTGAAGCTGGATGGCTCCAGCCTACAGCACCCTCTCAAAGTCAGTGCCTGCTTTTGTCTACAGTCACACACCCCCCTCAGGTGATAAAGGCGAAAGGCCACCTCTCTCAAGATTTCACTGTCACTGTTTTCTCCCAGCAGTCTCCCAGCGCTGTCACCTGAGCTGACTGTGAGGGGACCTCCCCTCTGAAGTCATTTCTCCATATGTTGTTCTCTTCTGCACACTTTCTTGCACTTTCTTGCACTCCTTCCATGAAGGAGTGGACCCCATGGTCTGTGTGTATAACCTGCTGGAGGGAACGGAGGCAGAGCTGACAGGAGTCAGGAAATGATAGGGAATTGAAGCAGGAGAGTAATATGATATGCTGAGGGAGCAGCAGCTTCTTCCTTATCAGCATTGCTGAATGTGGGGTAAACACTGTGGGCCATGTGCTAGAGAAGAGCCACGGCACCCCAGCAGGCTGCCTTGCCACCATCACAGCCACCTCCATCCAGAACTCATGAGGATCTGTAACCACGCAAGGTCCGTTCATTTCACACGAAACCCAGAGTTGCATCCCTTCACACATTCCTTCCACAAGCCATGGAGAGAGGAGATGCAATCCACAGAAGAGAGATGGGGTGCAGATGTCCCATTGTTGTGAAGTCACTGTGTGAGACAGTCCCCAGCTGCCTTCTTCTGCTGTCACTGGGAACATCAAGATTTTCCCAGCCTTCTTCTCCCAAGTGTTAGTGACACTCTTATGCTGAGGCCTTCAGAAGCACACATTTCCTTGTTTGTTCTGCCCTTTTGCTGTAGAACAAGCAGCCGGCTGGCCACGTGAGAGACTTGCTCAGGAACTGAGAGCTTCTTGTGTCCTCCTGGAACTGTTTGGCTTTGGTGGAACTCACATTACCCACTGCAACTGTCAGGGCAAGGGGGCCATGACTCCAAAAATGTTGTCAAGACTGCAGTCAATGTCCCTTGGCCATAGGTAGTCAGAAATCAGTAACACAGCATGCCCTGGCACGGAACCTGCTGCCATCACCACCTGGGGACATTGCTGTTGATACAAACCAGGGACAAGTGCATCTCCTTGGAAACACATTGAGCATTTTCTATAGCAAAAGCCAGGATTACACGATCAGCTGAGCACCCTGAGACAGCTGGCTTTCAGTTTAGAGCCCTGGTGACATTTCCCATTTAAAAGATAAAGTAGATGGGTACAGGTTGAATAAATGTGTCTTCTTTCAATACTGACACCCCCTCAAGATGCTTTAGCCTGTGAGATCCACCAAGAGGTTTGGCTGCTTCACCCAACAGGAGACCAGCGAACACCCCCACACACAGAGACGAACATACAGTCTGAACATACAGTCTGGTATCCAAAACAAGTTCCTGGAATGTCTCTGAGTTCCCTGAAAAAGAATGACTAACATAAATGTTTATGCTCATTTAGCAGGAACCCCTGCTAAGAGACAAAGCTGAAAGACCCATGACATAAATTCATACCAGTGACACCAAGATTCATGCTACTAATCCAGACTTGGAAACCCACTGAAATACTTGATGAGTCAGTGTTTTGAAGTCTGTTGTTTAAATTCATGGGCAGTTCTCAAAAGAACAAAACGGTACTTTTTTTTCTTTTCTGATTGTAAAGCTAATGTAAACAGAGGTGTGTTCATAGATCCTCATGGGGGACAGAAGAAGGGATGGCCTGGGTGGAGAAGGCATAATACCAATCAGCACATGAAATTCTTATTCCACCTTAGCAAGTGGTGATTATTTATTACAATTTTAACCCTGATGACACTAGACCACTATCCTCACTCAGCTCTGCCAGTATATTCCAGTTCTGCCTATCTACTGTGTAGTCTGCTATGCACTGTCTGCTTTAGTTTCTCATTTGCCCACTCTTGAGGCTTAATTTTCCTTTTTTTCAATTGCTAAAAGTTTTCCTGCTTCCACACATGCCATTTCATATCTCTCTACTTTTGCCTTTTGTCCCAACCTACCACTTTCACCTACAATGTCATAAATAGCTTGCAGGCTCATGTTGATAACTCTCTCCAGCCTCAGGTAGCAAGAGACACAGAAAAGTGCTTTTTTACTGAACACTTCCATTCATAACAGCAGTTGGTCCTGTTAAAATCAGAGAGCACTTGGGAGCTCTGAGTCTTCCACTTTTAAGAGGCAGGGCAATTAGAGACTTCCTGAAAGAAAGAGGATGGATATTACACTACCTCTGCTCCATTATTCAGATTGCTAAATTAGGATGCATCAAGTGTACCGACGAATGTCTCCTATGTTTGATATCTGAGTATATAAAGAATAAGTCAATAATGGGCTAAATTTCAGGTGGTGTTGCTACTTCTACAGGACATGTGAAACCATTGCCTGAAGATACTACTGTGATGATTCACTATCAGCTTTCCTGTAGCCCTTCTGAAGGCTGGCCGTGAGCTCAAGGTTACTGCTAGAGACTTACTAGAAGAAACACTGGATAGCAAAGGTTTAGCTGCTCTCTTTTCTTGACATCAACCAATGCTGCATATGGCAAGTGAAACCATGGCAGCAAGCTTTTAAGCATTCCTGGATTCCCTCTGCAGTTCATCAGGCCAGGATTTTGTTAACCTACTGGAGAGATACGATTAAGCTTACATTGATTAAAGTACCCTAGAAACTCCTCTTTGCTATTTCCACAATCACAGTTTGAAATATCAAGCTCAAGTTCAAATGCTGTACTCCACACAGTGGATATCTTTCCACAAGCCCTTCAAAACTTCTGTCTTTCTAGAGATCTATACACATCTGCACCAACATTCATATTCATTACTGCCACCTTGTTTTGTTATGTGGTTCAGCACCTCTGCTGCTTTGGAAATCATTGTTTTCTGACTTTCATATTTGGTCTATTAAAAAGTTTTTTTGGGAAAAAAAGACAAGGAAAAACTATCAGGAGAATGAAAAGAGCTCCACCCTTCAGGAAGAAGAAAGGAGACGGCTGTGTGATTTGTTCTGCTGGTACACAATGCTCTGGGCTGGTCACTGTGGTCACCAAGTAGGTTTGTGGTTTTTTCCTGTCTGACCAGCCCCTAGATGAAGGCACGCTGTCTGTATTACTTCTCCTCTTCAGGCTTTGTGCTTGTAGCAGGTAAATGACCACATTTGCAGTCCCAGTGGCAGTCCTCTCCTCCCTTCCATGACAAAGGTTGTCGGATCAAAGCCCGTACCTCTGTGCCCAAGGACAGGCTTGGTGAGGGCTGGATGCTGCTGTGCTCTGAAAGCTGAAGAACTTAGTTCCTTGTGCCTTGAGATACAGCAAGGAACTGCCAACACCAGAAGCCCCCAGCCCCACAGAGAACTCAATTTTCAGTCAAGCTACCTCTTTTATATTCACCAAATAATTCAGGTGAGGCATTTTGATTATGACTTTACATAGCCTTTTGGTTACAGTTATAGGAAATTTTCAACCTGTCTTGCCCTCTTGCCTGTTTCTTATGTCAGACATAGTACTTAGAGAAAATTTAGGACTGCACTGAAGGACACAGTGTATTTATAATTTTAAGTGCTAATGTATGATTAGAATGCTGCTGGTTGTGAGGTGGTGGAAAGAGATAACACGCTGTGCCTGATGAAAGTCTTATCACTCCATGGATGCCAGTCATCACTTGGGAGTTCAGGAGTTCACCCAGTTCCCAGCACACCAAGAAACTGCCTGCCATAAGAATGTTTGAATAGGTAGCAGAAAAAAAGATCTGCAAATTGGATAAATTAATGTAGGGAGTGTGGCCTTCTAGGCTGGGCAGCAGAGAGTAGGTCAACTCCAGATAGCCCTAGTTAAAATGGCTATGTTCTACTTCAGTGCATTTTCTCACAGTCTAGACACTCACCCTTCCCACCTCGCTCCACTGTATGTTTGGAACTTGCGTATTTTGTCTCATTTTGCATCTTGTTCCTATCCCTGTATATCCCACTGGACATCAAGTCCCTGATTTCTATCACTGTATATTTGCACAGCAAGCAGCATCCATCGCTGCCTGAAGGCATTCTTGTCATTCTGAACAGCTCTGATATGTGTTGCAATCAGCTCCTGAACTTTCTGACATAAGACATATTGAAGGTTTCATTATCTTCATAAGCAAAACTATATTGGATACTCAGTCCATTTGGGATGTATAAGAAGATGAATCTTCTCTTTTCTCCAGGCAGAAGAATGAGTGTGAACAATAGTAAAGCTTGTGCCACTTCTTTGCCTACTCAGAGTTTCTCTCTGACTTCTGCCTGGAAATTAGGTCAGGGGAAACTTCACTGATATTTACCCCTACTTCTGTTGGATTGAGGATACAGATTTTTTTTTGGTTCTCAAACTCTTCTGCTGGGCAGCCAGTATATTACAGTGACAAGAGCTCCAAACATGGGCTTTTTTTGTGAGGACTCTGCCCATTACTCCAACCTGTCAAGGTCTACACAGCCCTCTGGAGTACTGGCCACTCCTGAACTCCTTCCAGCTTTGTGTTATCAGTGAACTTGCTGAGGAGGCCTCTGTCCCTTCACCCAAGACATTTACGATGAAGTTAAACAATACTAGGCCCAGTACTGGGGGACACCACTGTCGCTCTATTAGGAATGGTGAGAAGAGCGACATAGACTCTCTATGGAGTCGATTAGGAGAATGTCTTGTAGTTTATTACTCCAGGTCTGTTTTATAGACTGATACGTGGAAAGTACAGAAAGGAAACTCTTATTGGTTAGCAAACTACTACATTACCATCATTGGTCAGTGGGGCACATTACCCCCTGACTTTCTCCTGCAAAGAAAACAAGGGACAGACAACAACACCTGCAAGGCTGTTTTCTGTCTTTGAGGATTGTTTTGAATCCTCCTTATGAATTCCCAGGCTACTTTCTCAGGCTGGACTGAGAAAGCTATGTGGCCTGTAATTTCTACAGGCTCTCTTTTTCAGAGTTAGCATCCACACACTAGTGATCACCAATTAGACCCTGTGCCACTGATTACAACCCTCTGGATTGTGCTGTTCATCCACCTCACTGTGCCCTCATCCAGTCCACACTCCCTGCGTATGCCTCTGAGGATCCTGTGAGAGACAGTGTCAAAAGCCTTGCTGAAGTCAAAGAGGACAATATCCCCTGCTCCCCACCTCATCCTCATCTCGATGCTTCACTGTAGAACACAATCAGGTTGGTGAAGCATGATTTACCTTTAGTGAATCCGTGTTGACTTCTGATCTTCTTTTCATCCATGTGAATAGAGATGTCTCCAGAGTGAGGTTCTCCATTCATTACCTTGCCAGGGATTGAGGCACTGGTCAGCTGGTTCCTTGGCTTTATGTACTTCAGTACAAGGATTCTGTCTATTTACCATTTTTTTCTATTACTTTAGAAATACAGCTTATTGCAGGATTTTTTTTCTTCAAATAAAATTCAGTCAAGCTCTGCTGCACTGAATGATACAAGCAGTCTAATTCTTGGAGTAACTTATCCAGAAGATGTTACTTGTTTTGTTTCCAAAACGTTAGATTTTTCTGCAGTTTTGCTAGAGAAAAGCCAAAATCACATGCATGCTCTTCCCCTAGCAATTGTTTTGTCTGTAGATTTACTGAGGGCATCGCTTGCCACTTGTTCAGCAAGTTTAACTGTAAATATATATATCCATCAATCAAAACATATCTCTCAGTAATTGCTATATTCCCTGATATTTTAACCTTTATATTTTCCTTGGCATTGCAGTTTGGCTTTCCCTGGCAGAGCGATAGTTAGGCCACTGTTTAGTTTAAATTTGGCTTGGCAAGTTTGCTATCCTCTCTTGCACAGCGCTGAGCACGTCTTCACACATTCCAACCACTGCCAAGTTATGTGTTTGTTTGGTGCTTTGTTTACTGTTTGTACAGGGAGTATTTTTTCTGAGACTACTGCTGAATTAATTTTTGCTTATCAGCTTATGTTAACGCCAGATATGACCAAAATATTGTTTTCTGAGTCACATCTTATTTTTTTCGAAAGAAAATATTTCTCTCATTTTCATCTCTGAAGACCTTTTCTGGCTACAGTTATTGTACTTGGCTAGTAAAACAAGATTTCTGGATTTGCAGTTCGTACTACCTACATGTGGTGAGAAGTGCCAAGACTGATATTTTGCCCATGGCTGTAATTGTGTACTTGTGCGTTTATTTTAACTTGTATATTCAAGGCTCAGTTGTGCTATTTGCTCACTTTTGTCTGTAACATCCTACAAAGCTTTAACTGGAAGCCTAATATTAACAGGCTTTGTGAAAAAGTAGGGATTGGAAATGTTCAAGTGACACTTTCCCTTCACCTTTCACCTAATATTTTTGTAGGTCTTCATAGGATAATGCCTCAGACAAAGTAAATTTGTCAACCTTGAAGCAGTCTGACATTCTACAAAGCAGCATAATTCTAGAGATTAAAAATGTTGATGCAGTTATCTCTGGGGAGACAGTTCTCTTACTAAGATTTTCTTTGCCTCAAAAACAAAGAAAACCTCAAAGCAAAGCAAACCCCATGTGCTGAAAGCCACAACGTGGTTTCAAAACAAATTCCCTATACCACAGAGTCTAGGCAAGCAACAAAGTCCCAAAGTCTCTCCTTATTTTTTCTGTAAGTGTAGGGCAACATGTTGAAACAAAATCTTGAAATTTTATTTAAAACTCTTAAGTATATGATCAACTCTGGTTTTACTAGAGTTGAACTCCCAGTATTTTCTCATAAGTTTTGAACACAAAACCTATTACATCAGCGTCACAGACCCAAAGTGCCCAATGCTTTGTGGCACTGAGATGCTAGAAACTCTCTTCAGATTTGATTATTTCCAGTTGGACCAGCTCTTCTCTCCATGGGCTTACCTGCTCATGACTTTAATGTTGGACCAGCTCTTCTCTCCATGGGCTTACCTGCTCATGATTTTAATGTTTTCCTCTTGTTTGCTAAATTTTGTCATTATGAGAAGATTTGTGCAGCTTTCAACAACAGAGCTGGAAACAGTTCAAAGGACTCATCTGAGTCACACATTAGAAAGAATTTTCATTAAAATATGAAGACACAGAGAACAAAGGGGAGCTCAAGAATGAAGCACACAATGACTTCAGATAGGGCAGAATCTCTTGCTAGAAGAACAGTATGATGAGAAACAAGTTATTTCCTATTTGAAAGAGAATTCTGTCTTAGAAATCTGTGAAAAGAAAAATCTGTAACAAAGAAACCTTGCTTAAAAACGTAATTACAGAGGTAAATTCCAAAGAAGTTTGTGTGGAAACCGCTGATGAATACTTCTGTGTGAACAAGATGAAGAAGAATACTATCTCAGAACAGATATGACTGTGTCACTAGTATGAAACTGTCTGCTTTCCTACAAGGCCAGAAGGAAGATCAGCTTTATTATTTACAGTTCAGACTTACTTTCCAAATTTTGCTTTTGTTTAGTTCTCTATCACCTCTAATTTCCGATGCTTTCCTTCAATCACTTTCAGTCTGACTCAGCATAACAAATATTAAAAAGATATCTCACTGCATATCAAACATCTGTCTTTATTCATGACAAACTTTTAATGTAACTCCCTATGAACTACTCCAGCAATGCCTAAGAGACAGCACTTTTGGGTTACAAATACTATGTGTGGTCTCATTTCAGCCCTACAGGAAATGCCATAAATGGGGCAGGAATATGGTGAAATGTATCATGTAGAGTCAAACAGAGTTGCTTCCTTTAAAACAAATAACAAGACTTTCTTAGAATGCTGCACAAAGGTTCCAGACAGTTACGTATCAATTACTGTGAATTTTACAGACCAGATCTGCATGGCATCACTCAAATATCTGCAAGATTTCAAGGCTAGTCTTTTGTTTGTTCTAAATCCAGGAGAGCAAACCTCAGAGCACTACTTTCATGTTTTGCAAAATCACCTAAAAAAGTCTAGATACCTAATACCTGTCATCGAGTAACGGTGACATCAGGGATTAAAAATGGGTAAAATAACCATGAACTGTCATCTAGACAGAAGATTATTCTGCTTAGAACATCTTAGTATGCACTCAGATGCCACCTTCAATAGAGGCACCAACAGTGTCCCTGTCCTCCATGAGGCTCCTTTGCAAGAAACAGAACCAGTATTTCAGCATCTCTGGCTTGAACTGGACAAGAAATCCTAAAGGGGAAAGAAGGACAACATCATAAATGCATAGTTTCCTCATGTTTGTCTCACTGAGCAACTAGATTACATAGAAGTTACCCAAGTTAAACACATCTCAAACAAACACAATCTAAGATTTTAGGAAACACTTATGTAAGTGACTTTTTGGAACACATCTTGAGACAGTGTCTCAGGTAAAATAAATAATTGAATCTTCACCAAATTTCACAACACTCATTTGAGGGACCATGTTCAATCAGAAGTTTTGGTATTTGTATTTCACAAATAATTCTGTGACAGAATAAAGAAAGTCCCACAGAAATGATGTCTTTCTAACACTCTATAGATGAATCTTGGGTAGATTATACATCTTCCTGGAGATGGCTTGGATGAGGAGATATAATCATCTCCACCCAGTACCAAGGATGCTGAGACTGATTTTTTTTCTGTCCATCAGCTTAGTGCTCCTCTACTACAGACTGTTTAACTCTTGTCCTCTCACCACTGGATGTGAACAACTACCAGCAATTGTCTGTATTAGTTCCCTTTGTAAAATATGTCACTTGGCCCACCCAAAAAGTCATTCCTTCCCTCTCTTGTAGGTTATGGTTTCTAAAAGTTCTAGAGGTGCTGTTCACTCCTCTTAGGATACCCCCAGCTATTACACCTTCAACACACAACAATTAAGGCTGAATGTGGTCAAGTGAAGAACAATTATTTCCTGCATCTTTTACACATATCCCAATTTACTGTGCCCCAGAATAGGAAACCTACAGAAAACACCATCTTTGTCTGAAATTCAACTTTCTGAATCTTCATTTTCAGTGACTTTCTCTGTCCACTTCTAATTGATTCAGCTAGCCCTCGTAATTTTTTATTAAGCTGGGGAGCTTGAAATCTGTGACATCTTTGTTGAAAACATTACTTGCAAGGATGACTCCTATAATTTCTAGAAATTCTACCAGTAAACCTAAAAATTACCTGCAATAGAGGAAAACCCCAGGCTAAACATATGATACAGCTGCTGAAAAATGGGGGGGAAACAATCCCTACTGTCTTTATCTGTAGACCAGAATCTTTGCATTGTGTATGACACCACCATGTCGATTTTCTCTAAAGCTCCATCAGTTGATCTCTGTTTCCTTGACAGCTTGTTGAACACCACCAATGCCCATGGATCAAGGTGCTATGAGCTGCCTGCTGGCATCTCCTGGGGTGAAGATGACCCAGGGCAGGGAGCGTATCAGAAGCAGAGAGCCCAGACTGTACAATGCAAATATTTTACTGCAAATTAAGCTCTTATTTCTCATTGTGTAAACACAGGATACAGAGAGTTTACACTGTAAACTGAGCACCTGGCAGAGCAGAGCCAACAGCATTCAGGCCATGGCAAATTGAGTGCCAGTGGCTGCAGTTGCCTGCCCTGACATGTGCCTCTGCCTCACATTTCCAATTAGCTGGTTTTAGCCTTCCAGAGGCACCCAGCTGGGTGTGGAACGAGCATGCAGACAGATTTAAGGTCTTCCAAGGATGATGCCTCTGAAGTGAGTAGCTAGTTTATTTATTGTGGTGAAAGAGAGAGAACATGGAGGGGACAATAAGTGAGGGGATATACAGCAGCTGGGAGAAGGAAGCAAGGAGACACAGAAGGGGAGTAACAAGTTTGCCACTTGGATGATGCCACTCCTGTCAGGTCACAAAGGCAGCTGAAGGTAAAGCACACTTATCTGCTGCAAAACAGGTTTGGCTTCATCTCCCCACAAAGCTGCACACTTCCTTGTGCTCCCGGCAGAGGACAGCCCTGGCTGCTCCAGCCTCCCCTTCAACACCTGGCAGGTGCACAAAAGAAATCCCAGTGTGGTCCACATTGTCCTTCCCTCACACCACTGATGCAGCTGTCCCAGTGCTGTTCCCAGCAGGTCTGCAGCAGCTCAAGCAGAATGGTGAAGCTGCTCCAGAACCTGGGACACGCTCTCCAGGGCTGCTCATGTCCCACTGCAGCCTGAGCCAATTCAGCAGCTTCTCCTGCCTCACCTCCCAGTTGTGCACTGGGACACTGGGGCCACTGCGCTACTGACACTGCTCGTGACATCCTCCTTAGCTGTGGATGGGTAACCACATCCCAGAACTCCAAGATCTTTAGTGAACCCCAGCAGTCCCAGCACTGGGCAGACACCGTGGTTCTACACCACAGCTGCTGTTGTTTTGGGTCAACATCAAAATGCAAATCAAGGCTAGCTGGTTGAATGGGTCACTTCAGCACAAGACAAAAGAGATCTGTTTGCAAAAGAAACCAGTGCTACAGCCCCAGAAAGCAGATGTGATTTGTGGGCAAGAACCCCACCCCTTTCTTAATCAAAGCAATTTTATGAGGGCTGGAGAAATTACTTGAGTAAAGTCACTGGGACCACAGAACCACATACACAAGTAGTTTGTTTAAATTAGGAACTTAGCAGTGGGTGAGGGAGCACTGTCCAGTGCAAGGCTGAGACCCAGGTAGGATTTGGAAAGTCTGTGGCACCAGCTCTACAGCATCTGCTATCTAAATCACCATCATGCAGGAAAGCTCTGGCAGAGTTGAGGAACCACAGAAAATTAGCACCCAGTCTGCACTGCCAGTCCAGCACACTCCTGCTCTCACCCAGTGTTCCAAAATCCACCAACCCAGTGATTCAATCAACAATGAAATCAACATTAAACACTTCAGGTGGCCACCTTTGGTGCTCTTAGATGTGTTTGCCACAGGTGAATCCTCTGAAAATGAGAAAGGTTCTCAGGGAATTCACATGGAAACCAATTAATGTAAAAAGGCATTGTCATGGTCACTTAGCCAACAGTGCCAGCTACCTGGCTCTGTAGAGAAATTTCCCCAAAGAATGAAATCACCTAAAGGTGCAAGCTGTACTTGGCCTCAGAGGATGAAAAAAGAGTCCAAAATTCGCTGCAGTGCCGACTCTGTAGCTCACTCCAAGAGCACAAATGGCACATGGTGGCTGGACACTGCTGGGACAGGCTCTCATCACACTTGCCTGACACAGAGCAAAGGACATTCAATACTAACACAACCAATGCAACTCCTCATGGCTGAGCTTCCAAAATATAATATTCAAAAATGTTTTAATGTAAGAGAAACTTTAAAAGAGGCACATGAAAGAAGTGAGGAAGGTGAGGAAAAAAAAGAGTATTAAAAAAAATCCCTAACTTTATTTAAAGAGGATTCTGATTAAGTAACAATTCTCATTAAACAAAAGATTCTATCTTGAAGATTTCCAATCTTCACCTCAGGAAGCCCAATGCAAAAAAAGATGCTTGGACCCCCTACAAAAATCAGCCATTATCTTTACCCTTGTCTGTACACAGAAAGCATGGAGCAGAGACATCTGACACTCATGGCTCTTATCTGAGGAATAAATAAAACCATGCCCCTGGCTATTTTTAAAAGGTGTAAATTTAGAAGGAAGGAGGAAACAAAGGAGCAGAATACATTATTACTTTCAGGGTTTTTTTCAGTGCTCATTGGTTTGTACAAAGGCTTGGCATGTATCAGTAGGCACACAAGTGCTTGTTAAGTGTTAATTTTGCATATGGCTGTTATTGCCATAATCCAGACATCTGTACAATCCCCCAGCTATGGAGGATCCGCTCCTCCACTTCTACATATCTGAACCATGACCTTAACAAAGGCCTCGTTTGGCACTCTCCAGTCCTGAAAGCTGTAGTTTAAAAACAGGGCAATATTCTCCAGCAATAGGAAAGTCATGAGCATGCATGCAAACTTTTGATCCTTTCCTACTCAAAACCAGTTTATAAAGTTCTATAGCACAAACTAGCTATACCTGAGGAAATGAGAAAAAAAAGCAGCTTCAAAATGTCACCCTCTCAGCTGAGACACACAATTCACTCAAGCAGGAAATACACACAAATAGGGGTGGATAGTCAGTCTGAGATGTAATGATAACAAGCTGCTGACATTTCAGAATTTTCCTTTCAATGACAGGTGCTGGCTGAGTACACACAATGCTAGAAAGTGGGAAAGTGTTTTTCAGAAGTCATTGTCTTGAATCACACAACATTGCAAGAGACCGACTGCAAGCTGGTACACAACTTGGTGCCAGCCCTATGCAGCAAAAATCAGAACAAAACAAAAAAAAACCAACCAAAATCCAAAGACCTTTCTCAAGAAAATACTTCAGAACATTTTAGATGAGGAGAGAGGAGACATTCATTATCACCATAGCAAAGAC
The DNA here is from genome assembly GCF_001522545.3 of Parus major. Taxonomy (NCBI): domain Eukaryota; kingdom Metazoa; phylum Chordata; class Aves; order Passeriformes; family Paridae; genus Parus; species Parus major. Next base: position 92,710,928 of record NC_031768.1, read on the forward strand.
TGCAAAAGACCTGCTTTAAGGAAAGGATCACCAGGCCAGCATGATCCAGAAGGAAAACCAGCTCAAGAGAAAAGACATGACAAGATTAAGGTGGTCCTCTTGAGTCATCCCAAACTCTCCTACCACTTGCACCCAAAATACATCATTACTTTTGTATGTGGCAAACTGTCCTCTTTACACAATAAAACAGTGTTTTGTGTCTGCTCTATACTCCTTTTTATTTCCTTACTTTTTCATTAAAGTAAGGAAATGGGATTGACTGTTCTGTTTTCAGCCATCTCTAATACCAGCAGGAGCTCTTCTTACAGACACAGTAATAAACCTCCTCTTGGCAGCTTCATCGATCAGTCCCTTCTCAGAACTGCTGGAGCATGGGGAGAGAATGGGGAAAACATTCATTTGAAGACAAGGAGTAAGAGGCAGCTACCTAGACTAAAAACTTTATTGATCTGTGAAGCTTTCTGCTAGTCCTGCTTTCCCAGAGGTTTCAGAGTTGGCAGGAAAACAAACCCAAGCCTGTGAGGAAGAAACAACATCATACAGTGGCACGTTTGAAATGCAGTTTGCTGAGCTCAGATTTGGGGGACAGAACCTTTAGGAGCTTCTCATAAGCACAAGAGGACAATGCACCCACTTAAGTCACCACTGTGACTGAGCTGTGAGTGGTGCAGGAGCAGCAGCTGGCCTTTGCTATCCTGACTACACAATACCACATGGGGAGTTCATGCTGGAGGCCTGGGAGTTTGCTCCCATGTAGTGCCAAGAGTCCTCAGAAGAATGAGAGTTCTTACGCTCATTCCAGATTCCTCCTCTTGTTTTTCCTTTTCCTTTGATATCCCTTCTATTCACTTTCACCAGCCCATACAATAGTGTTGTGCCTTAAGTTGTGCCAAGGGAAATTTAGGTTGGACATTAGGAAAAAGTTCTTCATGGAAAGAGTGATAAAATACTGGAATGGTCTGCCTGGGGAGGTGGTGGAGTCACCATCCCTGGATGTGTTTGAAAAAAGACTGGATAGGGCACTTGGTGCCATGGCTTAGTTGAGGTATTGGTTGGACTCGATGACCTTGAAGGTCTCTCCCAACCCAGTGATTCTGTGGTTCTGTGTTAGAGGTATGTGCCATTTTCCCTGGACACACAGACACATAATAGCCACTTTTTTCCACCTCTTTTCATCTGACCATATCTGCCCCATCCCTACCTTCAGCACTGAACCAGTACCAGCAAACATTCCATGGTCAGACCACAAAAGACTGAGGAACACAACTACAGCCTTTTGTCCTCCTGAGTCAAAGCAATTCTTGCTTTTTTGAGCAAGGGTGTCTGCATTTGCACATATGTATGTGACCACAAACATACACACATGTCTCAAGTTCCTCTTCAGTGCAGCCTCTGAATGAGGCATGAGGCTCTGTCAGTGAAGGGCCTGTGTTACACTCCGTGTCTCATTGTTAGTGTGCTTAATTACCTTTTTTACAGAATTAACTAATCCTCAGTATCTCCTCTGTTGTTCTGTCCTCCAATGCCATTTACTGGACCCAAGCCAGCAGTTCAAGCATTCTTCTTGTTCCCTTTTGCTCACCTTGAGCAAAACACAGTTACACAGCAAGATAGCAATACACAGATCCACCACCCCAAACAGGAAGGGCCAGCCCTCTTCCTGGGCCAGATTTGCCTCTCACCAAAATCCACTCTGATGGAGAAATCTTTAAACAAGGGCAAAACAGAAAATAACCCCCACCAAATCTGAGAGGTGACCCTCATTTCAGTTAAAATGGTCCAAACTAGGGCCCAATTAAAGCCTCTTCATTTCTGGGCAGAGAGAACCAGAAACATTTGTCACAGGCACAGACAAAAGTAGGCAATCTTAGTTTTGCTGGTACTTAAAAGAAAGAACTGACAGCACCTCTAACATCCCCTTTTCTCCCTATAACAATTCTTTTGGAAGTAAGAAAGCCAATATTTGAAAACTGAGATTTACACTTCAGAAAAATAAGCGTCCCATACAAGAGGAGAGAGTGAGGGCATGGGATTTCCATTGCTCAGATTAAAATCACACAATACAATTATTCTGCCAGGTCCTGAAAAAAAAAAGAAAGAAACCCCATAAACTGTACTAGATAAAATCAGCAGCAGTGTTTCCTCTCAAACTGCAGAACAGCAACTTCAGTCCTTTTGACCCAAGCTGAGGCTTGCGTGCCCTAGTAATTCTAGCAAATGAGGAACATGACAAGCTGAACAGTTAGGCCTTATCTATCTAAGTCAGGATAATTACTCTGAAAAAGCACCCTATCAGTACAGATCAGGCAGCACAGATTTTCATTTACTCTCAGATACTGCACAAAAGTACCACACCCCCTCTCATGAGCTTACAACTGGCCCCAGACATTGTAGGGAAGGAAAGAGGCTGTTTAAGGATGAAAAATAAAAAATTACTCAACAGCAGGAGAAAGGATTATCTTGAATGGCCTGCCACTGCTTTTTCAGTGATTCTGGTTTTCATCATCATTTTTGTTTTGTTTTTTTGTTGGTTTTTTTTTTGTAAAGGCTCCAAAGATGACAATAGAAGAGCCCTATCACACACTTGAGAAGAAAAACCAAAAGAAATTACACAAGCAGTTATACCTGATCTTCGGGGAAATCATGATTAGGGCTGTTTGCTGACCCAGCAAACATAGCTTGGGTAGAAACACCTATGGAAAAAAAAAAGCAAAAAGGCACAATAGAAAAACAGCCATGAGATAAAAATGCCTCTTTCTGTGTCATTCTCATCAACCAGTATCCCACAGAATCCTTGCCATCACTTGTTTTGTCAGGAAGTATTTCTCCTAAGGCATACTTCTTTTATTAAACCTGGAGTAAGGAAACAAGGTGAGTTAAGGCCTCAGAATTAAGCAGTTCAGTCTTGGAACACTGTTTTCTAGATATGACATGCCACCCAGTCTGGCTAGAATTACAGTAATTTAGAATAAATATAACATTTTTGAACTAATTAGAAATTATGGGATGTTGTGACCACCAATGATGAGGAGAAAATTTAAAATTAGCAGGAGCTCAAGAATTTAGTTTAAAAAATCCAATCTAAGGTCATTGTTTCTGGTGACATTTCCATGAAAACAGAGTGATCTAGACACTGGTTATTCTTTCCCCAAGTAAAATCCACTCTAGATAATTCCCTCACCCTCCCATCAGATTCATGCAATGCTGAAAATTTCCGAGTCTTTATTATTACTATTATTATTTAATTTAAACAAGACGGGAAAAGAGCAGCACCGTTTAAAAAAACCCTGTTGTGTGATATACAGGTAAAACAAGCGAGGTTTAAAAAAAGTTAAGTTTATACATGTATATATACACACATACACTAAACCAAATTAAAACCAAAAAACTTGTGAGGAGGTCGTTTTCAACAAGAGAAAAGAAAGCCTTATTCCACATCAAGCAAAAGCACCACAAATTAATATTAGAGTGCACAATCACATGTAGTGCAGATACCAAAGTAGCCTGGGTCCTGGAAGCAGTGGAGCTACAGCAGGACAGAGCTCCACGAGGGCCATCTTATCCCACTCCTTGGCAGAAGCAAGTGGAGAGTGTCCCTTCAGGAGAGTGTGCTTACAGGCACTGCCACAGGGGCCTGCTCTGCCTTCAGCAGTTTTGGGCAGAAAAACCACAAAACACAGCAAACTAGTGATGATAGCACACCCAGAGCTCAGCTACAGACTGATTTAGCTACCGTGTTTCCAGAACAGAGGTTTCTGAACTCCCCCATCTCTCTTGGGTGCTCCCTGTAGGTACTGCCTGCTTCAGTCACACAGCAGACAGCTCTTGATTAGGTATTATTTGTGCACTGAGGTTCCTATTCTTGCGTACCTGCACCTCTTCTTGTTTCTCTTCCACCCCACTTCTATTTCCTCCAGGCTGACAGGGTAATAAAATTAGGAAGAGGCATGTACACCTAACTAAGGGGCACCGTCAACAACCAAACGTAGCTTAAAAAATAATAACAATTTTTAAAAAAACCCAATTAAAAAACCTGTTCAAGTTCTGCAGACTTCTGGCAGGCTTTGGTCATTTAGCCCAGAGGTCTTTGTCTTCAGGGCCTGCAGGCTAAATTGTCTTGACTGGCAAGAAGCATGCAGTACATGATAAAACTGACTAAAAGAAAAAAGTAGTAAGGGCTGGTGGACAATAGGCTCTAACATGGAAAGCCCAGACTGCAGCAGCAGCACTTATGCCACACGGTAGGCTTTCAGGAGGGTGAATTCCTTCCTGTTGGTGCGAGCTGCCCAGATGAAAAGAGCAGCTGCCATGAACTGCAAAGGTGCTGACACACAGGCGAGGCAGAAGGACCAGCCGAATTCACCCCTCACATCCTCGGGCAGAGGCAGCTTCCTATGGAGCAGCTCAATCCCAGCTACATAGCAGCCAACGAGGCCCAGCGTGCACAGCCCTGGGGAAGGAAGCAGCAAAGCAGTGAGCTGACCCACGGAGAGAGTGCTCCAGGGGTACTGGAGGAGGATGGCAGGACACTTACCTGCTAGGAAATGCAAGACTCCGGTGGCAATGGCTGGGTAAAGGCTGCGACAGGCACAAGCACAGAGCCCAATCAGAGCCCCAAAGCACATGAGGCCGATGCTGACAAAGGGCAGGAGAAACTGCAATCGCCACAGATCTGCATGTGAAAGAAACAAACAAGTCAAATTTGCTAAAGATTGACTAGAAAATGATCTCCCACCATCTTACATTCCCTTCTACCCTGCTGTTTCTGTTTCATCAGACATTCTAGCTTCATAGTCAGAAAGGACCAAAGACTCCATTGAAACAGAAATAACCTAATTTAACTCACATCCCATCTACATTCATAGGCAAAACCCTTGCTAACACATCTATGTCTTCCTTTTAAACTTTGACCTACTGCCAACTGTAATAATAAATGGTGAGCAAGACCAAGAAAGACAGAAGCTTTCCTCACTAGTGACTGAATTTGAGAAACAACTTCTTTTAACTCTACTTGTGATCTGCCAGAAATGAAAGACACTTACAAGTCCGATTCAAATCCGTGCCACTGTTGTGATTTCCAGGCTCTATGTACTTTTCTACAAACTGATCAGAGAGGGAGAAACTGATGCAGTTTGTAGTCATATCAGTTTCTGGGGGTGGAAATAAGAAAAAAACTGCCGTTAGATGTCTTTCCCCAACCTTCCTTCTCCCCTTTCAAACTCTCCCAATGATTTGACCTAGGAAGTTCCTCAGAATTCCATTTGTAAAAAAATTACCTCTCCAAACAGATCTGCAGATGCTTTCCCATGATGTAGTTGACACTATGTGTCTGTTATGAGGCGCTGCAGTAAGGGATAGCATCCCAACAGGCAGAATCTTCAAGCTTCCCTGGGTTATCCACAGCTAATTGTGCCATGTGTAACAGATTAGCAAAGTAATGTGGTGGCATATGATGCTCAACTGTGTTGTCACATACTCTTGAGCTCAGGGTTTCTTAACTAAGGTGTGCTTATCTCCATATGCAGAATGTGGTCTTGTACTAACAGTCAAATCAAAAATGGGACAGAAAGGCCTACTTAAAGAACATGAAGGATTTGCTTCTTTACACTAAGCTTCTACCTCAGATTTTACTTTGAGAATATTATTGAGCAGAACTGGTTGAAGTGTCTTCCAAAGTATTTTCATGAGAGGGGAAAAAAAAAAAGTATTTAATCTATGTCTTTTTCTCCACAAAATGTAGTTGAAAGTACATACTTAAGAGGGTTCAAAATGAAGGAGTTCACACATGGAGTAAGTACCTAAAATTGACTTTGAAGCACTTAAAATAGTTGTTTACCGCATATTTTATCCCCCAACAATTTAAAAAGATAATACAAATATTTCATTCTGTATCTATTCAAAGAAGCCAAGGTGTGCTGATGCAATGGTGGGATATTTGTGACATGAACAAAGTGAATGCCTCCTTGATAAAGTAGTGTCTTTATTCCATTGCTGGATCCCAGGATCTATCCTAAAAAGACAGTAACTGGTAGAGCAACTATAAATATATCCCCAACTGGACAGCTGAAGCAAAATAAAAATCAAGCTTGTAAGACTAAATTTAGATCAAGTATCATGTCTCAAAACCAGAAACTGCAGCACTGACAGCCACAGACCATTTTGCCCTTTGCTTCTTTAAAAATCTGCACTGTCTTTATTAAAAATCCAACCAACCAAAACAAAAGCTAGAAATAAGCCTTCTGGAGGAACAAAATGGCACGAATCTGTTCTGAGGAAGTTAGCACACAGCACCCCAGGGAATCTAGGAAAGTGATAATTGCTCTGGAGATACCTGGTGGGCTGTACCAGTGAGAGTTTTTGGGTACAGTGATGCACCTCCTCCACAATCCAACCGTGCCGTTGCACCGGAAGAGCGCATCTGTGTACGTCTTCTCATCCGCATCTTTGCTGACAAACTCCTCCCAGATGATTCTACTGGCTTCACTAACGTTCTCAGCTGGGGACAGGGTGTGGTACTCGTACCAGAAGTCGGTGCCGATGGAGGCTGCCATGTAGATGGTGGAGATGAGGCTGAGCACGCAGGCGATCACCAGCGCTGTAGCAAACCGGTTATCCATCATGGCGCCCTTGCTGGGAACACAGGGACAAGTGAGCAACGCTTCTGGAAGTGTTATCCCAGTGGTGCCATACCCGGGGTATCAGCCCCCTTCTGCAAGGTCCCCTCAGGATATGCATGCCTTCCTTTTCCTACCTGCTAGAATCAAAGGACCACTGAGCAAATCTACAGGGCTGGCCAGCACTCACAGGATCTGCAAATTCCGAGTAGGGATAATATCCTGGAGTGTGCTCTCCCAGGCACACTGCACTGGCTGCTCACCCTGAAACAGCAACTGACAGAACAACACCAACTCGTCCCCAAAGATGACACAGCTCGCTGCCATTCGTGATCCTGATTGTAGGGAACGTCAGAGACTCCATCCACAACACCCAGGAAGAAGACTTAGCTTTCCTTAAGAGATTACCAAGGGTAGAAGTTATTTTTAGCCTGCCACCCCATACGGCTTTCACAGCTTGTGTTTACAGCAAAGATAAGAACCACAGCCACGAAGAAAAAGCCCTTCCAAGCTGCTCACAAAGGACAGCCGTGCCAAGGTGCTGGAATGCCTTTAGGGAAGAGAGAAATGTATCTAGGCACGAGAGACAGAACATGAAGGAAGCACTAGAAGACAAGTTTGGAAATCATAATAAATACAACAATAATGCCACAATATATACCATGGTATTTTTGAAAACCTAGAACAATGCAGGGGGTGCCCTGTTCCATGGGAACAATGTGACAAAACTGAAAGGCCTTCATATGCTCCCACAAGGACTTGGCTCTGTGTCCCTCTCTTAGGGGTGTTTTATGCCCTCCTTTGTGGGGTTGTGCTCCCAAATGGCATAGATTCAGGGTCAAAGGAGGCATGGGGAAAAGACAAATACCATGACTTTAATGAGTAACCGATTGGTAATATAAGAAATGTTTTGTGGCTGCAATACACCAGGGGACTCCTCTCAGATGCCAGTTGTTCTCATGCACTTTCTGTGCTTGATTAAATGTATGGATGATTATGAATCAGGCTTGAGGCACTTGCCAGAAAAAAAAAAAAAAATGAAACAGGCTCAGCAGCTAAAGGTAGGCTGGTGGCAGGAGCAACTATCTAATCAGCTCTTGTCTAATGCTTACTCTACCTCCCTTCTCCCACACACTTTGATCAAAATATTTTGGTCTACTTTCTTTGCAACTGAAGGAACCGCAACTGGAAACAGCAAGTGCCTTAAAACTCAACATTCACAAGGAAAAAACAGTGAAGTGCCTCAAGTCAGACTTGTCAGCAATAAATTATGAACTAAGAAACAAACTACAAATTCAAGAAGGGAATTTTGAAGGCATCAATGTTTGCTGTTAACAATACCATTCTTATTTCTTTTCCTCTCCATCTGTGCCTCTATTTGTCTGAAACTGGCTAACAAGGAGGAGAAATTATGTGTTCCCATATCATTTCCTATGCTTCATTTCCATGTTAAATGAAGCACACTCTGCAATATCCATCCTTGAACTGCACCCTTTGCGATGAGAAAGAATAGAACTGATTTGTGGTGAACTGACAAAAAACATCCACTTAAAGCACTGCAAAGTTTGCAAACCACAACTGTACTTAAATAATAATCTACAAGCTGTGAACTTGTATAAGATAATAGAAATATTGAGAGGGAGAACACATTGTATCCAGGTTTATTTATATAGAAAACGTAGAAGCAAGCCCAGACTTGGTAACAAATTCTCTGTGCAGTGTTTAATTCCTGGTTATGTACTTCCACTCTCCTTCAATATCCCAGCACCTTGCTCCAGGTACACAGGATATGGGAAAGGAAGAGCAAATTGCTGTATAGATCTGACCTCAACATTCAGCCCTACTGAGTTAAATGAGGGATCCCCACCCCTTCACACAGCCCCCGAAGCAAACAGGGCAAGTGGCACCTGCAGGGCCAATGCTCCTGCCCAGCTGAGCTCAGAGCTGAGCAGATCACTCAGAGCAAGTAGCAGAACAGGCTGCTGAGCAGGCTGGTCTGGATTTTCCACGATATTGCAATCACATCTAATGCAAGAGGAACCCTTTGCAACAGACTCTTCTCTTTAGAAAGGGCTCTCTCTGGGTGGAAGGATCACAACAACCCACAAGCTCCATCCTCAGAGTAGTGTCTGGTGAAAAAGAATGTAACCAGAACATCATTGGGCCACTGATCTGCTGTCACTACCTTTCAATATAAATGCTGACAGTGACAAAGCCCTACCAAATTTATATCTAACACAGAGAAAACAAAAGAACTGGCCCAAAAATCTTACTTTCAGCTACATATCCCTGGTGCCACGTGCAGAACACTGGTGCTGGCAGTATCCCTACCAGATCACCATCAAAAAACAGCCACACACTTCTGGACCAGCCTTCTGTGTGCTGGCGTGCTGTGAACACGGCAGAGTCGACATCAGCAGGCAACTAAAAACAGTTCATAAGCAAAATGAAGGCTTAATCACCAAACAGCAAATTGCCCAGTCATTATCCACTGGGTAAAAGGGACATGGAAACCTACTGACACTCAATCCTTGTCATGTAACTGCAGGCATAGCCAGAGAGCAGCCAAGGGGGCTAGAGATCCCCAAAATCTATTGTGTGGCTTTGTGTGGCATTTGTCCCAAAATGACTTTCAGTATGGACATGACAGTGACAAGGCAAGAGTGGGCCCCCAATTCCTTACAATAAAAATCCCCTCAGTGCTTCTGCCTAACACTTCAACTACTTACAGAAAAGATGAAGAACTCTACAACACTTCATGCAAAGCTTGAACCAGTTTTTCCTGCCAGTGGAGTAGATTAGACTACCCTGCCCATTCACTGTGCATATCCACTGCATCTTCATTTACAGGAGACACACTCCCCCTTAAATGAGGTGTCCTTTCCAAAGAGAGAAGCATCCTGCCAGCCCCAGGCTGAGCTCAAAGGGAGCAGTGAGCACAGTCGGTAAGAAATAGCTACCAGAGAAGTCCATGAAGTAACACACTGAGTGTTTATGGGATTCATGCCATGCTCTGCAAAAGATTCAGTGCAGAACAATGTGTAGGAGGTGCTTTAGAATAAACTTACTTATGAAAAAATAACATCAGTACTACCAGAGATGACACTAATTATAAAGACATAAAGATTGACAACAAATAAAAATGCTTTTTATCCACTGGCTGTCAACAAGAGGCTTCATTGTTTTAACAGGTTCATTCATATAGCTCTGACAGCACGTTTTTGTCTAACAGGAGAAGCTATTTCAGGCAAGTTACAGCTGAAACTAAGCTATGCAACAAATTTAAGATAACAATCACTAGGTGATTGTAAACAGGCAAAAGTGCTTAATGAGATACTGCAGTTATATTCATTTTTTAAAAGAAGTGAGACACATAAAGTTTTTTAAAATTTTCAAAAAAGAAAATTTTTGAAAAAAGCTCAAGAAAGAGAATGTAAAGGCCAAACCAGAAGCAATACTCAACAGAATGACTAGATTGCACACACTTCAAAGAAGGGAAAAACAAAGGGGACAAGTCAGTAGTCGGGGAAGAAAAAACAGAAACAGAGAACGGAACAAAAACAAGTATTCTGGCAAAACATCAACTCTAGGACTGAAGACTGAACAGTCTTTGTAAGAAGTTACTGTACCATGGTAGAAGGGAATACAAAAACATGCATATTTTTATCTTGTTGCTGCGGTCACCCCTTTCAGCCAGCAGTGGGGTCACCACATTTAAAAAACTCCTTCTACGTGACATCACAAAAGAGTCCCTGCTGCATTCGCCGGCATTCTCTCAGTAAATATACCAGCAATCAAAAAGGGATTAGGCAGAAGGCCTACAAGAAGGTGCATATATGGGGAGGGGGCTGGAAACAGCACCAAGATGGACTGGCCATTCGATATTCAGGGTAACAAAAGGTTAGGAAAGATTGCTACCAAGCACTTTTTTACCTTCAGAGATGGTCAGAGTCCCTCAGAACACACAGCTCCGATGATTCCAGGTCTCTTCAGAGGCACAGTGTTGTTTGTGTTCTGTGGCCAGCGGGGAGCATGAAAGGCAAACTTCCCTTCTGCCCTGACTGTTCCATTCATTCAGCTTCTTCCACACTGCCAGTTCACAACAAGTGATCTACAAGCAAAGAACAAACCTAATGACTGGACATCATCATTTTACTCTGACATACCTTCACAGACATCTCCTAGTGCTATCATTAACGAAAAAAAAAAAGAAAGAAAAAATATAAGAAAGAGAGGGGAAATTACTTGAAAAGCCCTCAGGCCAAGAGCACCTGTCCCTGCAGGCCAGCCCAGCACCGGGCTGGGCCGGGCCAGCCGGGCATCCCCACGGACCGCGACCGCCCCCGGGGGTCTGGGGCCTCCCAGGCGCCAGCCCCAGCGCGGGAGGCCGACAGCAAACCCGAAGGGAGCATCCCGAGCCCTCAGCCCCGTCTCCCGCCTCAGCCCCAAATGCCCTGAGCGCCCGCTCGGAGGGCCCGGCACGGCACCCACCGCCCATCGCCGCCGCCTCGCACCCGGCCGGGCCCCGCTTCCGCCCGCCGCGCCCGCCCGCGCGGGGCACGCTGGGTGATGTAGTCCTGCCGCCCCTTCCGGAGGCGCCGGCACCCCCGGGGAGCCCTTCCAATGGCTCATCGGCCTGGCTGTGGGGAAACTCCTGCTTGTCCAGCCTCAGCATCACCGGCACCCTGTCCTCTCCTCCGGTCGCTGTTTGGCTGGGAGAAAAGGCTGATCCCCACCTGGCTACACACTTGGTTGCTTGTGAAAAACGGGGACTTGACAGCCCGGCTGAATGACTCGAGAAAACACCAATTAAGGGGAAAAAAAAAAAAATCCAGCAAAAATTGCAAAAAGTGGCAAGGCTGGCTCCATGCCCCAAACTGGCCGTTTCCCTCCATCCCTGGTACAGAAAACCACGGAAATTACAAGACGACTCTTAAGAGTGGTTAACAACTCCCCTGGCTTAGAGACCAGCCCGGCCAGTCTTGGTTTTACAAAACTCCAAAGCAAATATTCAGAAAAAAAACCCAGAAACGTCCGAGGCTTTCACATCTCTGAGGACTTCTGGAAAATTATCCTGACCTACTCCTCCACGAAAAAGCCAGGAAGCATTTTTGCAGTAAGGTCAGAGACTAGGATGTAAAGGTGAAAGCAGTCATAGAAGAAACTTACTGGGTTTGATGCAACATCAATTTTTTAATTAAAAAAAATTAGAAATTACATTTAATTTAAGAAATTTCTGTCTCTTTGTCCCACCTTCTGGGTCATGGAGCTTTCTCACCACCACCTTATAATGTGACTGTCTACAAAGACAATTTGGGATCTGTGTGGGGTTTATCCTGGACTCTAAAATGCTTGACATCTTTATTGATGGCCTGGAAGAAAGCAGAGTATTGCTGATAAACCTCACAGATGACACGAGAGAAGGGTAAATAATGACACGGAGAAGGCACTGGGACAGGGTGACCTGATCATGTCCTAGCTGGGGCAAGCAAACATGCATTTCAATAAGGTCATCGATGAGCTCATTAATTTAAAAGCTAGGACTGGAGGCTGTACTTACCTGACATAAGACTTTATCCTGGGAAATGCAAAACGAAAAGGAAAAATGCTGATGAAGTACCAACTGATAAGATGTGGCCCCCCCAAAAACCCCCCAACTTTCCCGTAACCTCAGATGTACAAACTGAGAAATCACAAGGAGGAAAGAAGTGGTATCACATCTAGAATTGCTGCTGGCTCTGACATAGCATGTCTAGTTTTGATACCTTGACAAAGTAGAGGTAAACCTGAAAAGGGATATGAAACTCACTGAGCAATTAGAAAACCTCTCTCAATGAAATATATCACAGGAGGTCAGTCAATCTTATTTATAGAAGTTTATTGAAGGGGTTAATTTATTGAACTAACGACTTGCAAGATTATTAAATACATGTATTAGCAATAGGGAAGGGAAAAAAAAATCAGGAACTTCTTTCTGTATACCTGGAAAAGCTATCAAAGGTGGAAGTCAGAAAACATTAAAAGAAAAAAAAGTCAACAAAACCCATGTGTATCTCAGAATCTGAGTCATTTACTGTAATGTGCAGTGAATTATTCAACACTGGCATGTCTTCAGGTTTTCTCCTAAAAGATCTAATTTCATAAACATGAAAATCAATTCTGAAAAACTTTGCAGCCATTACTGCTTCCATTATTAAATTAGGCTACAGTGGCCTCTTCTTTTTCCTAATATGCCCTGATCAATATGAAGTGTGCAGCTGCTCAAAAGCAACCAGAGCGAAGAACTATATTTTCATTTCATTTATTTAAAATCAAATACTCTCTACAGATTTCACTTGGATTTTTTTTTTTATTTTTTTTTTTTCCTGGAAAAACACCCTTCCATATAGTAAAAGTAACCCAATAAAACATTATAAGTGAACGCACAGGGTGATTCCTTGCCAACAACTCTTCTTTCTCTCCCTTTCACACCTCCTCAGTGTGCCTCAGCAGAAACACTGCTTGATCAGTTTAGTTACACAACAGGATCAGCTGGGAAGGTTTTAAAAGTAAAAGTTTGCTTTACTGTGCGCAGGAAAGCACAAAGGGAATAACGCTGAGAGCTATAGAATAAATGCTGTTCCTGCTCTTTGCAGAAGTGAAATTTCTTTGATAGCAGACCTGGATCAAGAAGAGCATTACTAACTTCTCAGGCACTGTCAGAGAGTTTAACATCAGAGTGCTGCAAACGAAACAAACAAAATCAAAACCCCAATATGTTGCAAAAATAATTAAATTTTTTATTACTAAATATCTGTAATTTTAGTTCTCACAATCTAAGGAAATAAATAAACATTTGTAGGAGGTGGCACCATCTGCATTAAATGAAGCTGAAAAGGACAAAAAAACAACAAAACCTACTTCATATATCACATTCACATCAGGAGTTACTGATTCAGACCTGAAAAATGTATTCAAAAGTCTGCCTGTTTTTTTCCAAAACTACTAGTTAATTAACAAGATGTCACCTCCCACAACAAATATTCTCTTTGCAATAGTAAAAAGGGCAGTTTTAGTTTTAGGCACCATCTATGAGCATTTTACACAGCCTGAGTCAGCAGGAAAACCCTTCGACTCAACTCAGACCTCTTTACACAGTTTGCCTGGTTTTATTTCTGCCTTCTTTATTTTTCTTTAATATTTTGTGGCCCAGGGTGCAGTAGTATAATTTTCACAGACAGAAAACCTTTTAGATGTGTTCCCAAAGATCATGAATAGCACTGGGGCATTATAATGATTCTCATCATCTATGTCAGTGGTCTCCAAACTTTTTAATCATGTACCTTGTCAGTAAAAACTTTTTGAGCAGGCACCTCTATTAAATGTGTTTTTTTAGAATTATGTACATGTACTACAGAACCAATATATGATTTGTACATTATAAAACATACACAAAAATATAAATTAAAGAAGGAAGAAATAAATGGCAAGAAACAATAATCAATATTTTAAAATTAAATGTACAAAAATATTTTCTTCCTGCACTGCATTTTGTAAACCACTGCTCTCGGCATGAAACTATTTCAGTCTATCATGATGCATTGTCTCAGTGCCCACAATTTTACCTGAATAAGTTCCACCCTTTCCTCTTTGTTGAGGGATGAAACTTCCATTAGTTAGCCTTTATGTGGTTGCCTCTGAGCCTGCCTTCGACTAGCCATAGCACTGTAGGGCAGTTTCAGCCAATTTAATGAGGGGTTTTTTGATTTTTTTCTTTTTTAATTAGGTCTGTTTTTACATGGATTTTTAAGTAAAATAATTCAGAAACTACTACACTTCATTTTACAGCCAAATGAACTTCTGTCCTCCTCAGCATTTATCACTATTAATAATTTACAGATAAGCAGCTTATTTTATCTAGATGCCTGTGCTTATATTAAAGTACATGTACAAGCTGGAATAAAATGACATTTAAGCTATCAGTAAAACAGAGTGTAAAACAACAACAACAAAGAAAAAAAAAACAACAACAACAAAAAAACCCAAAAAACCCAAACCCACACCTTGCTACCTGAAATGCTTCAATTGCAGATGTTTTAAGGGGGAGGTGGTGTGTGTAAGAAAGAAAATCAGCAGCACTGCCTACTTCCTGTGCAGATATTTTCCCCACAAATTACGTGACTACCTACCATAATGCATGTATCACAGGCAGTACAGAAGTGTGAACAAAGACATGAAAGCTTTTCCCTTGCTGCTGTTGGAAATACCTCCATGTTCCTACGAGGAAGATAAAGGAATGATGCAAACTCTGACCTGGCAGATCTCACAGGTGCATTTGAGAGAGGCAGAACCATCAGAGAAATGCACAATTTAAAGCAGATCTGGCCAAATGCAGGGCCACCATCACAGTACCTGCTCTGAATGTCTGGTTACAAAAGTTAAGTTGCTTCTCAGGTTCAAAACTACTCAGCACCCAGAAGTGTCATTTTTTCAGAGCTGAGTCAGGGGCTGGACAAGATAGGTGTCCCAAATGGAAGAACATACACCTGAGCCAAAACAGTAGCTGGTTGCTTCAGCAGAGAATTTTTTTTTGGGAAAAGGGTTTACATGTATCTGGTGAAGCCTGGGAGGAGCAAAATGCTGTGGAAATAGCAGAGTAGTCTGAGGAGAGGATGGAGTCTGTCCTCCTGAGCTTTCTGGAATATCTGTGCAGTAGTGTTATGAGAGGAATTTTCATGTACTCAGTATTTTTGATAGCTTGGCTCTGTCTCAGGAAAGAGAGCTGTGGGAAGAGTAAGACCCTACATGATGCCCTAAGTGAATCACTATCACATAAAAACACCCCAGACTACTGACAAACATGCCTGCTGCTGCTCCACTCGGATAATTACAGATCACTTTGTTATTCACAGCAGTGCTTTAGATTATCTTCGCAAATCTTCTGCCCGGATAAGGAAGAGTCACATGTGGAATATGGCAACATGCAGTGACATCCCTAAGTCTGCTTAGAGCATTTAAGAAATGCAGAGAAAATTCAGGAGAGCAGAGTTGGTCCCTGTTGGAAAAGGTTTACTATTAAATTTTTTATTTTAGTGAGTAGGCTTATTAATCTAAAGAGAAACAACATAGTCAGGAACCACAAACAGGAATACATAGACATAAACTTACCTTTATGATGCCTTTAAGCTTTTTAAAGTTACTCACTTTTTTTGTTTGCTCTGAGATGGAGAGGGAAAGGAGTGAGTTTCAAGGAGTATGAAGTACCGTGCAATGGAGGGAAGAGAATCTGTATCTGATTCTGAGATTTGTATCTGATTTCTAAAGCTTGTAAATGCTTGTAAGCAGCTGTTCTCTAGCTGCAGAGTAAAATGACACGTAGATCTTTGCAAGAGAGGCAGAAGTAGTGCAGAATTGGCTGTAGGGTTCAGCTGGTCTCCTGCTCTAGTACTAATGGAAAGAGAATGCCTGTATTTTCCAGTGCTTCTTGGAAAAGAAACCCAAACAAAACAAAACTAAAACACATTCCTTGAAGCAACAATAAGCAAAGATCACACAAAATTCACCTCTGCACTGAATTTATCAAACACTGTTTTTGTAAAGAATAAGATACTTGGGCAATTTTACATCAGTCTTGGCTGAAAACTCAGTATATTCCTTGTTCTCTTCAGATGGTGAGAGGATGATTTTTAGCCTGTGTTTTCTTGCAGGTTTACACTTGATGTCACTTGCATGCAAGTTGCAATGTCTTCATCAACAACCTGATTTTAGGAGTTTTAAGAGTTTGGTTCTGTGATTCCTTCTCCCAGCTTTGCCAGGGAAGAAATAAGCTGGCACATAAATCCACACTGTAGCTGACCACTGATGAGTGCCTCACAAAGACAAAGACTTGCAGTAATAGTACCTACTTACTTTAATCACCACAGAAGAGACTTTTACATTTCACTGAAAATAAGAATTGTGTTTTAGGTAATCAGGTGCAGGAGATTACTTCTAGAATAACAAGGAGGCATTTTTCAAATCCATAGAGTTTTTTTAACCCTGATTCATGAGTGAACCAGCTAAACAGGGTCACTGCCTCTTACTTAGAAGAGGATATAATAATTTCTAGGATGAGCACTTACAACCCACTTTGAGATGGCAGGAAGATGATTTTTAGCCTGTTATTCATTACAGGTTCACATTTACATCTGTGGCATACAAATCAATCATCTTAGCCAGGATGTTTTTATACGCCTTGATCCTTTTTCAGAGTTTGTGATGGCTGAATTATACTCACTAAGTTAATGCTTACACATTCCATAAAAGTAGTCAGCTAGATTCCACTACTGCCCTACAGACAGAACAGCAGTTGTGTAAAAGTGGGTACTTACTAGATATCAGCATACCTACCCATGAGCCAGTGCCCAATTCCCTCCCATCCAGCAGCCAGTTGTTTTACAGCAGCTTCTGCTTTTCCAGGCACTCTACCAGGCACCTGCTGCACAGGAGCATATCACCTGAGCACTGGGAGAGTGAATTTGAGTGCACCCAGACTGCACTGGAGGGACTAACTAGCTGTGCACGCAGTTTGGAGTTGCTCCTTGCATGCAAAGGCACGCACAGATGCAATCTGTCTGCCCGGGGATGGAGCACGCACCAGGAGGCGATTTCCTCAAAGCTTTGAGAATCCTGGAGGCCTGCCTGGTCTGTGAACATGCTGGTGGGAGGGAGAGGAAGGAGAAAATGAGTTTATTTTTAGAAGAGAGGAAGGATGATGAAGACCAATAGTGCAGGTTTCAAATTAGTATGCACTGACAAAGCTGTAATGAATTCAATAGTTTTAAAAATGAGAATTTCTGTTTGATTTATGCAACGCTGAAAGGGCTGTCTGTAAGGTAAGCCACAGCTGGAGTAATACTGATACTGCAAACGAAAGATGAAGGAAATCAGAGCTCGTTAAGACAAGCGAGTGCTGTATATAAGAACAGCTCAAGAGCCTTATAGGCTGTGCAGCCAGAAGGAAAAGGAACAAACCACTGCTCTGGAGTCCAGGACTGTGGATGATAAAGAAGCCTGTGTGGGGGATGGAAGCATCGAGTTCCAAATGGCAGAAGAATATACAGCATATTGAAAAACTGTTCTCGAAGTTTCTAATACATTCCTAAAGTTGGGTGTGGAGAGTCCAGATCTAGGGGATTGGTGGGGCTGCAGGGCAGGAGGTGGCACTGGCAGGGCAGCCAAGAACCTGGGCCTGATAAAGAACAACCAGCTACAGGGCAGAATGGATATAGGAGTTCTAAATGCTTCTCCCTATATATATATGCATATGAGAAAATTACTTTCAAACAGAAAACAATCATGAATAGTCAAGTAAAGTAAAAACCTCCAAGCCTCAGGAAAGTCAGACTTGCCCTGACAAGCATTTTATATAAAATGTTTTGACTATAGATAAAGGTTGAGGCACCCGAATTCACTGTTCTTGGGGTTCTTATAAGCTGGTACAATCTCAAATTTCTTCAAACTACCAATATACTTTCCTAAAAAAAAGTTCAGAATCTCAAAAAATGCCTTCCCTCCACCTGAAAGAAAAGCAAAACCTGAAGCCGGAAAATGCAAAATGGAGATAGACTCAGTAAAACTAAATCTGATTTTTATAAAAGCCACACACATTTATTCTGAAGGCAGGGTTTTGACTAATCAGATACCCTTGTTGCTTGTTCATTGCCTGTGCAGTTGGTTCAAAGTGTACAAATTACCTCCCCACAAAACCACTTTTCTCCTCCTCCCCCCTCTCCCCCTCCTCCCCGCTCACTGATATAATATTTTTAAAGAAGACCTGGAAGGGCAGGGTAGGGGAAGCTCAGAGCCTCCCTCAGAGAGAGGATGAGGACAGCTGGGTCAGAAATGGAACTCCCCCAGCTGTCATCCACAGCTGCAGTCACCTTCAACTACGACTACTACTACGATGACCAGTGCCAGCATCAGCACCTGCAACATATGTCTGTTTTCCTCCCTATCCTTTATAGTGCCGTGTTCCTGGTGGGCATTGTTGGCAACTCAATCCTGATAGTGGCCTTGGTCTTCAAGCGACGGGTCCAGAGGCTGATTGACATCTTCATCGTCAACCTCGCTGCATCTGACTTCATCTTCCTCATCACTCTTCCTTTCTGGGTGGACATGGAGGTGTCAGATGAGAGCTGGAGGGTAGGGTCTTTCCTCTGCAAAGCCAGTTCCTATGTCATCTCAGTCAACATGTACTGCAGCATCCTGCTCCTCACCTGTATGAGTGCTGACCGCTACCTCGCTATCATGCACCCCTCTATCGCACGGCGGATCAGGACAAGAGCCTATTCCAGAGCACTCTGCATCTGTGTCTGGTTAGTATCCTGCTGCTTAGGGATGCCAACCCTTTTGTCCAGAGAACTGAGGAAGCAATACGGAAAGACTTACTGCACAGACAAAGCCGTGACAGAAGTCAAACTGATCATGTCACTGATGCTTTTAATCCTGGCCTTCTTCTTCCCACTGTTGAGTATCTTAACCTTTTACTGCTCCATCACCAAGAGACTCTGTGTGCACTATCAGAAGGCTGGGAAACGTGATAAGAAACTGAGAAAATCCATCAAGATCGTCTTCATTGTAGTGGCAGCATTTGTTGTCTCCTGGGTTCCTTACAATCTTTTCAAGCTTATGGCCATCCTTTTGCGACTCCTAAAGCAGCCTGACTGTTTTACTGGCACCGTTGCCCAGCTGGGCATAAAGGTGAGCAGTCCTTTTGCTTTTGCCAATAGCTGTGCCAACCCTTTCATTTACTTTTGCTTTGACAACTACATCCGCAGAGCCATGCTCCAGTGCCTGTGCCCATGGGTGAAAATCAGCAGCAACAGCTCTGAAACCCTGGACACCAACTTGAGCCATTCCTTATCCAATTTCGTGGCAGGAGAGTTTGCCACCAGGAAGAGGAAGCGCTCTGTGTCCCTCTAACTTTGAGCTGGGACTGCAGAGGAAGGAACTTTTTCCCCAAAGATGTCAGGAAAAGAAAAAGAGAAACGAGCAACAGAGACAGGTGCTTCAGGTGGGAGGGGTGTTGCTTCCTTTTAAATGCAGATAGATGGAATAGGAAACCTTAACCACAGAATTACTTCACAACGATTGCTGTGACCATGCACGGTGTAAATGTGAAACCGTCATACCAAGAAATAGCTACAAATGCTCCTGCTGGAACCCCAGTACAAATGCTACAAACTAGAGAAAAGAACCATCTGATTCAGTCAAGGCCTCTCCGAGACAAGCTTTGAACTAATGTGTATATAGGTTTTTATTCTGTGCAAGAAAAGCAACCTGAGTGTTTCTTTTTGGTTCCTAGCTTGCCCACAGATTATTCACAATGCCCCCAAACCAACCCGATCAATTCTGGGGTTTTGGAGGTCTTTTGAACTTAGAAATCCAATATTCTAATGAATTTGTGTGTTACCAGTTCTCATAACTTGAGTCTTGTGCATTTTAAGTCTCAGCTTTTTATTACAGCATTAAATTCTCTAATTTTAATCATAATAATTAAAGTGATTAGCCACTCAGAGTTCAGAAAAAAACAGAACTTGAAGGCAGAGAAACCAGGAGACAAGCAAAACTTTGCCTTTAACCTTTCTCCTAAAGAAAAGAAGACCAACAAAAGCACACTTGTGCTTTTTAAGACATTTTTGCGGACCTGACACAATTTCTGATTTCTTGGGTCAGAGCTAAAGAGTCACTGCTTTTTACTAAGTGAAAGGACACAGTGAGTTCTGCAGTGAAAGGCTGCACACATGCAAACCTGCTAAAAGGCTTCAAAGGGAAGACAGCTATGTCAGCTAACACAGCTCATGAAAAAACTGTCTGGACAGCAGAGGGAAAAAAACCCTGGAGACTGGACAATGGAAGTGGTATCCCTCCGATGTAACTGCAGCATGTGTACATCCACTATGGCTTTTCTTTTCACACCTCTGTATTTTCTAAACATCTGTAAATGGGAATAACTACAGAGCGTTACAAATAAATCCTGGTATTTGCATTTTGTATTGAACCTTGTTGAAGAGTTGAGCTGTTTCATGTCTGCAGAGAAACATGGGCACACCTCACGCGAGGGCAGCGCAAACCTAGAAACCAAGGTGTGCACATCTTGCCCAGTTCCCTGGCCAGTTCCACACTGGACCACTGGCTAGCAGAGCAGATGGAGAGCTGGCTCTCCTCTCAGGGGAGGCAGAAGTGTCTTTCAGCAATTGCTGGTGTCAGAATGCTCTCTGGGATACTGAGATACACACCTGAGTAAAATGGGGGTATCACAGAGACACTCACAGGCTTTTTGCTCTCCCCTCCCTTCACTGCATGTGTTTGTTTCCTCCCTCA
Organism: Parus major; assembly: GCF_001522545.3. NCBI lineage: Eukaryota > Metazoa > Chordata > Aves > Passeriformes > Paridae > Parus > Parus major. Next base: position 92,731,885 of record NC_031768.1, read on the forward strand.
CTACCTCTTCTAAAAGATTTGGTTTTTCTTCCTCCACATGACAGACCTTCCCTCCCACCCCCACCTAACTGCCAAACTCCTTTTTCAGGCTGACAGCTGCACGAAAAGCATCAACTGTTCCCAGACCTGCCAGTGCTTGAGAATGAAACCAGTGTCAGTTCCAATTTTAAAGTTATAAAGCTTTAAATTTATTTGCAGTAATATTCAGAAACTTCTGTCCCTTCTCAATCTCTTATCTTCCTTCTGCCTTTACAAGTGTATGCAAGGGACCCTTTTTGTTTCCAGAAAAATAAGCCCAAGATTTGCATTTCAACTAAGATATGAATTTTATTATAGGAAAAAATCAGTAAATCAGACTTGCTCATTATTTCCTCAATCCCAGCCCAAAGCACTGCAGTATTTGGAATATATCCTATCTGCAAGACTTGAAATTATTCTGGTTAGAGCTGCTTGTTTCTTTTTTTCTTTTTTTTTTTAATACTTCAAAATACCAGATCAAATTGGAAAAATGACTAAGGAACTCCACCAAGATCTCATGCCTAAAGCTTTAGTTTATGGAAAATTACAAATAAACTTGGTAAGTATTGCCAGGCTTGAGAAGAATCAAATATAAATGGCACAGCAAATGCTCACATAAACAAAAAAATAAAATATACAAGAGGCAATTAATTCAGCAAAGGCAAACTCTCCAGATTAATTCAGACTTCCATCCAAATTAGTGTAACTTATTTTCTTGCGAACTGCAGGTCATTTGACACTTTTATGACATGGTAAATATTCTTTTCAATCTTTAATTTTTATTTTTTTTTAAAGGAAGATGTTTGAACAGCTTTACTTGAGAAACTTTTACTATTCCATCTTAACATTTATTATTTGTTTGTTGGCACTAACATATCTTAGGATGATACCAAAATAATTGTGATTGAAAGTATTTAATGTGGTAGACTTGAATAATGTAACATGTTGCCTATTTTATCTATGTTAAAAGAATTGAATGACAGTAAGTTGGTTTGCTATGTAAAATGGAAATAGTGCAATTCTGATATGACACCTGCCAAAGACCTTGGCAAGTAATTTGGATTGGGCTTTTTTCCCCAGAACATTTATTATTTTAAAATAAATTCAGTATGACTGCAGCTAATAAATATGGTTTGGCTTTTTGTAATCTAACTTCCACTTTCATTGTCATGAAAAAGTAGTAAGGCATTACTAGAAAGTCTGTCAGAGGGTCTGAATGGTAATATTCATCTGCCCATCCCATAAACCTTTTCATTATTTCAGAGATGCTTTTATATTAGAATTAGAATTAAATCAAGACCTTTTGAGGTTTTTAATGAAAACAGCTACACCACCAGTACCGCTCCCTGGTTGGCACACTCTCATGAGGTGTGCACAATCAAAGTTGAAGTGCCTTTGCTTCTTGATATAAATCAGGATCCTGTTAGATACATCTCTTGCTCTCCATTTTGGCTTGAATGAATCAGCAATTTTCAGAAATATAATATTTCATCTCAACACAAATCAAAATTGAACGCAGATCTGATGCTTGCTTAAATAGGCAAAGAATTTTTGCAACCTTAATTCCAGCAGCAGGTGTGCTAACACTGACAACTGCACCGCAGCTAAATGGAGCTTTGAGCTGCAGAGGACTGAGGAGAAAGTCACACAGGGAATAACTTCAGACCCAGAATAAGCAGGGCAAACTTGCAGCCCTCAAAACAAGAAAGGTGGTGCAGTCACTGTGCAGACTGACCCTCCACAGGTACTGCAGTGAGGATTGGCTCTCGGAAGCCAAGAGGAAAACTTCCACTGACTTAGATGCATCCAGATTTCAACTGCAGCTTGTCATGGCTCCTTCAGACTGGTGGGATGAAAAGCCTCTCTCAGCAGGTCTGTGCCTCAGGTTTCTAACAGGGTAGACTACAAAAAGAACATTTCCTGACTTTGCAACGATGTTGCAATGATAAATTTGTCAACTGCTGCACAGGAGCCGGTCATTGGCAAAAGGCTGGGGTTTTTCCCTCGGGTGCTTGCAGGGCATATTGTACAAGGAGAAGTCATCTCCTGGGTGGGGACACTGACATGTACTCCTAACAGATACACAACTACTACAGGAATACTTTGTTATCCCTGTGGGATCACGTACATTCATGAGGTCAGCAGGAACTTGTGAGTAGATTTGCAAGCTGTGAGCACAAATCATTTACATGTCCCAAAATTTCTAACAGGAACACTTGGACTCAATGCCCTTGGAGGTCTTTCCCAATCTAAATTATACTATGATTCTTCTCTGGCTTAAAAGGCTTCACCCAGTTAAGGAGCACAGCAAGCGAAGAACAGAAAGCAGAGAGCCACAATCCTGCAATGGAAAATCCATCACCTCAGGCTGTTTTCCAAATATGTCATCATTCTGTATATTGTCAGAGAAAGGAAGACCAGTTCATGAACAGGAACAAAGAAAGAGTTACCTAAATTCACAGTGGATGGAAACATGCACTGGTGATGCGTTAAACGGCCTGAGAAGTAATTACAATGCTCCCGAATGTCACACACAGAGGTGGCTGGGAACCCCTAGAAAACCAGAAAGGGCCCATGCTATCTCACCTAACATTTTAGTATTATACCACAAAGCCTGCAATTAGTGCACTCTGGGTCTCAATAACAACCCAAGCAGCTGCTCAGTTTGCTGGTGCAGGTGTTCAGTATGCTGCTGGAGCCTTGCTGCAATGACAAGAGGTTTTGGAATAGTCTCACTAAATGACAGAGGGCCCAGACATCTGGGCAGCTAAGACGTGAATTCATCATGAAGTAAAAGAATGCAAAATATGGGAGATGGGAGAGCAAGTGGATTGGAAATCAACAGCCTTCAAGAAGAAAGGCAGTCTTCCACCTCTGAGCTGGTAAAAAATTCCTGCCAAAGGCCAGGCTGCTTGTGTTGATACTTTTTTTTAAAATATGAGTTGAAATGTAGGTTTTTTTTTTCCCAGTTCACCTCACTTATGTTCCTGTAACATATTGCAGCAGCTTTGGAAATTGAGGCCACTTGTCATGGTTTGAGAGCACCCAGCACTATCAGTAACAATCATCTAAATAATGCATTGTGACCAAAATACATATTTTCAAACTTCAAAACAGTTTCATTATTAGTAAGAGACCACATTCTTAGTCAGAATCTCCCACTAAGTCTAGTAAGTAAACATATATCCTCTGCTGTTTACTTCTCACATTTTCTAGAGTACATGGGATTTCACAAGAGGCATCTCAGCAACAGATCTGAAAAAAGAAAAGGAAAAATGTTTCTCTTAAAATTTGGACTGCATTTAGATGCTTTGGGGACTAGAGTAGGTCACAGGGAAGGTAACATGAGATTCCTATCTCAAAGAAAATGCTTCTTACAAGGTTAATTCAGAGGCTTTCATTTGTATTAGCTTCAGATCCTTTGCAAAGCACTGATATCCAGAAAAGGTGAATACTCACTTTCTAAACAGCAAATCCTTCAAAAGTGAAGTGGATTCAATAATATTAGGAAATAACTGGATGCATCCAAATGTTACTAGTCAATGCTGAAAAAACACAAAGCAACAACCCTCTGTCTTTTACTGCCCAATGGAGTCCCCAGAATCTGATGTCCTCTTTCTTTCTACACAGATAAAACTAGTTAATATGAATATAAAAGAACAGCTGTTTCTCAAAGGATGCCCTTTCTTTAACCCTCATTTAGAGGCAAAGAAAACCAAACTGTGAAACTGTGTGGCATCTGCTCAGAGAATGAAACTTGGTCAGTGGTTTTAAAATCCATTCAGATTTTCAGTCTAGCTTTAAAACTTTTATTCAAAATGTCCAAAAAGTCAGACTTGAAATGCAAAGAGCAACTTTTGCACTGGGAAACACCATGTATAAATAAATACAGCACAAATGTTTGCCAAATGTAGTACCATGCCCCTGATCTGACCACTCATGTGACTTCCCTCTATGCACTGCCTAAACAAGTGCGAGACTACAACCACCATTTCCCCTGTCACCCACTCCTCACCCCCCCTCCTCTGGGAACTACAGAAACTTCTACCCATGCCTCACACAGAGAAAACGTGCAAACCATTACAAAAATGAAAATAAAAAAATAAAGAGAGAGAGAAAAGAGACGTGCATATTTGGTTTTGCCTCTGTTTGAACCTGTGGGAGTTACTCACCATGGGTGTTTTCACACCACCTAAAAGGTGTTGCAAGTAAGAGTAGAAGCTTGGCAGCTTTCAAGAAACACATATACCTACATGAACTTCTGCTCTCCTCGTAACCAGACAGGACACTATGGATAGAGGGGTGCTGAGAAGCAGAGAGGGCAACAAATGCACCGAAAAGTGCAGTGACATACCCAAAACCTCAGCTCTAGATAAGGTGTCAGATACTATGAAATCTAGTCAAAGAACATGGTACTTCCGACCACTTAGGAATACACTCAAGTAATTGAAAAGCTTTTTCAGATTTCTCACCAGAAGAGAGAAGAAGGCTTTGGAAAAACCTAGAGTAAACGAAGAGAATAAACCTTGAACAACCTTTATAATCCCCTGGCTTCCAGGACTCGTGTTTTGGCAACTGCATTGATGGTGCTGTGACACACACTTTTGCACAGCCACTTAAGAGGCTGTGACCTTCCTCAGGCTATTAAAAATGCCTGAAAACCCTGCTGATTCATAAAGGAGAGGTAACCCTCCTACCCTTCTAATTTTTAAGTACTTGTGCAACTAGACTAATGATGCTTATAGGTCCTTACTTCCACTGTTGTCCAAATAAATACCAATTCAAGTCAGTATGGAAACTGCTGGTTTTGTTGAAAATCAAATGGAATTTTCTGTGACTAACTTCAAGAAAGCTGGGGTTTGGCTGAATGATGAGACAAAAAGCCTAACTGACAGACTACCTACCCAATAGTTAACCCAGCTGGATCAGTGTGTCTATTAGAATTCATGATGATGATTCATCTCCAAAAGCTCTGAAGACCCATGAAACTCGTAATTCTGTGGCCTCACATAGAGAGAGGAGCCATCCAAATAGGTGTTCTCAGCTGTGCTGCTGGACTAGGTTTCCTGATGCTGCTGGCTGCACCTTCCTTAAAGTGCCTTTCAGCAACTTGAATCAAGAGCAGGGCAAGGTCAGGGTGATTTAGAGAGAGAACAGAGATCTCTGTTCTCTGCTTTAGGCATCTCTGTTCACTGCTCTTCTTCTGTGGCTGTAAGGACAGGATAAACTGTAGTGTAAAAATGTAACAGCTGATATGTCTGCTAACAGCTCTAGGAGAACTACCAGGGTTTGACATGGTGTGTCTCGTGTTCATGGAGAGGACAAATAGTGACATGCATCTTCTTCCTTTTCATCTGAAAAAAGCAAGCCTGTGTTCTGACTCATGCTCTAACAAGTGGCATTACCAGCACAGCTGGAGAAAACTGCAGGAAATCATCTGGTTCACTAAGAACAAACACTTAACAGATTATTTTTCACGTGTATCTGTCAAAACATGTAGCCATTCATTATCCTCAGAACTCACAAAATTCACTGAAAATCATGAAATGCCATGCAAATCTATTCAGAGATTCCTTTTACTTGCTTTTGAACTTGTAGGTTTACTCTTTAACCACATGCTTTCCTTGCACACACTGGAAAGGAAACAAACATTGCTTTAAAACGAAAGCTGAAGAGTTTTGAGGATTTAAAAACCTATTAGCATCACACATAGTCCACCCAGGGAACAGACATGCTGCCACATACCAATTTAGGTGCTTCAAAACCAGGTTTTTTATTTACTCAGTTATTTAAGTCAGGTCTGAGATTTGCTTCATCAGGGGAGTCAATCACAGACCCTGGCACCCTATGGGAGCAAATGCATGTCGAGAACTGAAGTACTTTCTGCATTCAAGCTCCATATTTTGATTTTATATGTTATGAGTCTGCAATGTCTGCATCAGCTTCCAGCCCTCTGTGGTGGATAGCTGCCAATGAGATGCCCAAAAACTTCTAACAGTGCCTACTGTTCTTGTCTTTTGTCTTTTGATACAAGAATTTTTCTCCAGGTTTATAGATGACAATTGCCTGCACCATATTTTTAACACTGAACGTGAGCTGGCAGAAATTACTGACCTATGGTGAGTCAATTCAACAGAGAAATATTTCTTTTCCTCTCTCCTTCACCCCCACAGTGAACCCTCCACAATAATATATGATGGAGAAAAAGGCACTTAAAATTGAAGTGGAAAATTTTTAAACCTAACTGCTATTAAGAAGTCCTCAGAAGAAGGATGGAGTTTATATGAACAAAGGATGTTTTTAGAAACAAGGACGTTAATCAGATTAATGACTGTTTCAGATGAAGCATTGCTTCTCAATAAATAGTAAAGTATTATGTATATGCATGTTGATTTTATATAATAGATCTTCATTTTTCTGGGGTATGAAAGTACTCTTTGGAAAAATGGGTATCTCCAAATAAAATTATCATTTTCTCCCTCCAGCAAAATCTACCAGTTATTTTTACAAAATAGGACTTCTATCAAGTCAATCTTATCATTAGAATAATAAAAGCTCTTTTGAAATCTAAAAACCACAAGCCTTCTCCTGACCAGAAAAGGCTTAATTAGTTACTTACTTACATAATTGTATGTAGCTCCAACTATTTTTGCCACCCAAAAAGAAGAAATAGGAGACTTCCCACTTTCATGCTGAGCAAAGCAGCTCAGAAATATGGGGTGACCTGAAAGGCTGAATGAGCCAACAGCCACAGTGGCAGTTTAACTGACAAAAGGCAGAATTAAACTAAGGACAAAATAGCCTGTGGCAATTAACAAGGTTTGATTTATGTGGGTTTCCTTCCTTAAAAAAAAAAAAAACAAAAAACAAAAAACCCCAAAAACTAACCAAAAACCACCAAAAAAACCCCCCAAAAACCCCAACAAAACTTTGGATTTAATTGACCACAACTGAAAACAGATTACTCCTGCAGGTCACACAGCCACATTGGCTGTTTACAGTTGTGTGCCCTGCAAGAATCAAAGCTGACCTGAGCACGGCATTTGGAAGCTGCTGGTGAAGGGAATGTTACCTGGGAGGGGCTGTGCTCCACTCCAAATGGAGAAATCCTTCACCAGCAGGGCTTGTAACATCAGGCACCGCAGGGAAATGCAAGAGACAATGAGGCCTTTGGAAAGAAGAGAAAATGTTACAATCAGGAGAATATAATCATCTTGAAGTACTTTTTCTAAGCAGTGAACTTAATCCACTTGTTTTCAAGCCTTGGGTCACTCACACATTTTCCCTCACATCTGACGTTTTTGTTTCTCAAGTGAGCTGAGAATAAAACAGCCCCAAACTCAACATCTGAACCCACTTACCAAGGATGCTACAGTAAACCTGGAGATAGGAAGCTGTGAATATAAATATGAGTATGAACGATCTGTGCTCTTCACTGACATGTACAGCAGCTGTACTTGTAAATATTTCTTCTGTTAAGATATTCAGCAATCAGTGCAACTCGGGGTTGATAACAAATATTCATTAAACCATTTTCAGATACACTCCCATATGGCAGTGAGCAGGTTCTTCTTCTCCCACGAGGCACAGGGTGTTCCTGGTGCTGTGGTGGACATTGAACACCACCATGTTATGGCATTGGGAAACTTTAATAAAGCAGTTTTGTCGCAGCTACTGTCAAAATAGTTAGCTTGGAGTTGTGCTGCAATTTTCTAGGTTTTTGAATAGCAAACCCAGAAACACTTTAAGAAACGTTTCACAAAGAAATGCTTTGATAAGTGGCCTGGTCGCGTATCACCCCCAAATCTAAACATAAACAAATCTGTAACATGGGATCATGTAACGCGGCACACCCCTTCTCCCCCACAAATAATTGTGTCTGCAAAGCACAGCGTAGTCACTGCACACCCAGACGAAAGGAGCCCCCACCTCTGGGGTGAGCACGCAGGTAAGCGAGAAAACACATGCGAAAAACTTTCTGTGCCTTATGGAAACAACATTCGAGCCCTCCCCACCCAACCCCGGCCCAGCTGCAGCCTCTCGACCCCAAGCCGAATGCGCTTCCCGTTCCACGGGGTCAGGCGGGCAGCGGGGCTGGATTTACCTGTCCCAGCCTCACCACAGAATGGGATTATGGCCGTGAAACCTCTCCTCCCTTCCTCCAGCCACTCCTGCCCGACTCCCGCCTCCCCGAGCATCCCCTGCGGGGCTGCGGAGCCCTTGTCCTCCGCAGGACGAGGGAGGGAGCCGGGAGGACGCGGGGGATGAGGGGACCCGGCGGCATCGCGTGCGAAGCGGCGGCGGCGGCGGTGCCGCTCTGAGTCAGCGGAGGCACCGCGGGCGGGGAGCGGGGGAGAGCCGGGGAGAGCGGAGGGGAGCGGGGGAGAGCCGGGGAGGAGCGGGGTAGAGCCGGGGAGAGCGGAGGGGAGCGGGGGAGAGCCGGGGAGAGCGGAGGGGAGCGGGGTAGAGCCGGGGAGAGCGGAGGGGAGCGGGGGAGAGCCGGGGAGAGCGGAGGGGAGCGGGATCTGACTGATCCCGGCAGCCCGCCCGGCACGCAGGGCGTCCCCCGAGCCCCTCCGGAGGGAGCGCTGCCCCGCAGCCACCCGCTGCAGCCTTGTGTCTTTTTTCCTTACGGACTTCTCGTACCCATGCGCACGCCAGGGCCCCGTTTGTGATTTTGGGGTTTACGTTTAAAAGCTGGGAAAGCCTCTTTGGCAAAAGTCCTTGGGGGAAGGACAGGACCATCAGAAGGATGAATGTGTCAGCTCTGCGCCTTAGTGCGCGTCCAGCATCTCAGCTCCTTCCCCTCGCTGTGCCTGCCCGCACGGCCCTCACCAGAGGACAAAAACTGCGGTACCCTGAGACGGAATGTCTGTGTGTGGGGGGGTGAGTACCAGCCATTAGTTTCAAATATTTTACAAGACTTTTTCCAGTGCTTGCCTTCTCAAACATCCTGCGCTGGGCTTTCTGCTGCTGGAGGAACTTGGGCTGTCCGTCGAAAAGGACAGCAGCCACTGCTCAAACAGCACAGAGCCCGAGGTGTTCATTCCCTTAGCATTAATTAGTGATTCTTCCGAGTGTTGAAGAGGTGAGGGGAGCTAGAAAGTATAAAAACCATCAACACTCTGAGACACTGAAAATGGTGTAAAGTACCCCATAATAAATACTCTGCAAGAAACGGTGTTTTTTTGCAGAAATCATGAACACACAAAGGGTTATTCCCCCATCTCAGAAACAAGAGAAACCTGACATTTCTTAAGATTTCATTTTAATTGACTCAGTTGAACCAGTGACACCACAAGCTTTTCCAAATCTGAGAAGTGAATGATAATTACTCAACAAGAAAGTTTCTATGAATGAGTCTCACTGAAACGAATGCTTCACTTACATAGCCTCTCCAAGAATCTTGAAACACTCAGTGAACTCTGCAACAGACATCACTTCAGAAGTGATTTCTGTATATATTTTAAAAAGAAATTACAGATTAACTTGTTTATTCCAAATGAAAATTGAGAGTACGTATGAAATATTTTAACACTGAGATATAAAAAGGCCCTCTCATTACATGTCCCGTGAATTTGCCCCAGGGTCCTTTTTGGGATAAAAATCTTCTTTTTACCTTTACACAATCCCAGCCTGAATGCTGTCTCAGCTGCTATTTTCTGTCTTAAAGGATGCCAGTAACATCAGGGGCAGTGGAAGGTTGCCTACTTTGCTTTTCATAGGTTGCCCCACATTGTAGATTGTACAAGAGATTAACTATCTGGAATGTTTTCTACTTATTTTTTTCGAGTGTCAAAATGAATAGATAACTAACTACATGATCAGCACATTGAGTACAAACAAACACAGAGATCTACAGTCTGATTCTGTTAGGCCCATCTGCTAAAATCAGACATCAAACTGCTAAACAGGATTCATCTAGCTTGGGTTTTCTGGAGGTTACATTACAAAGAAGCAAAAGGATATAAATAAATGCATTTAACAAAATGTCAACTTATGTTAAGTTTTAGCACAGAATTCATACCAGCTACTGCACTGCTCCAGCTCTGCAGTGGTGCAGTACAGAAATGCCACTGGGTTGCATTGGTGAAGTCACACAACAGGTTCAAAATGCAACATGAGGACCCCTATACTTTCCAAACTATTTCTACTCTTTTTGGCAGTGCATACAAGTAGCTAGAAAAGACTGAAGCACATTGTTCCAGAACACCAAATTCTTAAGAACACATTCAGGCTCTTTCAAATGACTCATGACTTTCACTCTTTCAGAAAGAAATACTTTTGAAGTGCCAGAAGAACAATAATCTTATCTATTCTGATAAAATTATTCCTTGGCATAAGAGGGGATTTAAGTCACAGGGCTTCTCCTTATAAGTGTTATATTTGGGGGAAAAAAAAACCAACCACTGAACAGACACATGCAAAGCAAGCAGGAAGGAATTCATCCCTGTACCAAAAGAGCTAGAGGTCCTGGATTTTTCATATGGTAAATGGTCTTATCAGCCAAAACTTCTGCTTTTCTGAATCTCCTCCTAAGTACTGGTGCATTGACATAATACATATGTATTTACATATGTAATACATATCTCCACCATTCATTGTGGCTGGAGAAACACAAACTAAGGGAAACAAGCAGCAATGAATAAAACCTGCGAAACAGCTCTGCAGAAGTGGTGAAGCCACTGGAGATGGAAGAACTTGCTGCTCTGCATGGGGTCACTGATCTCAATGTGATTGCACATGGCAAAAGGAGCTGCTGGGACAAAGAAAATGGAAGAGGAGGGGATTTTATACCAGGCAAGTGGTTAAGTACAAGCTCATAGCTGATCTGACTGATAATTAAAGAAACAACAAAACAACGAAATAATGGGCTTGCTTTAGTCTCTGCCACGGTCTCCCACTGTGATTTCAGAAAAATTGCCTACTTGTTTCTGCTTGCTTATGTGAAAGAAGATGGATTTCTTTGTCCACTGTGGGCACCTGGGCTGATGCAGTTACACAGGACTGATGAGGACCTGCCAGGTCTTCATGCACAGCACTGGACATAGGTGTTCCTCTCATAAATTGGTCAAGATAGTGAGAAATTTTCCACTCATTTCTCTTTTGGAAAAGCTCATTAGTAGCCTCTCTGGCTGGCCAATGAAACACACTTCCTAAGTCCTGTTTAGGTTGATGGACAGTTCAATTTACTGGCACTTGTTTTCCCAAATTGTCTGAAATCTTCAGACACATGATACAGGTGCACCTACTTGCTTCCTACCTAACCAAGGAGCACAATCACTTGCACAATCAATTGTGGCTGCTCTGGAAGATGCTCAGGTAGTGCCTCCTCCACCCAAGGAGAATCTGAGCTTGGTTAAAAGTGCCTGAACACTCAGGGTTTCTTAGCATTGCCTGCAAAAACTTCTTGTGACTCACAGCTACGTTCTCAGCAGAATGGGAGCCAAGGTGAGTCAGATTCCGTAACCGTCAATACAAGCAAGAAACTTAAGGAAGTGTAACAACCAACATTTTTTTTATTAGAGGGGCAATGGCCAAGCCATTCAGGAGGAATTAATTTTCAAGATTTGGCTACAGAAGAGCTCTACAATCTCTATATTGCCTTCCCCATACTCAGCTGCTTGATTTTTTTTTTTTCCGGGGAAGCTTCAGCAGATGCCTTCAGCAGACGCCTTCCATCTTTTGGTCTTTGAAGGTGGGTTCCCTCTAGTGGCATTAAGAGGAGCATCGATTCTGTCTTATTGACTGATCTTGGTCCGTAGGAGGGGCAGGGGGAAAAAGGACGCTGCAGGGTGTTACACACTCACATCAGGAAACACTGACTTGTCTTCATTTGGCTAATAGCCTAGGACTTTTGTGTACCACAGGTTCTTTATTTTTTCAATCAGCTGTTCAAACATTATACTGACTTTAGTTGCTTCTTTGGCGATTCTCTGTCTGCAGGAGACAACAGAGAGTGTGGTAAGATACATAAGTATGTGAAGGTAATCCCCATCTGCCTGTCTCTGAGAGTGCAGAGCTCCTCAGCAGTCCTAGAGGGGCTTTCCTCAGAAGACAGGAATAGGCAGTACATGCGTGCCATGAGTTACATGAAACTGTCTCTAGGGTGATCATGCTTTTCTTTTTGTGAGGAAACTCATTCCTCTACCTTGAGCAAGACCTATGCACAGCTAGAGACAGTTCTGTGATTTGCATCAAGTGATGCTGGCACACTGAATACTCAGCCCCTCACAGCACTGCAGCACCCTTCCAAAGGAGCTGATTCCCCACCAGCCAGCAGCCCCTTTCCTCACTACCCACGGATAAAGAGCAGTACCTGCCATCCCTGTGAACACTGTCACATACAATGCACCTCCCTGGGAAGAGCTTGTGCTTTCACAGGAGACCATATCACCTCACCCCACCTTCCAGCACCTTGATCCCTTGGTACATCAGGCTTTGGTTGCTGATTAATTTCCCCTCTGATCTCCCCATATAGACAGTTGATTAATCTATTCTTTCCCCCACACCTCCCTCTCCCTTTTCACACATGGCTGTTGGAATGTTAGTACAGAGAAGTTTTCCGTACCTGGCCGCAATAACTGTTGGGCTCTGGACAGTATCCAGCAGGAACTGACTGACTTTGGGGGACACTTTGTTCACAGCTTCATAGAAGTAAGATGCAACAGTCTCAGGGATGGCCAGCAAGTCACGACGGTCTCTCTCAAAGATGGACTTTGACTGCACTTCTGAGAAAAAAAAGGCAAAACCCCATGAGGCTTCTCATGCCACTTGTGTCTCTGGTATCTTCCCCCAGGAGCAGGGGAAGAGATTTGAAATTCAGAACTTCTCCCAGAATTCGCTCCAGCAGCATCCAGTATTTAAGTCATAGACCTTCCATGGCAGAGTATTTTCACCAAGTATGGGCAGTTTTCATGCTAGATCTCTACTGACTTGTTCCCCGCTGCCAAGCAGTGTGTATTCATGGTCTCCAGCTGAATTATTTAGCTTCAGTCCCACTTCATGGTATGTGAGAACCTGTAGAGCTGAGTTTTGACTCAGGGAAACAGCAAAGCTTTTCAGACTTACCAGGGAGAGTGGTGCTAAGGAGCAGAATCAGAGCTATCACCAATGCCCTGGACTGCAGCATGGTTTGAGTACCAGTTCTGTTCTCTATGCAGAGAGACCTGCAGGAATCAGCATACAATGTTTGGGTTGTTTTCAGAGAAATAAAAAATGCTGGTTAAATACCAGATTTTTGCCACAAACCTAGCCAATAAACAAAGATAAGAACAGAAGGATCATGGTGCATTTTCTCTGAAGAAGTGAGGAAAAGGCAGTATAAAAATGACGGTGTCCTTTTCTTTGTATAATTGCAAATATCCACAATAATAACTTTCAGAGCTCAAAGAAATATGGGCAGTTAAAGCTAGTTCTTTTATATGACAGCTAAAATCCTGCTTCAGCACATGAACAAACCAGTAAAAGTGCCAGAGGTCAGAATAAGTTTCCTACATGCTTAAGTACAACTGAAAAATTCATACTGTGGGATTTCTTCATTTGATTTGTTTTGGTAAATTGCTCTAAAGAACATTGTGCTAGTTAGTACATCACATACAATTATTATCTTCGTGACCCACTGATCTGAGTACTTTGTCTTGCTTTAGTTGAGGAAAGTCACAAGCAGCTAACTAGGTTCCTTTGTCTTTATCACCCTGGTATTAATGCAGCAGACTGTAGCCTCAGCAGAACAAGTTTCCAAAAGTGAGCGACTGCAAAATTTAGCTTCAGCTGATTTCCTTATTTTTTTCTTTTGAAAAAGTCAGACTTGGAGAATTGAAAATTTCCTTGGTACCCTGAAAATACCACATTAAATAGAAACAAGCTTTCAAACATGCTGCACTAAAAAAAAGGTGTTTAGAAACTAAAATTGATTTATGCTCCAAATTAGAGGGCTGCATCACTCAGAGCAATGTGAAGAAAACATTGAACATAGGAATGCAATGGAAAAATAGGCTGAAAGTCTATTTATATGTGAATGCTTTGCTAAATCCTGTACCAGGTGGTTACAAGTCAATGTTCCTTCTTATCCCACAGTAAGGAGATTTCCATCCATTTTTACTTCCTTCTGTTACAGATTACCTCCAAAAGCTACCACCCAGTTCATTAGATGTTTGCACAGTTGCTCCTTTATTACCTTCCCTTGATTCTTAATCCCAGAGCCAGTTTCTCTCTGTGTACACAAAAGGCAGAAATTTGCTTTGCAGGAGCATGGACAGGAGCTCTTACCTGCTTTAAAACCTGCAGTCCCTGTGGTGAAGGCACCTGGGGAAAGGCAATTATCTCCCAACACTTGAATTGTGCAATTCCCACCATGGGTTTGACCCTTCTACGAGTGTCTTACGGAGCATCCGTCACTCAGCTTCAGAGCAGGTGACCCCAGGTACTGCCACCCTCCTCTATTTCCTGGCTATGGAGCGTGAGAAGGGCTCACAATTTGGTTTGCAGTAGGAGACGGGGCAAAATAGAAGACTAGCTCCACTCAGTTGTCTATGATCTAGATACACCAGTCACAAAGTCCATGCCACCCAAACAGAGAGCTCAGCTCTTACCTGTCCTGCTTTCTCTCTTTCTCAGGTCCAAGCTGAGGTAGGTGCTCATCTGAGAGCCCGGCATTTATGCAGAGCTAATATAGTGGTAGCAAGGGGTCAAAGGTCCTGCTTTGTTTCCCCATGTGCTCTTTTGCAAGCACATCCAGCTCAGTGGGACAGACAAGAAGTGGTGGAGGACTCTGGACCTGTTATTGAGATTTGGTAATGGAGGGTCAGTCTGACCTGAGCCCAAGAGATGTGGAAGGCAGCTTCTGGGTCACTGAGACCCCTACCTTTTCAGGCAAACCATGTCATGGAGGCCCCTTTCATAAACTGACCGAACTCCACATTAATAATAGCTAGAGATGGGCTAAATTTTGCTCCCACTCTTCCTGTGCTCTAACGCCACTGCTCTGACCATTGGCATTTACCTGCAGCTGTTACAGCAGTTTCCTCTCCATTTACAGCAAATGCATTAACCAAATGGTGCACAGAGGTGTGCACCCCTCTCACACTTCTTTCCCCATGACCAACTGTTTTTGCACAGGATGACTAGATGAGAATACACCTGAGACAGCTATCAAAACTTACCAGGAGGAACATCCAGCTATGGGATCCCCAGTCCAAGAAACACAGAGCCATTAGAGCGGATCCAGACTGGCACAAAAAATGATCATGGGGTTGGAACACCTCTACCATGGGGAAAGGCTGAAAGAACTGGAGCTGTTCAGCCTAGAGAGAAGGCTCCAGGGACATCTTATTGCAGCTTGTCAATACTTAAAGGGTTCTTGTAAGAACACAAAGACTTGGCCAAATCTTGTATTGACAGGAGAAAGTGAAACAGGTTTAAATTGAAAGAGGGTAGATTTAGATTGGATGCAAGAAAGAATTCTTTACTGTGAGGGAAGTGAGACAGTGGAACAGGTTGTTCAGTGGAACAGTTGAATACTGGAAGTATTCAAGGCCAGGTTGGATGGGGCTTTGAGCAACCTGGTCTAGTGGAAGGTATCCCTGGCTAAGGCAGGGGCAGGGTGAATGAGATGACCTTGTAAGGTCCCTTCCAATGCAAACCATTCTTAAGGTTCTATGGTAACATCTCCTGAGGCTCCCCAGTCCCAGTCAGAAAGTGGCTGCACTGCTGGTGTAGGGAATGTTTTCCCATAGCTTGTGGTCCAAGTGGCCCTTGGGTCTCCAGTAGGTCCTGTCACCTGTTTTTGGCACATGCAGCCAGGGGTAGGAGACAGAAAGGCTGCAACACTGAACTACAAAGGGTGCCAGCTGGGGGAATGGGAGGACAGAAATTGGGCCTACTGTGTGAGACCCAACAGATTTCCATTCTCACGTCAACCACTTGTTTATTGGGTGACTCTCACATGTGGCAAGTGTGAAAAGCTCAACCAGTACCTTCATTTATCAGCCAAACAAGATTTCTAGAGGACTTTTCCTCTCACGATGCTCCAAGTGCTTTAGAACCAAACAGTAAGTGTTCTTGTTTTACAGACATGGCAGCCAAGCTACAATGAGTCACATCATTGAAGAGGGCTGACAGTGGTTTCCAAACATTTTTCCACTCTCTAGGTTTTTATGCAAATGATCTTTTTTCTTAGAAAAATAAAGAAAAATAAGTCTTCCAAAATAAGAAAGAAAAATCCCACATACAAGCAAACCATTTTGCATTTTTGTCCAATAAAATAACAGCAGAAGATTCTTACTGATGTGTAAAAAGGTTAACTCAAGAAATAAGAACAGAGACTTTTCAGTTCTACTTCTGGTACAAACACTAAAAAGCAATTTATGGTCTAGGAAGAATACACTAGAGCAACTGGTTAAAAGTTCTTTTATATTTCAATTATACATTAGACAGTCATTGAAGAGAATCTACACATGTATCATCTTCTTTTACAGCTGGAATAACATTCAGAAGACCAGCACAAGGCACATCATAGGCATTAAACTTAGCAGAAACAGGAATGAACAGTCATTACTTGTAGGGGTTAATTTAAGATAACCTCAAGTGTCATTTCTTTCTTATGTCAGGTCAACAAATGGGAGGCTCTAAGATGGTGTTTTAAAATGATGTGCTGCAGGAGGTAGTAACAGAAGGGACTTAGCTGCCCTGTGTGGCAATTCATACTGCTAGAGCTTTGCATTGCAGCTGTTACCACACAAGCCAAGTTCCCAGTCCTGAAGTCACCCTAACTTTAGGCAGTGCTATCATGAATACAATCCCAGAGATAGCAGCTGGGCGTTTCAGCACTTTCCAGTGCCAAACAGGCACTTGCCAAGACCGCAGATCAATGATTGCACAGAAGCAGCCCTTGCTCCCCATTCCTGGAATGGCATTCCAGAATGGCAGGGCGCTCTGCAAATAAGCAAGAAAGGCAGATATTGCAAGTATTTTCTTAATCAAAGAAAAAACCACACGATTCTTTATCTCTCTTATGCATCTCTGGTCTGAGGTAGAAAGCAGCTGACTGTAGCATGGGTGACCTTATCTAGCCCTGCGTGGCATGGTCACTTACTCATTACATTATTTTAAATCAGGGTAACACTGGTGGCTATGAAAGCGCTTTATCTGCGACAAAAGATTCATTCTTTGGGGGTAAGGTATTTTCCTTGTTCTTCCAGCATGAACAGAACAAAAATCTAGAATAGCAATACCTTCCATATGTGAAATATTCAACTTTTTCCATCACAAATGGGCTGAGATATGAAAATCAGCTCTTTGGAATGGCTAAAAAATTAAGCATGAATAAATTGGAATGTAAAAAGAATGGGGCTAGGATATTTCCTACTGTTATTTCTTTCAGTGTGCTGTATTGGAGCTGTTCGTTCTCTCTCTTAAAAAGTCAAAGACCCTGTGATCTTACAGGAAAAGGGTCCACGTTGTATTGTACAATGCTGCCCCAATGGGTTTCATTTATAGCCAATTAAAATCAGAAATAAGAATCTAAGGCAGAGCCTATTTCCTTCCCACTTTTCTTTCTGCTTGCAGTTGTAAAGCACAAAAAGATAGATTTCCTCTGTCGTTATTTCACAGCCCACCAACTGGTGCTTTATGAACCACAGTGGTCCGCAGACCAGTAAGCCTGGTATCATTTCTGCTTCCCTGCTGGATCACCCAATCTGCTTCTGTCACAATTTAAGAAGATACAGAATTAACATGGAGATACAATCAATTTTCCCTGAAGAGTTTTGTTTAATGTTTCTATAAACATGAACAAAGTCACTGAAGAGGAAATCAAGTATGATATAGATAAAACCCTTCAGACTTAACAATTTGTGAATTGTGTTCACAAATCTACAATTAGTCACCCTAGCTCAATTATGGGGACTACAGGAACAAAGAAAGGTGGAGGGCTCCTTCATAGGATGGATACAAAAAAAGCACCACTTCTGCTGTTGGTGTGCTCATACTCCAGCAGCTCCAACACCTACTCCTGTTACAGAGAGAGTCATCTTGGTTTTTCTTGCAGTGTGAGTGGCTTCTTGCTCTTGGGAAAACTTGCTGTATACGTGTTGGCTTGTACACATTTGAATGTGAAGGAAAGTGAACTCCTTCCATGCAACTATCTTGGAATCTCACTGTGTGTCTCAAATAGCCTCTACTCTTTGATGGAGAAAGAGGCAGCCCTTTCCTGAAGCCTGGACATTTGGGCTAGGACAGGAAAAAGTTGTCTTGCATAATATATGAACCTATTGGAGGCACAAGGAAAGAGTCAAATTCCAAGTTACCAATTCAGCTTCCAAGGGTAGAATCTGCAGGGCCCTGGAAATCTGTTAAAAGTCAGCAGAAGGTAAATATCTAATAATATGTAAACTGGTTGCTAGTTTTGGAAGAAGCAGCCCCATATAATTTTCTGTCATTGCAGTCATCGTAAATGCCTCTTAACTAATAAAAATAATCCATCATACAAAAAGGTGGTTCATAAAATCCTAATCATGTTATAAAATTAGAAAAAAATGATCCACAGACAGTGGCTGATAGATACAAGAGCGATCCTAGCTTTCCAAGTTCTGCAAACACAATTCCCTTTATTTCAAACCTGACTCATGGGTCAATTCACATAATTCATCTGGGCCTAATGCAGACAAGCACAATGCTAATTACAGCCCTCCCTCCTTTCTTGACTTCAAACATTGGAGTCAGTCTTTTAGCTCTTTTTTTAAAAAATTTTTGTGATAGCCATCAACAGTAAGAAAGAGACCCTCTGTCTTCAAAAAGTAGGCCTCCAGTGCTGAAACAAAGTCAACCAGAGAAGGTCCTTGGTCCTCCTACTTTATCTCCATAGGCAGGAATTAGAAATAAGCATGTTCAGCCAAGAAATTGTAGGAAGATGAGCACTCTGACTAGCCCTTGTTTGACCAGCAATTACACTGGAAGCTAGAACCACCTGTTCAAAGTGTGATGTTTCCCATCACTGTCCAAAGGAAAAAAAAAAAAAAAAAAGAGGTGGAGAAAGTGAAAGCCTCTCCACATTTTCCAGGGAAAAGCATAAGCACATCAGTAATTAGGACATTAAAAACCAAACAGTAGCAAGGGTAACAGTAGCAAGTAGCAAGCCATGTGGGACAGGCTAGGAAATAAGCTAGGCAAGACAGTCATTCGTACTGGCCAATCTCCAGTGCCTCTGGGTTACCAAAAAATTCACAAGATTCTCCAAAAGCTCCTCACCAACCACAGAGTCTCTTAAATCCAAGAAGCGCCTCTGGCAAGACAGCTTCCCGTGGAAGCAGCCAGCATCCACAGAACTTCTCTTTCTCTTTCTCCAGCACATTTTAAATTAAAACAGTGGATTAATCTCATCAAGCAGAAATGACAAGTTCTCCTTCACAACTGGTCTCAAAGCATGGAGAAATTCTGTATTGTAGTGTCAGGGTGGGAACTGAGGAAATCCTACAATCCAGCTCCAGATCAGATGCACCACACATGCAGGGTTGGTCAGGGTAAAGATCAAGTAAAAATGGTGACTATAAGACTTCCCCAGAGCCCTTTATCCCACCCCATGTATATGATACATGGCATGGAGAGGAAAGGGAGAATATAAAATATATGGAAAAAAGTACATGGCTTAGGCAAGATATATTCATCAAAACCATGCTTACTTGAGCTGAAGGAAATTCTGGTCCATGGTATAAAGAAGAGTAGTCATACTTTGATCAGTCCTTGTAGGGAAGGACAAACCTTGATAAATTTAAGTTTACAAATAAATTCAAGTCTGGATGAAAGGCTAGAACAAGTGTCTTTTAAGGCACTAAGGTCTAGGTTCAAAGAAGAACAGGTTCTTTCAGTCAGTAAAGAGCAGATAAGCTGGGAATTTGCAGACATGCCAGTGAGACCTTATTAAGGCACTCAACATTCTTCCAACACTGTGATCCTCCTGTTTGGGAGAGAGGCTTAGTGGGGACAAAAGGACACAACTGTCCCAGCTATGCTGAGCAGCCAGGCAGAAGCAACAAACATTACACATTCTGAGGCACAACAAAGGGCCTTAGAAAGATGTTGTGCCTCCCTCCACAAAGCTCCCAGGGCACTGGATCAGATGATGTCCAGAGGCCTCTTCCAATCTAAATTTTTCTACTGTCTTGTGACTTTACAACTCTGTGAACATTGGAACCTTCCTCCAGTAACTGGTGTGCAAAGCACCAGCATTCTACAGACTGGGCTCCCTGCAGTGCCACGACACTTAACAGAGAGAACTGGTATCTCTCTTTAAAGACTGGGAATACACTGTTTAGTGAACAAATCTGCTGTTTCTACTAGAATGTTTTCAATAAACCTCAGCCCATTAGAACTTAGCCCAACCTAAGTTTCCAAATCACAGCAATAAAAATAGGTTATGTATGGCTTTCATGGCACTAGACAAATATTCTTCAGACTTGTAAGCCTAAGGGGAAGCTGCTTCATCTGTTTTATTGCTGTTTGTCTGTTCAATCAAAAGCAGCCATCCCAACCTAAATAGAAAAACTAGGAGGAGTCCAGTGGGAATCTTAGTTCTTCCAGTATTGACATCAAATGACTATGCTTCTTCCACTGTAGGAACTTCCTCTGTCCTGCAAGAGAAAATAAAAGATTCAGGAATGAGGAATGATGAATGAAAATCCTATGTCTTCCTACCTGCTCTGAGCACCACAACAAAAACCATTCATACATGTACACATTCCATCTGGAACCAGAATTACACTTCCTTCCACAACACAGAAGGGAAAATGGTAATGTGCAACATACAGCCCCTCAAAATACTCCCACCTTTTAAAATTCTGCATATGTGTGACAAGGGACACTTAACATTTTTTGATTTAAAAGGATCTCCATTTTTCCAGGGGGAATACACTGTCTAATTTGGAGATTAGCAATTGGATATGAAGCTTTTCACACTTAGGTTGCTACCTGAAGTCTAATCCCAGCGCAAACTGACAAGAAGAGCTCTGAACAGTAGCTGTTCACTGCCCACATAATGTATGTTCAGCTCTCAGGAGTCCCAACAAGGGAGTCAGCCTCTTCTACCTGGCCTGGAGAACGGCACATTTTTCATCCATGCCACCCATGACCTTAAAGCCGATTTCATGCAGCTTTAGCCATCGTACCTGGATGTTTTCCCATACGTGCCATCTTAAAAATATTATGCACTTTTTAAAAGAAATCAGAAATAAACCAACACCTGCAGAACAGCTGGTTACAGAGGGACGGATGCTGTTGCCAAGTCTGGAAGTGCTTTCTCCCCAGTCAGTACCAGAACATCTATTTTAACACCAATATATACACAGAATCCCAAAAGCCTCCGGATGGGGACAAGAATATAACATGTCACCCTGTAGGGGACATAATTTATTTCAGAATCACTGAATCACAGCATCATTTGGGTTGGAAGGGAACTTAAAGATCACCTGGTTCCAACTCCCCCACCCTGGGCAGGGACACCTGCCACTAGACAGGTTGATCAGGGCCCCACCCAACTTGGCATTGAACACTTCCAGGGATTTGACTTTTTACTTTGCCCCTGAACACGCTACCTCCAGGCAATGCCTGTCAGAAGGCAGGTACTCAGCAGCCTCTTCATAACCATGCTGTGCAGAGCACTCCTTGCTCCTTGGCCTCTTTTTGAAAGACAACAGACTACAGAAGGTAGAAAACACTCCCTCTCAATCCCTGAGCCCCACCTTTTCCCTTAGGTGGGAAATCACAAAGACAGCTGACTCACCGAGCGGGTCCCTGCACTGCTTTTGTGCTTCTTGTCCTGAGCTGGGATGATTTCTAAGGAGCGGTAACTGGGGGGTTTCTCTTCTGGCCACTCCCGGGACCTGCGGTTCCTCCGCCTGCGGTTTGACACCGGGACACGGACCTGCTCCTCTGAGGAGCTCCACGAGCCCCTGCGAGAAGAGGGGGGGGAGTAGCTGTGTCGCCTCTGGCCAGAGTAATTGCTCCTCCCAGCATGGTGCTCATATTCTCGCCTTCCCCCGGGCTCCTGCCTCCCACCACGATGGTGGCTGGAGCGCTCCTTGGTCTCCTCTGGATAGAAACTGCTGCTGCTCTTGCCCCTCTCAGCCTGGCGTGGGGGTGACACATCCCGTCTGGAGTGCTGGGGCCTGCCATTGTAGCCACCTGTCCTCTGCCTCTGAGGATGATCCTCTCTCTGCCTGTCCCAGGGCTCCTGACTGTAGCTGGAATGAGAATCCCCACTGGAAGGCAAGGGCCACCTCCGGTTTTCCCTTCTGTCCTCTGCTGCGGAGTCCCAGGGCCTGGGGGTGCGGGCAGCTCTTTGTGGCCGTGAGGAGCTGCTGCTGCCATGGATGGAGGAGATGTGGTCAGTAAGAGGAGGTGGCAGGATGTCGGAGCCCAGCGAGGACAGCAAGCTGGGCTGCACAGCCTGCCGCTGGTGGGGAGGCGCCCGCGGCTGGGACACGTTCAGGTTTTGGATTTCAGACTCCAGATAGTCCAGAACACCGCTCTTGTGGGAGAGCTGGGCTTGTGGCTGCACCAGTGCAAGACTGTTCTGTAGAGATACATCTAAGGATAAAAGCACAGGAGAACACAGAAAGTCAAGAGAAAACACTGAAGGCCCTTCTGCACTCATGATCCTGGCTGAGTTGCTTCTCTTCTCCTGCTCCACCTCACTGCAAGAGCTGTCTCAGGCACCACAACCAGACCAAATGAGGTATGGTGCAAAGAGCAGTAACTAAGAAGCTGCAGCATGATCTAACATGTTTTAGGCAGTACAGAGGTAAGCTTCCAGCATACCTGGAAATACAGTCTGTGTATTTAAAGGAACACTTTTTCCTACAGCACTGATACCATATTTTATTTAAAAATAATCAGAGAAAGACCATAATGTTTCCTTTCGCATTTCATTGAACCAGAAGAAATACTGCAAAAGAAAATGAAAATAAAAAAAAAGAAAATTTTATATGTATGCACACATACATACACACACACACATCTATGTACAGATATAAGCAACAAATGGAGAAGAAAAGTCTTCCTGGTTCATTAAAGAGTCCTTCATTTTTTGCTGCACACAGGCTAGATCTGCTGCACAGAAGGCAGTTTGCCCTTAATCATTTGAAGACTAGACATTTGATAAGAACTCAAACAAATTGCACCTCACTTGTCATGTCAGTTCTGGCTATAAGGAGTTGACCGTGACCAGCACAGCAGAACAAAGAGACAGTACCCTCCTCTGCCACACAAAGCAAGATAAGCTGGGTATATTTACCCTGCAGTCCCTGGGGTGTAGCACAGATACACCTTAGTTAGAGTTAAACTGCTTCACCCAGCACTGAGCCCAGCAAGACAATTAGGATACCAGGCTGTTTTTATGCACCCAGACAAGTTTTTGGTGAGCTGCAGGTATGGCAGAGCTGTCATTCTAGGATTTACAGTCATGCTAGGAACATCCTTCTCTCTTTTCTGGTAGAGAGGCTAAAGCCTCAATGCTGAACTTCCTGAAGAAGTTACCTGTTTCTCATCCTGATTTCCCTCTGAAATGGTGCCCATGGTCTCACCTTGCTGCAACAGAGGGTTCAGCTGGTAAGAGGAAAGTTTTGAGTTCCTGTCACCAGCTCCGTAGAACATGTTGGGTGATAACCAAGGCGCAAGTGCCTGAGCCCGCTTCATGAACTGGTGCCGTTCCAGTACTGTAAAAGACAAAGAAAGCTTACAGTACCTGTCCAGAGGGCACAATTTGCAGATCACATACCATTTTGCTTCACAGGCTGTAGCCTTTGGATACAGGAAGCTCAAAAAATTAAAATCTCTCTTCACCCTATAACAAAGGTAAATCAGAGCACAGGAAATGCCAATGCAAATTTGTACATCTTCAAAAAAGTACCTAAAACAGAAGAAAAGCTTTACTGCCTAGCATTGTGATTCCAGTCCCAACAACTGGGAACAAATTATACTATGATTAAGTATGCAGCACATAACTAAGTTAAGACTTCTACTTGCCCTGTCTTTATGAGTAGAGCTGCAAAAAGGTGAGAAATAATGTTTCATACATCAAGACATGCAACCATTTTCTCTCTCTCAAAGTTCTTTCACCTCATCACTGGTCCTTTTCTCTTCTGGCTTCGATTTCCCACTAAATGAGACCTTTCCTTGCAACCATTATATGGGTTCCGTCCAGATCATATTTTCCACTCTACACTCCATCATTTTCTCTCTGTTTCACAAAGAGGGCACTCAGAGGTGCACTGTTCAGCTTTTCCCTTTCTAGTCTTTTGACCACTCTTCTTGTCACTCCATAATTTACCTCAGAATGACTGCTAAAATTAAATCCCCTTAGACAGCGTGGTCAAAGTGGTGAACAAACTAAATTTCCTGTTCTCAACAGCAATGTCCAGTGTGAAACAGTGGAAATTTCTCTCTTTCACAGGGTTTCCACCACTGCTAACTCCAGACCCCTATTAGTGGGGTCAGACTCCAATTTCACTTCCTTTTTTTCAGCATTTCTATCTCATCCCCTCAACACAGACAAGCTCACTTGTCTTCAATCCATAGCTCATTGCTGCCTCATTTGGGGGAATACCTAAAAACATCTTACAGAAACTTAGCTTTGTCTACCACAAACAATCAAAATTTAAGTTTAGAAGCAAGTAAATTCTGCAAGTCCCTGACCTTACAAAACCTGGTTTGTCTGTTATTACTAGCTGAAGCTTTTCAGCAACAGTGCCTTTAAAAATTTCTCTTTTATGGCTTTCCTGGAGTTTCAGAAGTCACAGACTTTTACTGCAGCCTCCTGTCTGGTCAGGCATGAACAAAACATTACAGTTCAAGAAACAGATAGGAACATAATTGCCTTTGAGACTTTCACCCCTCTGATCAATCTGGCTGAAGCTGGCTGATGAAATTAAAAGCTATTGGAGGGAAAGAGACAAGGGATAGACAGACAAGTTGACTGCATAAGATTTGCTTCTTTAAGAAACCAGGCTACAGCTAAGCTCCAATTAATTCTGTCCCCTGGGTTCACTGCAGTAGGCAGCATTTAGACTGCATGCCCTGTGGGACTGAGCTCTCCACTTTAGGTAGCACTCCAGTTACTAAACATGTCCTCCTTCAGCTGTTTCACTGGATTTATCCAGAGCACCACTTGCAGCAAAAGCGGGACTGACCATGCCTCTTAACACATCCTTCCTTTTCTCCACACTTTGTGAAGCTCCACTTGATTCTTCACTGCAAACTCCCTTCCCCTCCCCAGTCTGGCTTCAACCAGAGGGAACTACAAAGCTGGAAACTTCAGGGGTTTTAACCCTAATAATCTCAATATCCTCAAAGCTGTGTAGTCTGAGGTAGCAGCTGCCAAGAACTTTATGTCAAACTTAATTCCTTTTTTTTTTTTGTTTTTTTGTTTACCAAGGGATATCCTTTCAGTTTACATTTCAAATTTAGAGAATGAGAGAATAGGAATACAAAGAAAAGGGATAAACAGAAGGGGAAGGCCTCTCTCCCTCTCCCATTCCTCCAGTTATTACCTTGAGAATGTCCTAAAGCTTGCTGAGTGCATGTCCTGGGGTTTTGACCTGGGTCTTTGCCTGAGGAGAAAGAGGTCCAGCACCTGTGGGCACACCTGCTTGGCACCCTCTTAAGGTAGGAAGGCTGTCACTAGGACCACAGTCATCCTGTCCCTGACATCTTCTGATCTCTCCCTACAGCTTAACAAATCCAGAATTAGCCTTGGTCTTCATTACCATCAGCCCTTCTTCCTTCCCCAGATACTCTGCCTTCCAATTCGAATCCAATATATACTCTGATTTCCCATCTGCCAGACAGAAGTTACAGATCTTTTTAAAGTAAACATATTTATCTGAGGAAGGTCAGATTCACCCTAATTCCAAAACTCCTACCCCATTTTGCCAGAAAGTTGTGTTGCTCCCTCCAGTTATTCTCTGCTGGAAAAATCTGTTCTTCACCTTTGACAGACTTCAACAGCTGCTGAGCCAATTATAAAAATAAAATATTTTGCAACTTAGTGAGACCCAGGTGCAAGTATATCCTATTTTTCCCTGATTCATTACTAGAAGAAGTCCACAGCAGAAAAGGAACAAATAGGAACAGTAGGAGGTCATATGTATATTTACTCCAATGGGCTTTTTTCAGAGCTTTCCACGGGGAATGTAATTGGCTTGCTCCTGGGGCATGTCTAATATTTCTGTACATCAATCCTGAATTACTCAAACATTGCACTCCTTTTATTGCTCGCTTCAAACCCATGCTCGTTAACGGTGTGATTCACAGCACCCAGGATTATCCTGCCTCACTGGCTCCTGTGATTGTTCAGCAGATCCACGCTGTCCTCTAGTGGCCGATGATGGGGAAGGAAGCACCCACACTCACCCTGCGATCTACACAGGTGAGGATTTCTGCCTTCTCTTCAGCTGTGTGGAATGTTATTCCTCAGCACTGTTTCAAAGATGTCCCCTGAATCCATCTTCCTGTGTTTCGCAAGGCCTCCAGGTCATTTCTTGGAGTGCCAATAGGATAAGTCAGAGGGAGGTTGTCGTAAAGAGAAGGTGTGTTAGTGGAGAGGAACAGGCACATGCATCCCTTACAAAACGGATAAAGAGGGCAGGCATCTTGGATGGAAATTACAGACACAGAATCCAGCATCCAGTCAAGGCGGCTGGACTTGTCTGTACCTTCTCTCATGAACGTGGAGAGGTTTAGAGAACCCTACAAGAATCCCTCCACTTTAACAGGAGGCAGGAAATAACAGCAGCAGTCTGGAGTGAGCTATAATCTGCAGCACAGAAAAACAGAAAGGAGCTCACACAAACTCTGAACCTCTTTTTTGCTGAGAACTAGGAGTTCTGGAGGTGTAAGTCTCTCATCTCCATCACCTCTCTCCCCCTTCAGAGAAACTGATTTTTCTGCCAGATTTCTGCAGCCTCCTCAACACTACACATTTTACATGACAACCTGTAAAGCCTCCAATGTTTAGTTTTGGGTTTAGCAATAAAAGGGATGTTCTGTTCACTCTTTGCAAGGGCTAAGCAAATTCAACTTAAATCTAAAACTCTCACAGCTTAGTAACACCCAAGCTATACTAAATAGTTGCTTTGAAAGTAAAGGTAAATCTGAAACAGAGCTCCTTCTTCATAAATCCTCTCCTTGTAGCATCTGGGGAAGAACCTAGTGATTTCAATGATAAATAAACTTATTTGTTGTATTTTGTTATTGTCAGACTTTGTAAGGTTCAGGGGGACTAGTCTACTTGTTGCTAACCAAGGTTTGGTTACAGGAATGCAAAGGTTATATGAAATTAACAGCCAAAACTCAAACATTAGCCTTATTAAAAGAACAGGGTCTGTAGAAATTTTATTACTGATAAAAAAGCAAATGCAACAAAGTTTCTTTTTACCCTCAAAACTTCAGAATGCACCTGCAAGGCTGACCAGCAGAGACCATCTTTCTCCACTTTCACTTTCTTCCCCAAAGAAAACCAAACAAAACCTTTTTCTAGTAGAAGGAGCAGCTCTGAAGAAAAGGTGCAGATAAAAAATTTCCAATTTATATGAAATTCTTCTCAGAGCAACATACTAGTTGGGAGACTAGTACCAAGGCATTTGCTTGCCTTTCTCACATACACAGGCATATGAACCACAAGACAGGAAAGAAAGTCCTGAGCTACTCAGACAAGGGAACTTTTTGTGCCCTGGATGGTGTGAGAGAAGCTGGTAACAACGTGTGAGTGAGGAGAAACTTGACAGCTGGACACAGAGGAGCAAGATAAATCCCATGTATCCAAAATCCCCCCTCTAATTTCAGATTAGCAGGTCATGGAGGTCACACTGGCCAAAGAAATGTCTCAGTTTATATGGATACTGAACAAAAGAGAGAAAGTGGAGCTCAGCAAGCTCCCAGACAAGCTTTTGTCTTGACAGAAGCCAAAAATGGATGCACATTTGCTTGAACCTCACCTTTCTGATTACAGCAGCACCGTGTTGGACAGCAGCCACACTGGATGTGGCAGCAGCAATACTGGGGGCAGCACTGGCACCAGCATATCCCAATCAGCAGAAGGAGGAGAAGGCCACCGAGAATGATGAGGAGTACTGTGAGCCAGTCTGTGGGGAAAAAGGAGACAGAAAAAGGATTGATCCTAATATATCTGGCCATGGTAGCTTACTGAACACCTCTCCACTGCTGGAGATGTCCTGGGGTGGAGGAGAACAGGAGGAGATATCTTGGCAACAAAGCACAGGCACTTACGGAGAACAATCAGCTTAACTTCTTTGTCTGCATCACCTGAGGTATCTCCTGGTGCTTCCACAGTGCAGTAGTACATGCCGTGGTCCCACCACATGACCTCACTGATGACAAGATCTGCTCCTGTGGGAGAAGGACTGAGAGGTCAGTGGGATATTTGCAGTTGACAGACACCACGTTCAGGCTCCATCTGAAAAGAGCTCTCTGCCTGCAGGAGACACAGAGTACTGCATCTCCCCTCTTCCCAAGCATAGCTATCACCTTCAAACAATCTCACTGGAGTCCAGTGACAACTCCTACAAAGAGCATTCACTGCCAGTCCATGTTTTCTGTGTTGCTGGAAGCCAACCCTACTGGTTTTGGAACACAGATCACTATACCTCTTAGGTCAGCAATCCTAATGGCTCTTCTGGCAGGAGCAGTATCTATTGCTCCATGGACAGCTGGAAGCATATAACACACCTGGACAATTATGTAATACTTGGAAGAATGAACTGTTTTCTAGCTTCTGAGCTCCTCAATTCAGTTATGCTCTTCAGCAAAATGCTCTGGCATCCTCAGCTCGGCCTTAGGTTGTAGTGCCTCCAACACCCTCAGGCCAGCTGGGGACACTGCTCTTATTCCATTACCATGTGCAGTATATAAGCTACAGATGACATTAACCATGCTCTCTTCACTTAGCAGACCCAGATATTGGATAGTTCCTGAGTTCACTGCCTGCCTGGGAGGTCACTCACGGTTCTGAATGGTGATCTTTCGCTGCTGGTAGTCGATGCCCAGCACAGGGTCCTTCTGCCCAAATTTCTGGATGACAATGCGCACCTTCCGCTGGCTGTCATTGCAGTCATTAGAGGGGTCCTGGCCAAGGGCTAAACCAGCCTGGTATGCTACAAACACATATCATCAGAGACGTCAGAAGTTATTTCAAAAGACCAGTTTCTATTGTCTTGTGAGCAGCAGAGAAATTCTTGAGTACATTGTGTGCAATTGTTTTGGTTTAGTAACACAAACCATGACTTCAAACCAGTAAGTTGCTTTGGAGTACTCAAAAACAAACAGAGGTAGAGCCACAGGAATGGCAGAGATTTTGAGAATGCATGAGCTGCAGAGGAGATGCCTTTCCATACTCATGACTGAAGTAGAAAGAAGCTAATGATAGTAGGCTGGAAGGCAGCTCCTAGTATGAAGCTGAAAGAAAAGTCATAAAACACCCAGGAGTACTAGAACTAAAACAAAAGGGTGTTTATCTACCAAACAAAATCTCCAGACATACGTGAACTGCTCTATGGATTGTATCCCTTTCCCTCCTGTATCCCATTACATGTTGTGGAGCTCATAAAGACAGAAAATAATCCATCATGTGATTCCAGCTAAGGATTAAATGTAAAGACACAAGAGAATTACTGGAGGACTAGAGGCAATTTCTGTACAGTACTTTTTTGACAGACTCATATCATAAACCAGCATCGAATTTCCAAGTATTTAGGATCTGAGGTTTGGGGAAATGGCTGATTCAGTCAGCATTTTCTATGAAGAGCTCACAGTGAAGAGAGATGAGGACAAAGCTTGTCAAAGGCTCATTCACTGCCATACCTAAAATGGAGCATGAAGTCCCTTTTGGGGACTATTAGCTTGAGCCTGGGCTAAAATCACTCACATTTTGCTGGGATCAGCTGAGCCAGGGACCCTCCTGCTTGGGGACCAGGCTGTAGAGCACTTGGTAGCATGCCTACCCAACCCATCCAGACTGCACAAAGGAGAGTTTGGGCACCAAGTACCCACTGTGAGCTCAGTTCTAAGTGTACAGTTATGCTATGGCTGGCTACCTAAATATTCTGTAGGGTTTACAAACAACAGAACAGAGCAGAATAGTTCAGCTGGCAGGGACATACAAAGGTTACCAAGTCCAACTGTCTGATCATTTCATGATTATCTAAAATGTAAAGCAGTATACTACTGATGTAGTACTGAGTCATTCCTACACATCCTATCACTGGATACCAGGCAGAGGAAATCAGCACCTCTCTTTTCACTTCCCTTCTCAAGAAGCTGTAGAGAGCAATGATGTCACCCCACAGTCTCCTTTTTCCTGAACTAGACAAGCCCAAAGTTCTTAGCTGCTCCTCACAGAATGTGTCTTCCAGGCCTTCTATCAATCAGCATTGTTGCCCTCCTCTGGATGCATTCAAGTACCTCAATATCCTTAAATCCTGGGACCCAGAACCACATACAGTACTCCAAGTGAGGCCACACCAACACTAAATGTAGAGGAATAATAACCTTTCTGGACCAAGTGGTTATCCTGGGATGCAGTTTATGTACCATATTGAACACCCCTGAATTAAGGCTGCCCGCAACAGAATGTCAGCACGTGAAATGCTCCCACTCCCACCACTACTAAATGTTATTATTTAGAAGCCTTCATGCCCTTCAAAAAGCATGTGTTTCTTCTATTTCCTAAAATCAGTAACACCTGGTCACAGGCATCCAGCTCCAAGCACAGGTCTCCCATTGAATCCTTAAGCCCACTTGTTGCAGGGCCCTTGCTTTCAAACATGCTGAAGCCTAAGATGGGGCTGCCAAGATTGGCTTGTGTCAACCACAGCTGAACTGCCCTGTATTCTGAGTTGATGACAAGGAGGACAAAATAGCTGCTTTGGATGGGATTTCTACAATCTCATAAGGCCTTGACATTTCAAAGGAAATCACAGACATGACCTGCATTTCCTTGGAGTGCAAGGAAATGCCACCACCTGGTTTTTGCATAGGAAAGGGTCAAAAGCCTGTACTACCCCAGTGAATCTACTTTCCCCTTTCTTCCCACTTGAAGGGGGATTCCTTGGAAGACAAGCCTGACACTTACAGGCTGAGTAGTAGTCAAAGATGGGGTCCTTGCAGAAGGATTTGAAGCGCCAGGTCACCACCACGTCCTGCAGCTGTGCTGAGGTGCTGTAGTCACACTTGAGGATGACAGTGGCAAATAAGGTGGTGTAACGCTCAACATCCTGCACTGTCACCAGGAGAGAGAGGCAGCCTGCAAACAAGAACACAGGAGGCTGTCAGCCCACAGACTCCCCAGGCCTCCTATCACACCATCTGCACCACACCAATGGCCCAAGTACATCTCCTTTGGCCCCGTCCAGGACCTGCACCTACAGACCTCCCAGCCCTTCTGGTGAAGTTAGGTAACCAGGTTACAAATCCTGGTTAGAACATGACCCCATCTTTCCCTGACACAAGAAAGCTTCATTGGCCCACCTTAATTATTTTCTCCCAAGCATGAGTAGCCATTATGAAACACATCACTCTGTGCTCTCCTTCTCCATGGGGAAAACTGTCCTAGAAGCACACGGGACAGGACTCCCTCGGCTTTTAATCCTAATCAGAAAAGTTTTGCAGGGCCATGTGTTTGTATAAACACCAAATGAATTTTATCAAGGTCTTGCTCAGACACTCATCAGAATGTTATCTAGTAGTGACCAGGATTAAGACAATACAACTCTCAGGTTGTAGCACTGTAGTTAATTGTTTATCACCACTTCAGAACAGCACACATCAATTACCACCTTTTATCCTTTTAAATGAAGCTATCATTATGTATTTGTTATGTACTCAACAACCTCCCCAGCACTTTCCATCCAAGCAGCTGCACACACTCAGGGAGGTTTTACAAAGTTTCCCATAAGCTATACCATAGTTCAGCTATACTCCAGAAACATGTTTATCTTATTTAAACCTTGATAGTACAGTAAGTTGTGCTTGTCGTTAACAATAGCAAAGTTATCACCAGTTGCCTTTGATAAGGGAATACAAACAGTGAAGGGCAAGTGTGGGATGCCCTCTTTGGAATATATGCCAGAGAACCAGGCAGGGATTGCAGCACTATTACTAGTTGCCTCTTAACTGCAGAGCATGGCAGCAGAAAAGTCAGGAAGAAAAGTGAGATGCTTGAAGGTACCAACTGTACAGGTCTCCATGAACCAACACTCGATTTTTATCATATATTCAAAGATTTTCCCTCTATTCCATGTTTTCAGGATGAGAGCAAGAGAACAAGTTGCTACTACTATGTAGTAACACCTGGACCACAACTGCAAACATCATTCTTTGTCAAGCATCATTCAGTGCCTAGGCTGCCACCTCCACACTAGATTCCAGGCAAATACAAGCTCACACAGTTTTCACACAGGAGAAGATGCTGCAGAGGTGCATGCTGCCTCAACAAGTCATTCTGCAGTAGGGTATTGTCAATGTAGTACTTGCTCAGTTTCTGCTTTGAAATGGCACTCCTCGTCAGCCAACTGAATGCACAGGCAGAGCAAACTCATTTGCCTTAAGAATACCACACAAAGAGAGAGGGCCAGGGAAACCCCTGAACCCAAGGCTTTTCTGAAAAATAAGATATACGCACATGCACTTAAACACAAAAAAACCAGCAGCTGTGAAAGCCTCTAGATAAAACAAGTTTATTACAATGCTGTAGCATGGCAAGGTCCAGACCACTGACAGGTAGTTACAGCTGCTCTTATTTAAAAGCACTGTAGTTCAACACATCTTGTTTCAGCTTTCATTGTGAAATAGCTGACTCTAGGGTCTTATTGCAGAAAATCACAAGAAACCAATTCAAACTCTCAAGATCAGTAAAACCTTGCTCTCAGTGTCAATTAAATGAGACCCCATATGAATTATGACTTGCAAAGGCTCATGGGAACAGAATGTTTTCCATGGATTTCCTACAACAGCATCTCTCTGACAAGAATAAAACATTCAAAATCACTGTATGCTTTTTACTAACAAAACCCACATCTCTTTATGGAAGGGATGCTTTCTCACTCACTCTGTTCTTCAAAACAACCAGAGTTGAAGGGGAAGTTCCTTATTTTCTAAAGAGGTTGAAAACCTACTGTTCCTCCCCAGCAAAGAGTAAGATGTTGCTGCATGTCCAGTGTTTCCCATTAATCTCCAAGAAAACTGAAAAGTTGTGAAATTAGGGCTGCACTGCATTACTCCACTGCAGGACACTATCTTTCTTATCCTGGTTGGAAAGAACAAATATGGACACCACCAAACTAGTAAGTTTTGGCTACATCTATGGTTTGCAGTGAAGACACAAACCTCTGGACCCCGTGTAGCCAAGTTTTGGCTAGAGCATCTTCCAGGAACACAGCTGTCAAGCAAGACAATAAACAAGCATAGCCTCCATTCTTTTTTGCTTCCTTCACTGGTTCTCCGTGAAAAACCGAATTTCAGTATTTAAAGCCAGATTATCAGCCAAAACCCAGGCATCCAAGAAGCGAAATGATCGCTTTATTTCCAAGAGGAGGTTAGAAATCAAGTAGCCTGCAAAGCTTGGCAGAGAGAACTCTGCTGGCTGAAGGCTGCCCGTGGGCAGGGAGGCGAGCCCCTGCTCCCCACTCGAGCAGGTGCTCAGCAGGTGCAGCAGCACTGCAGCTACCCCAGAAATCCTCAACAGGTTGCGGCTGCTGAGCCAGCAGCAAAAGCTGGGGTGGGCGCTTGCGAGAGGCCAAGGGGGATCCCCCCGTGTCCGTGCCCAGCGCCCGGGTCCCAGCCGAGTTGGCAGCATGCGACCGATACTGGAGGCTGCCAGGAAGCAGGAGGCCACTTCCTCCCGGGAGAGAGGTCAGCCGCACCTTCGGGGAGCGAAACTCGTCTCCGCACGGCTTCGGACCGAGCTCGGGAGAGCCCCGCGGGCGGGAAAGGGCACCGGGGGGGAACAGCTCCCGCCCGGACCGGGCCGCCCTTTCCCCTCACCGCGGGGCCGCCGCCGCTCCCCCGACCCCGCGGCACCTTAACCGAGGGCGAAACCCGAGGGTGCCTCCCAAATCCCGGCCCCTGCGCCGCGGGGCTGTCCCGGGGCAGGGCGGGCCGGGGGCCCGGAGGGGGCCGTAAGCCCCGGGCCGCACTCACCGGCCGGCAGCCAGGCCAGCAGCAGCGCCCACCGGCAGCACCCGCGCGGGGCCATGGCGCCCTCTCCTCCTCCTCCTCCTCCTCCTCCGCCCGGGGACGTCGCGCCCACTGTCCCTCCCCTTCCGTGGCACCTGTCCCTGGGCCGGGCGCTGCTGCCGGCTGCAGTCCCCTCCCTCGGTACCTGCACCCTCCGCCCGAACGCCAGACGGAATACCAGCCGGCAGCTTCAAGAACTGCTTTATATACAAATACACATATACATACACATACACATACATACACATATACACACACACACACACATATATTTTTATATGTATTTGTAAAACGAAAACGAAAAAATATATATCCCAAAACATGTATATATCAATATAAAATTTATATATATATGTATGTATGTTTGTATGTATGTATGTATGTCCTGAGCACACAGGTGCATGGGAAGTTACCCGAGCTGCGCCGCCCGGGGCAGCGCGCCCCAACCGAGAGGCGCACGGGAGCGCACGCCAAAGACTGCGGGCGGGAAGAAGGTCTGGGGAATTCACGGAATCACAGAGTCGGTTCGGTTGGAAAAGATCTCCGAGACCATCCAGTCCAGACTGTGACCGAACACCGCTGTGTCAACTGGACCAGGGCACTGAGTGCCTCGTCCAGTCTTAAACACCTCCGGGGACCGTGACCCCATCACCTTCCTGGGCAGCCCACTCCAATATCTAATCATCTCTTCTGTGAAGAAATTCTTCTTGATGTCCAACCTAAACCTCTCTGGCGCAGCTCAAGACTGTCTCCTCCAGACCCGTCACTAATTTAATTTTCCCACTGAGGTCTGAAATGACCACAACCGTGGCCAAAGCAGAGGTTACTTTAAAGAAAAAACCCGAACAACCCAAAGTGAAACAACCAGCAGCCCCCGCAATTGGCCCGGTAGCGCCGCCGACCCGCCCGCTGGCTCCGCTCCCGGGGCGCTTGCGGTTGCCTGGAGACCGGAGCTCGGCGGCGGAGCGGGCCCAGGTACCGGGGCTGAGGGGAGGCCGCGGCCGCTGCGGGCCCAGGTACCGGTGCTGAGGGGAGGCCGCGGCCGCTCCGGGCCCAGGTACCGGGGCTGAGGGGAGGCCGCGGCCGCTCCGGGCCCAGGTACCGGGGCTGAGGGGAGGCCGCGGCCGCTCCGGGCACAGCCGCCAGCGGCGGGCCCGCTGGTGCTGTGAGTTGTTCCCGGTAGCCCCTCTCCTCACGCTTCCCGGGGCCTCTCTGTGCCCGCACCCTCCCCTTGGCCCCGCTGGGGCTCCTTCTCCCCTGCTCGCCCTGCGGAGCGCCAGGTGTCCCTCACCTGCCCCCTGCCATCCCCTCTACACAGGACTGAAATGTCCTGCAGCACGGATACACCGTCCCGTACTGCATCTGAAATGTGGGACTTGTTAGGTTTTCTTCACCATGTGTGAGGCAGTTAATTTTATTGCCTGTTGCATTTGTGGTACTACTCTCATACTCATTTTTATGATTTTTCTTTATGCTCTAAGTTAATAAGTAACTGGTGATGTCACTTGCCCTTATTTCTGCGTAGTAAAAGCCTGGTAACCTTTATTCACAGGGCAGGCTTTAATAGACTTAAAACTTTTGCTTGCATGTGGTAGAGCTAGGATATGTGGATCATACAGAGGGCTACTTTAGGTGTAAGACTGTAAATTAGAGTTAGATTTATTTCTCCTAATGAAATAGGAAAATACTTTGCATTTGTGCAACATAGTAATAATGAGGAGATCAATAGCAGGGCTCTGCTCTACTCTTTTCTCTCTCTGATGAGGGAGAATAGAGACAATGGGGCTATGATAGAGATAATCTGTCTAGATCCTGCTTTGTAGCTTTATCCTTGCTGTCTCGGTCTCTGACTAGTAAATAATTTATATACTTAACTGCTGTGAGAATTGCTCTCTTCTGTTATTCTCCTTGCTCTCAAGTCTTCTAGCTGTTATAAGAGCATCCATATTCTCTAGTATTTATTTTTTCTTCCTTGGGATCTTGGGTTGATTGCCTAAACTGACTTTTATTACTAATTTTCTAGTGCTGATGGATAGTGATATACAGACAACACTGCTTTCTATGCCTGACTGACACTCTGCTATTTTTATTTCTGTATATAAACACTATAAGACTTTATTTTTTTTAATGAAAGTGAGTTTTGCAAGACTCTCCTCTTTGCCCATTTTGCACTCATCAGTGGCCCAGTAAATTGTTGATGTACTCTGATGTGGTCTGAAGGCAGAAAGGAGTACTGAGAGAGTTGTTCAATGGTCTGCTGTTTTTCAAACACAAATGAAAGATTCAGAAAAAAATGCTGAGGAGACCATGTTTGAAAGTGAGCTAAAGAAACAGATCTTGGCAGATGGGAAGAAACCTGACACATCCAAAGCAGAGCTAGACTTGAGGAAGATGCTGAAGAGATGATAAGTATGGAGTTCCTTGTGGCAGACACTTCTCACAATACTCGAATGCTGCACCTGTGTTTTAGACCAGTGCTACCCCCAGGTCAGAAAGAGCAGAGAGTGCAGCCTGGAAGGCTCACAGTGCAGTGCTAAGAGGAGTCAGGATTGGAAATCCTGGGACAAACTGAGTTCCTTCATGTGGAATGAAAACAATTGAAGGAATAGTACAATCTCTTCTGAAACAAAGGCCAAATGTCTTTCTTTTCTTTCTTTCTTTCTTTTCTTTCTTTCTTTCTTTCTTTCTTTCTTTCTTTCTTTCTTTCTTTCTTTCTTTCTTTCTTTCTTTTCTTTCTTTCTTTCTTTCTTTTCTTTCTTTCTTTCTTTCTTTCTTTTCTTTCTTTCTTTCTTTTCTTTCTTTCTTTCTTTCTTTCTTTCTTTCTTTCTTTCTTTCTTTCTTTCTTTCTTTCTTTCTTTCTT